>NC_051281.1:0-335000 GCF_015220745.1 Sebastes umbrosus
GATAGTCTGAGTAACGGTGGACGTCATATCCTTTTATTTGTGGTAGTCTGAGTAACGTGACGTCATATCTTTTTATTGTGGTAGTCTTGAGAACGTGAACATCATGTCTTTTATTGTGATAGTCTGAGTAACGTGACGTCATGTCTTTTATTGTGGTAGTCTGAGTAACGTGACGGTCATGTCTTTTATTGTGGTAGTCTGAGTAACGTGACGTAATATCTTTATCGTGGTAGTCTGAGTAACGTGACGTCATAATCTTTTATTGTGGTAGTCTGAGTAACGTGACGTCATGTCTTTTATTGTGGTAGTCTGAGTAATTGTGACGTCCATGTCTTTTATTCGTGGTAGTCTGAGTAACGTGACGTCATATCTTTTATTGTGGTAGTCTGAGTAACGTGACGTCATATCTTTTATCGTGGTAGTCTGAGTAACGTGACGTCATATCTTTTATTGTGGTAGTCTGAGTAACGTGACGTCATGTCTTTTATTGTGGTAGTCTGAGTAATGTGACGTCATGTCTTTTATTGTGGTAGTCTGAGTAACGTGACGTCATATCTTTTATCGTGGTAGTCTGAGTAACGTGACGTCATATCTTTTATTGTGGTAGTCTGAGTAACGTGACGTCATATCCGTTCCGTATCCGTCAACCAAAACAAAGCTCAGAGAGTGTAAAACGTTGGAGGGTCGTCGTGGATACGACCTACATCCTCCCATGTTAAATCCAGCGTGGTAAACACGACACACTATACACACTATACTAAACACTACACATCCAGTAGAGGATGGAAACACTTTGGGTTTCACACATTGACAGGAAAAGAAGAGCTACACAGAGCAGAACTACACAGAGCAGAGCTACACAGAGCAGAGCTATACAGAGCAGAGCTATACAGAGCAGAGCTATACAGAGCAGAACTATACAGAGCAGAGCTACACAGAGCAGAGCTACACAGAGCAGAGCTACACAGAGCAGAGCTACACAGAGCAGAGCTATACAGAGCAGAACTATACAGAGCAGAGCTATACAGAGCAGAGCTATACAGAGCAGAACTATACAGAGCAGAGCTACACAGAGCAGAGCTACACAGAGCAGAGCTAGACAGAGCAGAGCTATACAGAGCAGAGCTACACAGAGCAGAGCTAGACAGAGCAGAGCTATACAGAGCAGAACTACACAGAGCAGAGCTAGACAGAGCTACACAGAGCAGAGCTAGACAGAGCAGAGCTACACAGAGCAGAGATAGACAGAGCAGAGCTACACAGAGCAGAGATAGACAGAGCAGAGATAGACAGAGCAGAGCTAGACAGAGCAGAGCAGAGCTACACAGAGCAGAGCTAGACAGAGCAGAGCAGAGCTACACAGAGCAGAGATAGACAGAGCAGAGCTAGACAGAGCAGAGATAGACAGAGCAGAGCTACACAGAGCAGAGATAGACAGAGCAGAGCTACACAGAGCAGAGATAGACAGAGCAGAACTACACAGAGCAGAGCTAGACAGAGCAGAGCTACACAGAGCAGAGCTAGACAGAGCAGAGCTACACAGAGCAGAGCTACACAGAGCAGAGATAGACAGAGCAGAGCTAGACAGAGCAGAGCTACACAGAGCAGAACTACACAGAGCAGAGCTAGACAGAGCAGAGCTACACAGAGCAGAGCTACACAGAGCAGAGATAGACAGAGCAGAGATAGACAGAGCAGGGCTACACAGAGCAGAGATAGACAGAGCAGAGCTGAGCAGAGCAGAGCTAGACAGCAGAGCTACACAGAGCAGAGCAGAGCTACACAGAGCAGAGCTACACAGAGCAGAGCTAGACAGAGCAGAGCAGAGCTAGACAGAGCAGAGCAGAGCCACACAGAGCAGAGCTACACAGAGCAGAGCAGAGCTACACAGAGCAGAGCTACACAGAGCAGAGCTACGCAAAGCAGAGCTACACAGAGCAGAGCTAGACAGAGCAGAGCTAGACAGAGCAGAGCTAGACAGAGCAGAGCTAGACAGATCAGAGCTACACAGAGCAGAGCTACACAGAGCAGAGCTACACAGAGCAGAGCTAGACAGAGCAGAGCTAGACAGAGCAGAGATACACAGAGCAGAGCTAGACAGAGCAGAGCTACACAGAGCAGAGATAGACAGAGCAGAGCTACACAGAGCAGAGATAGACAGAGCAGAACTACACAGAGCAGAGCTAGACAGAGCAGAGCTACACAGAGCAGAGCTAGACAGAGCAGAGCTACACAGAGCAGAGCTAGACAGAGCAGAGCTACACAGAGCAGAGCTACACAGAGCAGAGCTACACAGAGCAGAGCTAGACAGAGCAGAGCTAGACAGAGCAGAGCTACACAGAGCAGAGCTAGACAGAGCAGAGATACACAGAGCAGAGCTACACAGAGCAGAGATAGACAGAGCAGAGATACACAGAGCAGAGCTACACAGAGCAGAGCTACACAGAGCAGAGCTACACAGAGCAGAGCTACACAGAGCAGAACTACACAGAGCAGAGCTACACAGAGCAGAGCTACACAGAGCAGAGCTATACAGAGCAGAGCTATACAGAGCAGAACTATACAGAGCAGAGCTACACAGAGCTACACAGATCAGAGCTACACAGAGCAGAGCTATACAGAGCAGAACTATACAGAGCAGAGCTATACAGAGCAGAACTATACAGAGCAGAACTATACAGAGCAGAACTATACAGAGCAGAGCTATACAGAGCAGAACTATACAGAGCAGAACTACACAGAGCTACACAGAGCTACACAGAGCAGAGCTACACAGAGCAGAGCTACACAGAGCAGAACTATACAGAGCAGAGCTATACAGAGCAGAACTATACAGAGCAGAACTATACAGAGCAGAGCTATACAGAGCAGAACTATACAGAGCAGAACTATACAGAGCAGAGCTATACAGAGCAGAGCTATACAGAGCAGAACTATACAGAGCAGAACTATACAGAGCAGAGCTATACAGAGCAGAACTATACAGAGCAGAGCTATACAGAGCAGAGCTATACAGAGCAGAACTATACAGAGCAGAGCTACACAGAGCAGAGCTAGACAGAGCAGAGCTATACAGAGCAGAACTATACAGAGCAGAGCTATACAGAGCAGAACTATACAGAGCAGAGCTATACAGAGCAGAGCTATACAGAGCAGAGCTACACAGAGCAGAACTATACAGAGCAGAGCTATACAGAGCAGAGCTATACAGAGCAGAACTACACAGAGCAGAGCTATACAGAGCAGAACTACACAGAGCAGAGCTATACAGAGCAGAACTAGACAGAGCAGAACTACACAGAGCAGAACTAGACAGAGCAGAGCTATACAGAGCAGAACTACACAGAGCAGAACTACACAGAGCAGAACTAGACAGAGCAGAGCTATACAGAGCAGAACTACACAGAGCAGAACTACACAGAGCAGAACTAGACAGAGCAGAGCTATACAGAGCAGAACTACACAGAGCAGAGCTACACAGAGCAGAGCTAGACAGAGCAGAACTACACAGAGCAGAGCTAGACAGAGCAGAGCTATACAGAGCAGAACTACACAGAGCAGAGCTATACAGAGCAGAACTAGACAGAGCAGAACTACACAGAGCAGAACTAGACAGAGCTACACAGAGCAGAGCTACACAGAGCAGAGCTACACAGAGCTAGACAGAGCAGAGCTACACAGAGCAGAACTAGACAGAGCAGAACTACACAGAGCAGAACTAGACAGAGCTAGACAGAGCAGAGCTACACAGAGCAGAGCTATACAGAGCAGAGCTACACAGAGCAGAACTAGACAGAGCTAGACAGAGCAGAACTACACAGAGCAGAACTACACAGAGCAGAGCTACACAGAGCAGAGCTAGACAGAGCAGAGCTAGACAGAGCAGAGCTACACAGAGCAGAGCTACACAGAGCAGAACTACACAGAGCAGAGCTAGACAGAGCAGAACTACACAGAGCAGAGCAGAGCTACACAGAGCAGAGCAGAGCTACACAGAGCAGAGCTAGACAGAGCAGAGCTACACAGCAGAACTAGACAGAGCAGAGCTACACAGAGCAGAGCAGAGCTACACAGAGCAGAACTAGACAGAGCAGAGCTACACAGAGCAGAACTAGACAGAGCAGAGCTACACAGAGCAGAGCTACACAGAGCAGAGCAGAGCTACACAGAGCAGAGCTACACAGAGCAGAACTACACAGAGCAGAACTAGACAGAGCAGAGCTACACAGAGCAGAGCAGAGCTACACAGAGCTACACAGAGCTACACAGAGCAGAGCTAGACAGAGCAGAGCTACACAGAGCAGAACTACACAGAGCAGAGCTACACAGAGCAGAGCTAGACAGAGCAGAGCTACACAGAGCAGAACTACACAGAGCAGAGCTACACAGAGCTAGACAGAGCAGAGCTACACAGAGCTACACAGAGCAGAACTACACAGAGCAGAGCTACACAGAGCTACACAGAGCTACACAGAGCAGAGCTACACAGATCAGAGCTAGACAGAGCAGAGCTACACAGAGCAGAGCAGAGCTACACAGAGCAGAGCAGAGCAGAGCTACACAGAGTAGAGCTACACAGAGCAGAGCTACACAGAGTAGAGCAGAGCTACACAGAGTAGAGCTACACAGAGCAGAGCTACACAGAGTAGAGCAGAGCTACACAGAGCAGAGCTACACAGAGTAGAGCTACACAGAGTAGAGCTACACAGAGCAGAGCTACACAGAGCAGAGCTAGACAGAGCAGAGCTAGACAGAGCAGAGCTACACAGAGCAGAGCTACACAGAGCAGAACTACACAGAGCAGAGCTAGACAGAGCAGAACTACACAGAGCAGAGCAGAGCTACACAGAGCAGAGCAGAGCTACACAGAGCAGAGCTAGACAGAGCAGAGCTACACAGCAGAACTAGACAGAGCAGAGCTACACAGAGCAGAGCAGAGCTACACAGAGCAGAACTAGACAGAGCAGAGCTACACAGAGCAGAACTAGACAGAGCAGAGCTACACAGAGCAGAGCTACACAGAGCAGAGCAGAGCTACACAGAGCAGAGCTACACAGAGCAGAACTACACAGAGCAGAGCTACACAGAGCAGAGCTACACAGAGCAGAACTACACAGAGCAGAGCTAGACAGAGCAGAACTACACAGAGCAGAGCAGAGCTACACAGAGCAGAGCAGAGCTACACAGAGCAGAGCTAGACAGAGCAGAGCTACACAGCAGAACTAGACAGAGCAGAGCTACACAGAGCAGAGCAGAGCTACACAGAGCAGAACTAGACAGAGCAGAGCTACACAGAGCAGAACTAGACAGAGCAGAGCTACACAGAGCAGAGCTACACAGAGCAGAGCAGAGCTACACAGAGCAGAGCTACACAGAGCAGAACTACACAGAGCAGAACTAGACAGAGCAGAGCTACACAGAGCAGAGCAGAGCTACACAGAGCTACACAGAGCTACACAGAGCAGAGCTAGACAGAGCAGAGCTACACAGAGCAGAACTACACAGAGCAGAGCTACACAGAGCAGAGCTAGACAGAGCAGAGCTACACAGAGCAGAACTACACAGAGCAGAGCTACACAGAGCTAGACAGAGCAGAGCTACACAGAGCTACACAGAGCAGAACTACACAGAGCAGAGCTACACAGAGCTACACAGAGCTACACAGAGCAGAGCTACACAGAGCAGAGCAGAGCTACACAGAGCAGAGCAGAGCAGAGCTACACAGAGTAGAGCTACACAGAGCAGAGCTACACAGAGTAGAGCAGAGCTACACAGAGTAGAGCTACACAGAGCAGAGCTACACAGAGTAGAGCAGAGCTACACAGAGCAGAGCTACACAGAGTAGAGCTACACAGAGTAGAGCTACACAGAGCAGAGCTACACAGAGCAGAGCTATACAGAGTAGAGCTACACAGAGTAGAGCTACACAGAGCAGAGCTACACAGAGTAGAGCTACACAGAGTAGAGCTACACAGAGTAGAGCTACACAGAGAAGAGCTACACAGAGCAGAGCTACACAGAGCAGAGCTACACAGAGAAGAGCTACACAGAGCAGAGCTACACAGAGCAGAGCTACACAGAGCAGAGCTACACAGAGCAGAGCTAAAGCTGCATGCTAACTTCTAAAGAAGGTCAAAATGTGTCAGAAAATAAGTCCGAACAAAGGCTGAAAAAAAGTCAGAAAACGTCTGAAATATTATTAGGAAAAAATTAAAAATTATTAGGAAACGTTATGGTGTGGCGGTAACGTGGCGGTGGAACCGGCCGTCGCTCTCGTCTCCGTGGTCAAATGGGCCGTCTCTCTCGTCTCCGTGGTCAAATGGGCCGACGCTCTCGTCTCCGTGGTCAAATGGGCCGTCGCTCTCGTCTCCGTGGTCAAATGGGCCGTCGCTCTCGTCTCCGTGGTCAAATGGGCCGACGCTCTCGTCTTCGTGGTCAAATGGGCCGACGCTACGACTGTAGAGCACCCAGATACTGACATTTGTGTTCTCTGCATTGAAACGGCCCCGATGGAGCTGACCATGGATGGATAAAGAGAACGGAGCTGACGGGAGAGCTAGAGACCACCTTGGAGAAGTTACAGGAAGTAGACATGTGGGACTACGTCCGCTTTTCAAAATAAGGTGTTAACAAAGGGAACTGTATACTAAATACATCTATGGAAATCAGATTGATGGATTATATTCAGCAGAAGTATAAAACATTATAAATGGGAAAGATCAATCCCAGTACTCTGTGAGGGACACGTCTTGCTGGATGACGTTATGGTATGGAGGTAAATGACTCCTGATAATAACTGATATATTGTTTGTGTTTATTGCTAATCAGCTGAATGAGGTGTTAATTCTGTCTCATTATATTTAGTGAGGTCTGCTGTGGAGCTTCCATCTGTGGTCATGATGACAGACGTCTGAGGAAGAGAGCTGGAGGTGTCACATGTCATCTAAATCTGGACTCAGTCTGAAGTTAGCTGTTGAGCTAATGGGAGCTAACGTTAGCAGAAGAAGATGCAGCTCCTCCAGATGACACCACCAGTCTGGTTGTTGTGACGGGACGGCGTCTCCAACCCTGAGCAGGTACCATGTTGGTGTGACCTTGGTGTGACCTTGGTGTGACCTTTATGGAGCCGGTTTTAGACTCCTGGCTGGTAGCTGGTGAACGACGGCTCTGACTGGTCCTCTGGATCAGAACTCTTCTGATGAAGAGGTTGATGGTGTCCAGTCAGATGAGTAAGAGGACGACTCTATACTCTGTGTGTCTGAATGTCTGAATGTCTGAATGCCTGAAGGGTAGAAAGTCCTCTCTACTGACAGATTATATCTACTTTACTTTTCACAGATTTTTCACATATTTTAAAATTCATTTTAGAACATTTTTGGATATTATTTCCATACGTCTGACTGGTGTTTGATGCGTTCAGCCTGAAGAACGTCTCTTTACTAACAGATGATTAGTTCAGTAGACGGAGAACTAAACTCTGTCTGATGGTTCAACACTGATCAATCAGAAGAGAAGAAATCAGTCAAACGTTGGTTTGTATTCATGTTCTTCATGTTCCCTAGGAGACTCCACTGGACCTCCCAACAACCAGAACCAGGACTACAGGAACCTCCCAACAACCAGAACCAGGACTACAGGAACCTCCCAACAACCAGAACCAGGACTACAGGAACCTCCCAACAACCAGAACCAGGACTACAGGAACCTCCCAACAACCAGGACTACAGGAACCTCCCAACAACCAGAAGAACAACAAGAAGAAGAATGAGAGACGATCACATTAAACATTTAAAGTGAGAGATCCCAGAAGAAGAGAGGAAGAGGAGAGGAAGGACTCTTCATCTTCTAACAGGATTTAGTCTTTGTTCATGACGACCGGAGAGACTGAGGAGACATGTGGAGGACAGAAGGAGACATGTGGCGGACAGAAGGAGACATGTGGAGGACAGAAGGAGACAGGAAGGACAGAAGGAGGAGGAGGAGACATGAAGCTTCCTCTCTCCTCCACCACTCTGAGCACCATCGCCATCCAGGCCGGCCAATCACTGCTGGTCGTCTCCGTCCTGAAGGTGAGTCTGACTGAAGGTTCATTATACTGATGGAGGAAGTGAAAGTGAAACCTTATTGTGAAAGGTCAGAACAGAAGGAGTGGATCTGGTGAGCGCTGCTTCATCGAGGGTCGTGTCTAGAAGGGAACCGACCTGGTTCAGGTTCGGCATCGACCTCCAATAGTCCACGTTGTAATGGGTGGTCTGGGTGACCTTCTAGACGCGACCTTGTTGGTCCGGTTGGATGAGTCATGGAGTTTGACTTCCTGGTTGGTCTACAGAGCCTCCGTCTCACAACGTCTACTGATAAGAAGTGAAAGTCAACAGTAACCGGTCTAAATGACATCCAATCAGATGACGTCCTAAAAGGGGCGTGGCCTGGACTCTTAGTGACATACTGTATGTGGCGCTCTGAGGTTCTTTAAACGGAGTTAGTTCCTCTGGAGGCTTCAGGAGATACCAGGTTCCTCCGTCAGCCTGCTGCTTCCCTTTATAGACACAGGCTATTTATGAGGGGGGGGGGGTGTGACAGCTGAGGCCTCTCAGTGTTTTGAATGTGTGTGTGTTTTTAAAATGTGTTTTTGTGTGTGTGTGTGTGTGTGTGTGTATGGGTGTGCGTGTGCGTGTGCGTGTCTGTGTGCGTGTGTGTGTGTGTGTGTGTGTGTGATAATAGTTTTAGTAGTTGTTATTTTTACAGTGTGTGTTTCTGTGGTCAGGCGTCATGTTGTGTCCTCTTCAGTCGACATGCCAGAGATACCCTATCATCCTGAGGAATGTAACGCACACACACACACACACACACACACACACAGCGGTCTGCAGCTCCTTCTAACCTCCAGCCGTCAGCATGAGAACAGAAACACCATGAACTGTTTAATGTGACAACAGACTGTTAACTGACTCCAACCAGCTCCATGTAGAGTACCAGTAAAGTATCAGTAAAGTAAAGTATCAGTAAAGTACCAGTAAAGCACCAGTAAAGCACCAGTAAAGTACCAGTAAAGTATCAGTAAAGTACCAGTATAACGCCAGTAAAGTAAAGTATCAGTAAAGTATCAGTAAAGTGCCAGTAAAGTAAAGTATCAGTAAAGTATCAGTAAAGTAAAGTACCAGTAAAGTATCAGTAAAGTACCAGTAAAGTAAAATATCAGTAAAGTATCAGTAAAGTAAAGTATCAGTAAAGTATCAGTAAAGTATCAGTAAAGTACCAGTAAAGTACCAGTAAAGTAAAGTATCAGTAAAGTAAAGTATCAATAAAGTATCAGTAAAGTACCAGTAAAGTACCAGTAAAGTAAAGTATCAGTAAAGTATCAGTAAAGTAAAGTATCAGTAAAGTATCAGTAAAGTATCAGTAAAGTAAAGTATCAGTAAAGTACCAGTAAAACGCCAGTAAAGTACCAGTAAAGCATCAGTAAAGTACCAGTAAAGTACCAGTAAAGTATCAGTAAAGTACCAGTAAAGTAAAGTATCAGCAAAGTATCAGTAAAGTATCAGTAAAGTACCAGTAAAACGCCAGTAAAGTACCAGTAAAGCATCAGTAAAGTACCAGTAAAGTACCAGTAAAGTATCAGTAAAGTACCAGTAAAACGCCAGTAAAGTACCAGTAAAGCATCAGTAAAGTACCAGTAAAGTACCAGTAAAGTATCAGTAAAGTACCAGTAAAGTAAAGTATCAGCAAAGTATCAGTAAAGTATCAGTAAAGTAAAGTAGCAGAAAAGTATCAGTAAAGTATCAGTAAAGTAAAGTATCAGTAAAGTATCAGTAAAGTATCAGTAAAGTATCAGAAAAGTAAAGTGTCAGTAAAGTATCAGTAAAGTATCAGAAAAGTAAAGTATCAGTAAAGTACCAGTAAAATGCCAGTAAAGTACCAGTAAAGTATCAGAAAAGTAAAGTATCAGTAAAGTACCAGTAAAGTATCAGTAAAGTACCAGTAAAGTATCAGTAAAGTATCAGTAAAGTATCAGAAAAGTAAAGTATCAGTAAAGTAAAGTATCAGTAAAGTATCAGTAAAGTATCAGTAAAGTATCAGTAAAGTAAAGTAGCAGTAAAGTATCAGTAAAGTAAAGTATCAGTAAAGTAAAGTATCAGCAAAGTAAAGTATCAGCAAAGTAAAGTATCAGTAAAGTATCAGCAAAGTAAAGTAAAGTATCAGTAAAGTATAAGTAAAGTAAAGTAAAGTATCAGTAAAGTAAAGTATCAGTAAAGTAAAGTATCAGTAAAGTATCAGTAAAGTATCAGTAAAGTATCAGTAAAGTATAAGTAAAGTAAAGTATCAGTAAAGTAAAGTATCAGTAAAGTAAAGTAAAGTAGCAGTAAAGTATCAGTAAAGTAAAGAAGCAGTAAAGTATCAGTAAAGTATCAGTAAAGTAAAGTATCAGTAAAGTATCAGAAAAGTAAAGTAAAGTATCAGTAAAGTAAAGTATCAGTAAAGTATCAGTAAAGTATCAGTAAAGTATCAGTAAAGTATCAGTAAAGTAAAGTATCAGTAAAGTATCAGTAAAGTAAAGTAAAGTATCAGTAAAGTAAAGTATCAGTAAAGTATCAGTAAAGTATCAGTAAAGTAAAGTATCAGTAAAGTATCAGTAAAGTACCAGTAAAATATCAGTAAAGTAAAGTAAAGTATCAGTAAAGTATCAGTAAAGTAAAGTATCAGTAAAGTAAAGTAAAGTAAAGTAAAGTAAAGTAAAGTAAAGTAAAGTAAAATATCAGTAAAGTATCAGTAAAGTAAAGTAAAGTATCAGTAAAGTAAAGTATCAGTAAAGTATCAGTAAAGTAAAGTATCAGTAAAGTAAAGTAAAGTAAAGTAAAGTAAAGTAAAGTAAAGTAAAGTAAAGTAAAGTAAAGTAAAGTATCAGTAAAGTAAAGTAATAATTATTAACTAGGTTTAATAAACCATCAATGTTCCATTTCTTAATGATGGTTATTATAAAGACTGATTTCATATTGATCTCATATCAGATGATTGGTTGTGTCTACGTCCCTCCAGAGTGGCTCTCTGGTCCACCTCCAGCTGGTCCAGGTCCAACCAGGTCTCTGTGAGATCGGATCCAACCAGGAAGAAAACCAGGACCTGATCCAGGACCAGCAGCAGCTGATGGACAAACTGCAGGTACACACACAGAGACAAACACACACACACGCACGCACGCACGCACGCACGCACGCACGCACGCACACACGCACACACACACACACACACACACACACACACACACACACACACACACAGAGACACACAACGGAGAACACACAATACACACCGGAAAATACACAATACACACAGACACACACACACAGAGACACGTAACGGACACCTACTGGACAGTAGCCTTGTGATTCCTGCCAACGGAACATGATCTGTGTTGTCTTGGTGTTGTCTTGGTGTTTTCGTGGTGTTGTCTTAGTGTTGTCTTGGTGTGTTCTTGGTGTTGTCTTGGTGTGTTCTTGGTGTTGTCTTGGTGTTGTCTTGGTGTGGTCTTGGTGTTGTCTTGGTGTGTTCTTGGTGTTGTCTTGGTGTTTCCGTGGTGTTGTCTTAGTGTTGTCTTGGTGTGTTCCTGGTGTTGTCTTGGTGTGTTCTTGGTGTTGTCTTGGTGTTGTCTTGGTGTTGTCTTGGTGTGTTCTTGGTGTTGTCTTGGTGTGGTCTTGGTGTTGTCTTAGTGTTGTCTTGGTGTGTTCTTGGTGTTGTCTTGGTGTTGTCTTGGTGTTGTCTTGGTGTTTTCGTGGTATTGTCTTGGTGTGTTCTTGGTGTTGTCTTGGTGTGGTCTTGGTGTTGTCTTGGTGTTTCCGTGGTGTTGTCTTAGTGTTGTCTTGGTGTTTTCTTGGTGTTGTCTTGGTGTTGTCTTGGTGTTTTCTTGTTTTTTTCTTGGTGTTGTCTTGGTGTGTTCTTGGTGTTGTCTTGGTGTGGTCTTGGTGTTGTCTTAGTGTTGTCTTGGTGTTTTCTTGGTGTTGTCTTGGTGTTGTCTTAGTGTTGTCTTGGTGTGTTCTTGGTGTTGTCTTGGTGTGGTCTTGGTGTTGTCTTGGTGTTGTCTTGGTGTTTTCTTGGTGTGGTCTTGGTGTTGTCTTGGTGTTTCCGTGGTGTTGTCTTAGTGTTGTCTTGGTGTGTTCTTGGTGTTGTCTTGGTGTGGTCTTGGTGTTGTCTTGGTATTGTCTCGGTGATTTCTTGGTGTTGTCTTGGTGTTGTCTTGGTGTTGTCTTGGTGTTTTCTTGGTGTTGTCTTGGTGTTGTCTTGGTGTTTTCTTGGTGTTTTCTTGGAGTTTTCGTGGTGTTGTCTTGGTGTTGTCTTGGTGTTTTCTTGGTGTTGTCTTGGTGTGTTCTTAGTGTTTTCTTGGTGTTTTCGTGGTGTTGTCTTGGTGTTGTCTTGTTGTTGTCTTGGTGTTGTCTTGGTGTGTTCTTGGTGTTGTCTTGGTGTTGTCTTGGTGTTGTCTTGGTGTTGTCTTGGTGTTTTCGTGGTGTTGTCTTGGTGTGTTCTTGGTGTTGTCTTGGTGTGGTCTTGGTGTTGTCTTGGTGTTTCCGTGGTGTTGTCTTAGTGTTGTCTTGGTGTGTTCTTGGTGTTGTCTTGGTGTGTTCTTGGTGTTGTCTTGGTGTTGTCTTGGTGTTGTCTTGGTGTGTTCTTGGTGTTGTCTTGGTGTGGTCTTGGTGTTGTCTTGGTGTTGTCTTGGTGTTGTCATAGTGTTGTCTTGGTGTGTTCTTGGTGTTGTCTTGGTGTGTTCTTGGTGTTGTCTTGGTGTTGTTTTGGTGTTGTCTTGGTGTTGTCTTGGTGTGTTCTTGGTGTTGTCTTGGTGTGGTCTTGGTGTTGTCTTGGTGTTGTCTTGGTGTTGTCATAGTGTTGTCTTGGTGTGTTCTTGGTGTTGTCTTGGTGTGATCTTGGTGTTGTCTTGGTGTTTTCTTGGTGTGGTCTTGGTGTTGTCTTGGTGTTTCCGTGGTGTTGTCTTAGTGTTGTCTTGGTGTGTTCTTGGTGTTGTCTTGGTGTGGTCTTGGTGTTGTCTTGGTGTTGTCTTGGTGTTTTCTTGGTGTTGTCTTGGTGTTGTCTTAGTGTTGTCTTGGTGTGTTCTTGGTGTTGTCTTGGTGTGGTCTTGGTGTGGTCTTGGTGTTGTCTTGGTGTTGTCTTGGTATTGTCTTGGTGATTTCTTGGTGTTGTCTTGGTGTGTTCTTGGTGTTTTCTTGGTGTTGTCTTGGTGTTGTCTTGGTGTTTTCTTGGTGTTTTCTTGGTGTTTTCGTGGTGTTGTCTTGGTGTTGTCTTGGTGTTTTCTTGGTGTTGTCTTGGTGTTGTCTTGGTGTGTTCTTAGTGTTTTCTTGGTGTTTTCGTGGTGTTGTCTTGGTGTTGTCTTGTTTTTGTCTTGGTGTTGTCTTGGTGTGTTCTTGGTGTTGTCTTGGTGTTGTCTTGGTGTTGTCTTGGTATTGTCTTGGTGTGTTCTTAGTGTTTTCTTGGTGTTTTCGTGGTGTTGTCTTGGTGTTGTCTTGTTTTTGTCTTGGTGTTCAGAGCAAACAGATCAACAGCAATGGCATTAATGGAGCTAACAGAAGAAATAACCAGTTGTATTGATAACAAGAAGTATGTGGTAGGAGTATTTATAGATTTAAAAAAAGCATTTGACACCATTGATCATGATATATTATTCAATAAAATGGAAAGGTATGGTATAAGAGGGGTAGTGCTGAACTGGTTGAGAAGTTATATAGGAAACAGGCAGCAGTACGTGCAAATAGGGGACTATAAATCAACATGCTCAGGTATTACTTGTGGGGTCCCGCAGGGATCAGTATTGGGTCCAAAATTGTTTATTATGTATATAAATGACATAGGTAGGGTATCAAGGACACTGAATTTAGTTTTATTTGCAGATGACACAAATATTTTTTGTTCTGGGGAAAATCTGCAGCAGCTTTTGGAGGTGGCCACATCAGAAATCAGAAAATTGCAACGGTGGTTTGACAGAAATAAATTGTCATTAAATTTGGACAAAACTAAATTTATGTTATTTGGAAACCAAAAAATAGACATACCAGTACAAATGATAATAGATGATGTGACTATTGAAAGAGTATATGTAAATAAATTTCTGGGTGTAATACTGGACCACAAAATCTGCTGGAAACCTCAGATAAATTATGTAAGAACAAAGCTGGCAAAGAGCATAGCAGTCTTAGGGAAAACAAGACACACACTGGATCATAAATCACTGCACATTCTGTATTCTTCACTTGTATCACCATATCTGAATTACTGTGTAGAAGTTTGGGGTAACACTTATAAAAGCAACTTACAACCATTATGCATACTACAGAAGAGAGCAATCAGGATAGTAAATAATGTGGGATATAGGGAACACACGAACACACTGTTTTTGAAGTCACATGCATTGAAATTTATGGATTTGGTCAAATTTAAAACCGCAATAATTATGTTTAAAGCAAGACATAATTCACTTCCGGGCAATATTCAAAAAATGTTTTGTGACAGGGAGGGGGGTTATAATTTTAGAGGAAAATTTAATTTTAAAAAGCATTGTGTTCGTACAAAAAAGAAGAGTATGTGTATTTCAGTCTGTGGGGTGGATTTGTGGAATGGGTTAGGTGATGGGTTGAAGGGGAGCACAAATATAAATCAATTTAAAAAGCTATACAAGAAAGATATTTTTGGGAGGTATATGGTTGAAGAAGAGTTGTGTTAAAGGTTGGTTATATACTTTTTAACTCCGGATGTATTTGTGGGTTGTAAATAAACTTGGGATGCTGTTCATATATTCAACTTAGGATGTAAATAAATCTGGGATAGTTTTTATATTATATTATATTATTTTATATTATCATTCTATGATATATGAGTTAATAGAGGAGAAGTGAGAAAGGGGTAGGGTAATATAAGTTTTTCTTCTACCTACTCCTTTTCGGACACTATAACTCTTGTTTTGTTTGTTATTATTTTG
This sequence comes from Sebastes umbrosus, assembly GCF_015220745.1. NCBI lineage: Eukaryota > Metazoa > Chordata > Actinopteri > Perciformes > Sebastidae > Sebastes > Sebastes umbrosus. The sequence continues at coordinate 14,975 of NC_051281.1, forward strand.
TATCTGTTTTTATTTATTATATGTTCGAAATAAAGTCTTTCATTCATAAAGTCTTTCATTGTCTTGGTGTTGTCTTGGTGTTGTCTTGGTGTTGTCTTGGTGTGTTCTTGGTGTTGTCTTGGTGTGTTCTTAGTGTTTTCTTGGTGTTTTCATGGTGTTGTCTTGGTGTTGTCTTGTTTTTGTCTTGGTGTTGTCTTGGTGTTGTCTTGGTGATTTCTTGGTGTTGTCTTGGTGTGTTCTTGGTGTTTTCTTGGTGTTGTCTTGGTGTTGTCTTGATGTTTTCTTGGTGTTGTCTTGGTGTTTTCTTGGTGTTGTCTTGGTGTTGTCTTGGTGTGTTCTTAGTGTTTTCTTGGTGTTTTCGTGGTGTTGTCTTGGTGTTGTCTTGTTTTTGTCTTGGTGTTGTCTTGGTGTTGTCTTGTTGTTGTCTTGGTGTTGTCTTGGTGTGTTCTTGGTGTTGTCTTGGTGTTGTCTTGGTGTGTTCTTAGTGTTTTTTTGGTGTTTTCGTGGTGTTGTCTTGGTGTTGTCTTGTTTTTGTCTTGGTGTTGTCTTGGTGTTGTCTTGGTGTTTTCTTGGTGTTGTCTTAGTGTTGTCTTGGTGTTTTCTTGTTTTTTTCTTGGTGTTTTCGTGGTGTTGTCTTGGTGTTGTCTTGGTGTTGTCTTGGTGTGTTCTTGGTGTTGTCTTGGTGTTTTCTTGGTGTTTTCTTGGTGTTGTCTTAGTGTTTTCTTGGTGTTGTCTTGGTGTTTTCTTGGTGTTTTCTTGGTGTTTCTTGATGTTTTCTTGGTCTCAGGACTGTGAGGCATGTTTGTGCTGCAGGAACCTTCTTTAACCATCTGTTGTTATTACAGAAACATGAGGAGGAAGTTCTGTCTGTGGTGGAGAACAACCAACAGACAGAGCAGAGGAAGAGGAGGATGAGGAGGAGGAGGGATGAAGATACGATGGAGCAGAAGAGGAACAAACAGGAGGAAGAGGAGGAGGTGCTGAAGGCCATGGTGGCGTCTCTGAAGGAGGGATGGTCGCTGCTCCTCCGCCTGCTGCAGAGACGACAGGAAGTCCTGACGCTGGCTGCAGACTTCTACCGCCGAGCTCTGGAGGTACAGTAGGACGCCTCAGAGACACGTTAGAGCTCTGGAGGTACAGTAGGACGCCTCAGAGACACGTTAGAGCTCTGGAGGTACAGTAGGACGCCTCAGAGACACGTTAGAGCTCTGGAGGTACAGTAGGACGTCACAGAGACACGTTAGAGCTCTGGAGGTACAGTAGGACGTCACAGAGACACGTTAGAGCTCTGGAGGTACAGTAGGACGTCACAGAGACACGTTAGAGCTCTGGAGGTACAGTAGGACGTCTCAGAGACACGTTAGAGCTCTGGGGGTACAGTAGGACGTCTCAGAGACACGTTAGAGCTTTGGAGGTACAGTAGGACGTCTCAGAGACACGTTAGAGCTCTGGAGGTACAGTAGGACGATTCACCATTAATCACATGATTTCTCTTTTTCTTCTGTTGTCTGTCTCTCTGTGTGTCTCTCTGTGTGTCTCTCTGTGTGTCTGTCTGTGTGTCTCTCTGTGTGTCTCTCTGTGTGTCTGTCTGTGTGTCTCTCTGTGTGTCTCTCTGTGTGTCTCTCTGTGTGTCTGTCTGTGTGTCTCTCTGTGTGTCTCTCTGTCTGTCTCTCTAGTTCTCTGTCGGTCTGGACCTAGTAGAGGACCTCCAGACCAGACTGGACGAGGACAGACTGACTGAAGTGCAGCTCACATACGACTCCATGAGGAGAGGTGAGGACATTGTCCCTGGTATCAGACTACAGCTGAAGGAACAGTGTCAGCGGAGGTGGAAGAAAATATAGAAAATATCCAATATGGTGTTTATCTTATGTTTTGTGATGTGTTGAAGTGGTCGTCACGGTAACGTGTGGTAAACGTGGTGTCTTTGTGTTCTGGGTCCAGGTCTTCTGGTGAAGTCTCTGCAGGTTTTAAGCAGCAGCAGCGTTCTGCTGCAGAGACTCAGACAGCTGCAGAGGACCGAGGATCTCCAGAGGAGAGGAGGAGTCCTGCAGGAGGACCAGGACCAGGACCAGGACCAGGACCAGGACCAGGACCAGGAGGTGAACATCTACTATGGATGCACCGATAGTGATGCCAGTATCGGGTCCGATACTGTGCTCATATACTTGTACTCTCAAAACGGCTCCGATACCACTTACCACATGCAGCGTGACGTTAACCTCTCGTCACCATCTTTCGGGTCCTCACGCATCGCCTCCCCGACGGTGCGGACGAGACGGACCAGCGGTGCGCCTGACCCCGCTGGGCTGGGATCCCACCTCAGCCGGCGCACGCCGGCTCTCACTTTCATTGCTCCACGGGGTTTAGCTGTCACCCTCTGACTCACGCGTACGTCAGGTCTTGAAACCCACCTGACCCGTGTTTCAAGACGGGTCAAGTGGGTTGCCGACATCACCACAGACCCCTGGCGCCTTTTACATTGGCCGAGCCCCACCTTGGGGGCACGGCGCAGTTGACAGTCGCACCGGGAGCCCCGTCACGGTGCGGCGAGGTCCGGGCGGGGAGCGCTGTAAAGCTGCGGCCGCGAGCCACCTTCACCCCCGAGCCTTTCCAAGCCGACCTAGAGCCGGTGGCAGCGCACCGCCTCGTATGCGGGACTCCCCAGCCTGCCGTGTGTCCTCACACCCTCCAGCTGGCTGTTAACGAGGGTCTTTAGGCACAGAGAAGTACTCGTATCGGTACTCGGTATCGGTACTCGTATCAGAGAGTACCCAGATGGAAGTACTTGTACTCGGTCTGTAATGAAGCGGTATCGGTGCGTCTCTAACTCTAACTACTCTGGCCCAGATTTACTAAGAAAGATGTGATCTTCTGCTCAGTAATAATCAAACTCTCCCCAGAGTTCCCAGAGTCTTCAGAATTCCCAGAGCTCACAGTGCAGCAGGGGGGCGGTTCTGAGGCTGGAGGAGCTGGTGGAGGCGCTGCAGGACCGGAGGAGGAGGGCGGACCAGGCCATCAGGATCATCGTCCTCAGGAAAGAACAAGAGTCCAGAGAGGCCGGTTCTGAAGTAAGAGACGGATCCAGCAGTGAGCAGGTTTACAAGGACTGCTTAGAGATGTTAGAGATATTAGAGTATTAGAGAGACTCATGCAGAGAGATTAGAGTCCTGCAGAGAGATTAGAGTCGTGCAGAGAGATTAGAGTCATGCAGAGAGATTAGAGTCGTGCAGAGAGATTAGAGTCGTGTAGAGAGATTAGAGTCCTGCAGTGAGATTAGAGTCCTGCAGAGAGATTAGAGTCCTGCAGTGAGATTAGAGTCGTGTAGAGAGATTAGAGTCCTGCAGTGAGATTAGAGTCCTGCAGAGAGATTAGAGTCCTGCAGTGAGATTAGAGTCGTGCAGTGAGATTAGAGTCGTGCAGTGAGATTAGAGTCCTGCAGAGAGATTAGAGTCGTGCAGTGAGATTAGAGTCGTGCAGAAAGATTAGAGTCGTGCAGTGAGATTAGAGTCCTGCAGAGAGATTAGAGTCGTGCAGTGAGATTAGAGTCGTGCAGTGAGATTAGAGTCGTGCAGAGAGATTAGAGTCGTGCAGCCGTCTCAGCTGCAGCAGTGAGAGTCATCAGTGTGTCCTCTGGTCGTCCATCTGGTGTTCAGGATATAAATATAAATCCTCCTGAAGACATTCAGGACTCTCACATGACCTGATTATATTTAAAAGATATTCTGGACATCAAACAGCTGAGCTGAATATTAATATCATGTCTTACAAAGCTTCTTCATTTTTACAGATGTTTCCTTAAAACATCGTAACTGAAGACTCGTTCACATGTAGATTATTAATTATTATAGAACGAACCAAAGACCACAGGTTTTAGTGATGTTTAGTTTTAGTGACGCAATATTCATACTAACATGATGTATTAATACTAACATGATGTATTCATACTAACATGATGTATTAATACTAACATGATGTATTCATACTAACATGATGTATTCATACTAACATGATGTATTAATACTAACATGATGTATTCATACTAACATGATGTATTAATACTAACATGATGTATTAATACTAACATGATGTATTAATACTAACATGATGTATTCATACTAACATGATGTATTCATACTAACATGATGTATTAATACTAACATGATGTATTAATACTAACATGATGTATTAATACTAACATGATGTATTCATACTAACATGATGTATTAATACTAACATGATGTATTAATACTAACATGATGTATTCATACTAACATGATGTATTAATACTAACATGATGTATTCATACTAACATGATGTATTAATACTAACATGATGTATTAATACTAACATGATGTATTAATACTAACATGATGTATTCATACTAACATGATGTATTAATACTAACATGATGTATTCATACTAACATGATGTATTAATACTAACATGATGTATTCATACTAACATGATGTATTAATACTAACATGATGTATTAATACTAACATGATGTATTCATACTAACATGATGTATTCATACTAACATGATGTATTAATACTAACATGATGTATTCATACTAACATGATGTATTAATACTAACATGATGTATTAATACTAACATGATGTATTAATACTAACATGATGTATTCATACTAACATGATGTATTAATACTAACATGATGTATTCATACTAACATGATGTATTAATACTAACATGATGTATTCATACTAACATGATGTATTAATACTAACATGATGTATTCATACTAACATGATGTATTAATACTAACTGTTGATGCAGTAATCAATGAAATACTTTAATATACCAGGACCTGTCTTCACTTCAGGACCGGAGTCTCACAGTTGACAAAATCCTGGACCAGGACCCAGAGTCTGGATCCACATCAGCAGAGAACACAGACCTGAAATCAGAAACCAGAACTAAAGAAACCAGAGACCTTAAACCTGGATCCAGATCAGATGTGAGGCCTGGATCCAGATCAAAGGAGACCAGAAACTTTGATTCAGGATCCAGATTATATCTAAAACCTGAACCCAGATCAGATCTGAAACCCAGATCAGAAGAGACCAGAGATCTGCTGCCTGAATCCAGATCAGATCTGCAGCCGGGATCCAGTTTAGACCAGACACCGGGATCGAGATCAGATCTGAAACCAGAATCTGGATTAGATGTGAACCCTGAATCTAGATTAGAGGAGACCAGAACCTTCGAGTCAGGATCCAGATTAGAGTTGAAGCCTGGATCCAAACCAGCGACCATAAACCTGCAGCCGGGATTCAGGTTAGACCAGACACCGGGACCGAGAGAGCTGAAGCCAGAATCCGGATTAGATATGAACCCTGCGTCCACATTGGGGCCTCCAGGATCCACATCAGGGCCTCCTGGATCCACATCGGGGCCTCCGGGATCCACATCGGGGCCTCCTGGATCCACATCGGGGCCTCCTGGATCCACATCGGGGCCTCCTGGATCCACATCGGGGCCTCCGGGATCCACATCGGGGCCTCCTGGATCCACATCGGGGCCTCCGGGATCCACATCGGGGCCTCCGGGATCCAGGTCAGACCTGTTCCTGTTTGAATGTGAATCTTTATTGATAATGAGGACAGGAAACAGCAGCAGAACATCTGGACCTGACAGCTGCCTGATCTTCTTCTTCTTCTGTGGTGTAGTGGGCCGGCGGCCGGGCTGCAGAGCATGCTGGGAGAGGAGACTCAGTGTGGAGAAGGCCACGCCCACCAAGCCCTCCTGACCAATCAGAGGCTCCAGCTGCTGTCGTCATGGGAACAGCTGGTCGACGAGGTGACGACTAACAACCAGTTAAAGATGGCGGCTGTTGTCAAAAAGACTTCTCTGCTCTGTTGACGGTTCCTCCCTTAACACTGCTGTTACTAATACTACTGTGTGTGTGTGTGTGTGTGTGTGTGTGCGTGTGCGTGTGCGTTTGCGTGTGCGTGGTCGTGTATGTGTGTGTGTGTGTTGCAGATGTGCAGCTGGCTGCAGCAGAGCAGCAGTGTCTCTTACAGCTGTGAAACAGGACGGCAGCTCTCTGAGGCCGAAGACACTCTGAACACACACCTGCAGCTCCGCACACAGGCTGAGGTACACACACACACACACACACACACACACACACACCTGCAGCTCCGCACACAGGCTGAGGTACACACACACACACACACACACACACACACACACACACACACACACACCTGCAGCTCCGCACACAGGCTGAGGTACACACACACACACACACACACACACACACACACACCTGCAGCTCCGCACACAGGCTGAGGGACACACACACACACACACACACACACACACACCTGCAGCTCCGCACACAGGCTGAGGTACACACACACACACACACACACACACACCTGCAGCTCCGCACACAGGCTGAGGTACACACACACACACACACACACACACGCACACACACACACACACACACACACACACACACACACCTGCAGCTCCGCACACAGGCTGAGGTACACACACACACACACGCACACACACACACACACACACACACACCTGCAGCTCCGCACACAGGCTGAGGTACACACACACACACACACACACACACACACGCACACACACACACACACACACACACACCTGCAGCTCCGCACACAGGCTGAGGTACACACACACACACACACACACACACACACACACACACACACACACACACACACACACACACACACCTGCAGCTCCGCACACAGGCTGAGGTACACACACACACACACACACACACACACTTCAGTCAGTGTGATGTATATATAGAGTATATATATATATATATACATATATAGAGCCTATATACAGTATATATATATATACTGCATATATATATATACTCTACATATATATATACTGTATATATATATATATATGTATATGTGAGGTTTAGAAGCTGATCTGAATCTCAGGACGTGATATATAATCTAACATGATATTCTGACACGTTTCTCCTTTAACTAATATTCATCTTTCTGTGTTTGAATATTTCAGTCCAGTCGACATATGTCTCTAAAGTTCTGATCCAGAATGAGACCTGGTTTCTGTGTTGGTCTCCAGTCTGCAGGTCTGGATGTAGAAAACATGAAGCAGATCCTGGATCAGGTCAGAACCGGTCCCCCCCGGCTGTCCCCTCTGAAAGCCCTGACGGAGCAGCTGAAGAGAAGCAGCGCCGGCGGACGGACCGGAACCGGAACCGGCACCGCTCAGCTCGATCCGCCTGGTTCACTGAGTCCTGAACTGGCCGGTCGGGTTGATCTGGTTCTGAAGGAGCTGCAGAGTCTGAAGAGGAAGATGGACTCCAACCTGCAGCTGCTGCGACCCTACGTCACCTTCCTGAGGACGGCCCGGCAGGTCAGAGTCTGTTCTGGTCCGCTGGACCCGGATCCATCCGGGTCCAGCGGACCAGCGTTTCTCAACGGGGGCGATGTCTTCGTAAGGGGGGCGTTGAGGTGTTCTTGGGGGGCGTTGAGGTGTCCTTGGGGGGCGTTGAGGTGTTCTTGGGGGGCATTGAGGTGTCCTTGGCTTGGGGGGCTTTGAGGTGTTCTTGAGGGGCGTTGAGGTGTTCTTGGGGGGCGTTGAGGTGTCCTTGGGGGGCGTTGAGGTGTTCTTGGGGGGCGTTGAGGTGTCCTTGGGGGCGTTGAGGTGTCCTTGGGGGGCGTTGAGGTGTCCTTGGGGGGCGTTGAGGTGTTCTTGGGGGGCGTTGAGATGTCCTTGGGGGGCGTTGAGGTGTCCTTGGGGGCGTTGAGGTGTCCTTGGGGGGCGTTGAGGTGTCCTTGGGGGGCGTTGAGGTGTCCTTGGGGGGCGTTGAGGTGTTCTTGGGGGGCGTTGAGGTGTCCTTGGGGGCGTTGAGGTGTTCTTGGGGGGCGTTGAGGTGTCCTTGGGGGGCGTTGAGGTGTTCCTGGGGGGCGTTGAGGTGTCCTTGGGGGTCGTTGAGGTGTTCTTGGGGGGCGTTGAGGTGTCCTTGGGGGCGTTGAGGTGTTCTTGGGGGGCGTTGAGGTGTTCTTGGGGGGCGTTGAGGTGTCCTTGGGGGGCGTTGAGGTGTTCTTGGGGGGCGTTGAGGTGTCCTTGGGGGCGTTGAGGTGTTCTTGGGGGGCGTTGAGGTGTTCTTGGGGGGCGTTGAGGTGTCCTTGGGGGGCGTTGAACTTTACACACACGGTGAACGCCATGTTATCGCCGTGGTTACACATTTACAAGAGGGATATTCCGCTGTCGGACTTCCATTGAAGGCAACTTAGCGTCGAGCTACCAACCACACACAACCCTCCCGTTTTTCATCGCCCTCTCCCGGTTTCCTCCCGGTTTCCTCCCGGTTTCCTCCCGGTTTCCTCCGGGGTCACAATTCTCCCGTATTTCTCCCGATTTATAATATTTTTACAAATTTTCACCCTTTTTTTCCTTTCCGTTATCTCAGTCTGTTTCTGAACGGTGTGTAAAGCCCGACTGTTTCCACCCGGTCGACAACAGAGCTACACCAACTGTCGTTTCTCAGGTGAAGAGAGCAGTCTATGCTGACGACACAGCGCAGTTTGAGCTCATGTTAAACTGAGCTCTCCACAGCGAGCAGCTGAGCTTTACTCAGTGCAGTGAAAGGCCGTCGCAGCGCGGCACAAGCTGTTAGAAATAACGTGATTCAGAGGTCAGAGGTCAGAGGTCAGTGGTGACGTCATCACGTTGTGTCTGAAAGAACCTTCAGTGAGAGAGAGAAGCCCGTTCCCTGCACTCATCCTCAGCTGCTCTTCTGATCATCCCCACCTCTCATCTCAGCACCCGTGGGTGCTCCATTTGATTTGGTGAGGCCAAGTACATTTTGGTGGGTAAATTAATAATATGAATAATAATAATAATAATATTAATAATATTAATAATAATAATAATATTAATAATAATATTAATATTAATAATATTATTAATAATAATAATAATAATAATAATATTAATATTAATAATAATATTAATAATAATAAGAGGAGAGAACGAAGAGAAAGAAATACTCAAGCAGGATCAAAGATAAATAAAAACTCATGAATATTAGTTTATGTCAGAGATTCATACGCTCCGTTCACACCGGAGAGAGTTATTCAGTTCTCTTTCCTGGGAGTTAAAGGTCAAATGAAAAGTTTAACATCAAATGCAGTTTAGTGTTTTTATTATGTTGTTATTTTCACTCTTTTAAAGTCTCCAGAATGCAGGACACAAAGTCTCTGATCATGTTTCTGTGGGAGGACTGGTTTAGAAATCAACACTCATAAATATCTCCTCTATTCACATGCTTTAATGATATAACAGAATAATCATCAGAAGAAGATTATGAAAATTAAATAAATAATAAATCTACATAATAATAATAATCAACATTAATATTTATGAAGACAATGAGCCTACATGTGATGTGATGGGGGGCGGTAAGGGACCTGGACAACGGATAGGGGGGCGGTAAGGGACCTGGACAACGGATAGGGGGGCGGTAAGGGACCTGGACAACGGATAGGGGGGCGGTAAGGGACCTGGATAACGGATAGGGGGGTGGTAAGGGACCTGGACAACGGATAGGGGGGCGGTAAGGGACCTGGACAACGGATAGGGGGGCGGTAAGGGACCTGGATAACGGATAGGGGGGTGGTAAGGGACCTGGACAACGGATAGGGGGGCGGTAAAGGACCTGGACAACCCATAGGGGGGCGGTAAGGGACCTGGACAACGGATAGGGGGGCGGTAAGGGACCTGGACAACGGATAGGGGGGCGGTAAGGGACCTGGATAACGGATAGGGGGCGGTAAGGGACCTGGACAATGGATAGGGGGCGGTAAGGGACCTGGACAACCCATAGGGGGGCGGTAAGGGACCTGGACAACGGATAGGGGGGCGGTAAGGGACCTGGACAACGGATAGGGGGCGGTAAGGGACCTGGACACCGGATAGGGGGCGGTAAGGGACCTGGACAACGGATAGGGGGCGCTAGCCCAGAAGAGGTTGAGAACCGCTGCTTCAGACGCTGTGATAACGGATCAGAGCCTCCTCTGTTCTCTAAATACTACTGGGTCTGTTACCCAGAACCAACGGGGTTTCCTGTTCTCCAGGTAGAGGAGGAGATGGAGGACCTGATGGAGGTCTACAGAGAGAGATCAGAGGAAGAGGAGGAGGAGGAAGAGGAGGAAGCTGGTAGTTCTGAGTCACCAGAGAAGAAGAATCAGGTCACCGCCTGCGAGCAAGAAACGCTACAGAGCTTCATCACCTGTCAGGAACTGGGAGACGACTGCGTCCGTACTGTTACTATGGTAACCAGACCTGATGGTCCATACTGTTACCATGGTAACCAGACCTGATGAGGTTTCTGTGAGTCCTGAAGGATCATTTAGTCTCTCTGGGTGTGTTTCAGGTGTCGGGAGCGGCGTTGAACCGGCAGTCGGTGGCGTCGGTGGTGCAGCGGACGATGGAGCGACTCGACAGAACCAAACAGGAAGTGGACAGGCTGCAGAGTCGGCGGCAAAGCCAGATCCAGCAGCAGCGGGAGTCCTGCAGGAAATACCAGGAGAGACTCCACAAGGTAGGAACTCCACCGTGGTACTGGTGGAACCTTCCAGAGTTACTGCAGCTGGTGAATACATGTATCATTAGAAATACTCAAGTAAAGTCCCTCGGTAAATGTACTCAGTTACTTGTATGTTTTCAGACCCTGCAGGACTTGAAGTGTGTCTCTGAGATGATGGATTCCTGCACTCTGATGGATCTGGGTTCAGACCTGCAGACCTCCAGGCTGAGGGAGCACTTCAGCCGGGCCAGACCACATTTCACCGTGAGTCCTCTGATTTCAGGACGTTTTGATAGTCGGTACTGTTGCTTGGACTTTTAGACTGTTGGGACTACTGGGACCATTGAGACTCAAGGGTCTGATTTGACTGTTGGGAAAACAGGGGTTGCTGCTGGGACATTTGGGCAGTTTGGACTTTGGATACCTTTGGACACTGGGACTAATGGGAATTTTGAGAACATTGGGTCCTTTCGACTGCAGGGAGTGTAGGAGTCCCAATGGTTGTGGTTCTGGACCACTGGGACTACTGTGATAGTTGGAACCACTGGGACTGTTGCGATACTCATGGGACTACTGTGACTAATGGGACTTTAAGACTGTTCAGACTCAGTGGACCTTTAGACATTTTGGACTTTGGATGGCTGGGACTGCTGAGATCATAGGGACCTTTGGACTGTTGGGACTTCTGCTTTGGCTATTGGTGATCGTTCTGACCATTGTCGATCCCCGAGATCATCGTCTATCGGCACAACCCTACTCTGGGGACTTCTGAAACCACTGGGACCTTTGGACTTTTGAGACATACAAGTCCTCTGGGACCACTGGGACTCATGCTTTGACTGGGGGGATGGTTGGAACCATTGTGACTCGACTGTAGTGACTGCTGGGACCTTTGGGCAGTTTGGACTTTGGGTACCTTTGGACCGTTGAGTTCGTTGGGTCCTTTGGACTGTGGGGACTACTAAGACTTCTGCACTCATAGGACTCTTTGGGACCACTGGGTCTTCTCAAGTCCATGGACTACTTCTAGTAGAGACTTTGGGTAAAGTTGGGACTCCGGTACATTTGTACTGCTGGGACTACTGGGACTACTGAGACTTACAGCATCACACTGTCCTCCTCTCTCCAGAAGCTAGACGCCGAGGTGGAGTTCTTGGTGAGGAGCTGGGAGACTCAGAGCGGAGTCCAGGACCGGCTGGAGGTGGAGGAGGAGGATCTGTCAGAGCTGCTGAAGCTCCAGAAGAGAGTGAAGAACAAGATCCATCAGAGCCAGTCCATCCTGGACTGGACCTGCAGCTTCCACCTCACATCCAGACAGGTCAGAGTTCTGCCAAGAAGCATCAGTAGGTTCTTGGTACAGAGTATAGTATAGTATTAGCTAGCTAGCTAGCGAGCTAACCACTACTTGGCTACTAGCAAGCTAACGTTAGCTACTAGAATGTTTGCTAAGTATTGTTGTCTGTGTGTCCAGCTGGAGGTTCTGCTCCGGTCAGAACCTCTAATTGGTTCTGCTGGTTCCTGTGGATCCAGTGGTTCTGAGCAGAGCCAGCAGATCCAGAGTCTGTTTGAGACGGTTTCAACACTGAAGACGGACATCTGCACCGCCGTCCACCACACCGTAAGTACACTTACTCAAGTACTGTGCTGAGGTACTTCTACTTCACTTCTACTCTACTACACCTCAGAGTAAATATCGTACTTTTACTGCTGATACTTTAATTATATTTTACTGTTAATACTTGTGTATTTTTACTTCGAGTAATATTTTGAATGCAGGACTTTTCCTTGTCGTGTAGTATTTCTACATAGCTGTACTTGTACTGTAGTACTGATACTGATGAGTACTGTGTGTACTTGTACTGCAGTACTGATACTGATGAGTACTGTGTGTACTTGTACTGCAGTACTGATACTGATGAGTACTGTGTGTACTTGTACTGCAGTACTGATACTGATGAGTACTGTGTGTACTTGTACTGCAGTACTGATACTGATGAGTACTGTTTGTACTACTACTATCAGGACGGGACTCGTTTCATGGTGGACCAGCTGGAGACTCGTCTTCTGTCTCTGGACTCTCGTCGTGTCTCCTGGTTGGACGAAGCGTCTCGCCATGAGGAGACGCTCCGCAGAGAGCTGCTGACCCGCCGCCTCAACGATGACATCACACAGGTGAGTTCCTCAACGATGACATCACACAGGTAGCAGCTCTCAGATCTCAGGTGTCCCTCACGTCTCCTCCTCGTGCTCCTGGAAACTACAGAGATCAGATTAGATTCAACTTTACTGTCATAGTACATAGTACAAGTACAAGTACAAGTACAAGTACAAGTACAACGGAATGCAGTTTAGCATCTAACCAGAGTAATAACTAGTAAAGTGATTAAGACAATATACTACATACAAAGTAGGATATATGTGGTGTATATAAATATCCAGGTTGTATTTAAGGTGTGAAGGATGGTCGTGTGTTATATTGTGATGAATCAGAGTAAGTATTTGCATACTGATGAAATATTGTATAAAAATGTAGTATAGGAGTATTATAAAGAATAAACTACACATACAGGTGAACTGGTTGTGATTCACCAGTAGGACCAGCAGAGGGCGCCAGCAGCACGTCTGTCTCACACTCACATCTATGATTAATGAACATTTAAATAGAATAGATAAAAGTAAAATCATGTTTAATATCTAATAATGTCATTGGGTGTTTCCTGGAAAGAATTCATGAAAAACTGAAAATTCCTTGAAGGAAGAACTCATTTATATTCTTTATTTATTTATTTGTTTATTTATTATTAGAAACTTAAATCTGTATTAATAAACACTGAACATGACGTAGAAAACTAGTTTATGAGTTCCCCTCACACTGTAGATCCTCTGATGTTCAAACTATAAATTAAACTAATATATATGTATATAATAATATAATAATGTCCCCGAACAGCTGGTGGATTTGTTATTAATAGTATTTTAATCTAACGCTTCTGTCGGCCTGGACTGGTCCGGTCTGAAGCGTCTCTCTGGGTCTGATCAGAGTCTAAATATAACTGAAGACACATTTAGATCTGACTGGAGTCCATAGAGGAGTCGGTCTGTCAGCTGCATCATGAACCGACCTCATGGTTCATCTGAGGGAAATAAATCAATCAATAAATCAAATCAATAAATCAATAAATAAAGGTGAATTAGATTAGAGGTTCTCTCAGTGAGTCCAGCTGCAGCTCCTCTAACGTCCTCTAGATGGTGCTGCAGAAAACATCTGGACTGAGTTAGTGAACAGAGTTAAAGCTTCTCTAAAGGAAATCAGAGCATTAATAAACCAACGTATCCTCATACGACAGTTCGTATGTTACCTGACAAAAAGTTATTCCTCATTTTTCATGCATTTTCCAGCAACACTTGTCAGTTTCCTCTCGTTACATGCACACAGTCTTTTCAAAATAAACTTCCGTCTTCACAGGAAACTACTTAGTTAGGGTTAGGCAACAGAACTACTACTTAAACTACTCAGTTAATGTTCGGAAAAGATGGTGATTTTTTTTGTTAAAATAACTCCAGACGTGGTGTTACTTAAGAACGGAAGTTACGTGGCCTCACACGGGGCACCAACAGTGGACTCCTGGTGAAAGTGTGTTGATCCATCCACCCCCCCGCTGTTGTTTGCACTGTTAGCACCATTAGCTGCTAGCCGCGGGCTCAGACATTTTTCTGGCTCCAGTAGTGTCCTCTCTAGGTAGATCTGTGGAGTAGTAGAATGTTAAACTTTCACTAGATGATGGTGCCATCTCTAGGTAGATCTGTGGAGTAGTAGAATGTTAAACTTTCACTAGATGATGGTGCCCTCTCTAGGTAGATCTGTGCAGTAATAGAATGTTAAACTTTCACTAGATGATGGTGCCCTCTCTAGGTAGATCTGTGGAGTAGTAGAATGTTAAACTTTCACTAGATGATGGCGCCCTCTCTAGGTAGATCTGTGGAGTAGTAGAATGTTAAACTTTCACTAGATGATGGCGCCCTCTCTAGGTAGATCTGTAGAGTAGTAGAATGTTAAACTTTCACTAGATGATGGCGCCATCTCTAGGTAGATCTGTGCAGTAGTAGAATGTTAAACTTTCACTAGATGTTAGTGCCCTCTCTAGGTAGATCTGTGGAGTAGTAGAATGTTAAACTTTCACTAGATGATGGTGCCATCTCTAGGTAGATCTGTGGAGTAGTAGAATGTTAAACTTTCACTAGATGATGGCGCCATCTCTAGGTAGATCTGTGCAGTAGTAGAATGTTAAACTTTCACTAGATGATGGCGCCCTCTCTAGGTAGATCTGTGGAGTAGTAGAATGTTAAACTTTCACTAGATGATGGTGCCATCTCTAGGTAGATCTGTGGAGTAGTAGAATGTTAAACTTTCACTAGATGTTAGTGCCCTCTCTAGGTAGATCTGTGGAGTAGTAGAATGTTAAACTTTCACTAGATGATGGCGCCCTCTCTAGGTAGATCTGTGCAGTAGTAGAATGTTAAACTTTCACTAGATGATGGCGCCCTCTCTAGGTAGATCTGTGGAGTAGTAGAATGTTAAACTTTCACTAGATGATGGCGCCATCTCTAGGTAGATCTGTGGAGTAGTAGAATGTTAAACTTTCACTAGTTTGATGTTGTATTGGTGTTACTGGTTCAGTCTGCTGTGTCACTGGGCAGCAGCTGTTGGAGGCATGTGAGTTGGGGGGGGGGGGGGTCAGCTAGACAGATCAGAAATACAGGCAGAGTCAGCCAGTGGGTATTTCCCATCATGCACCTGGTGCTGTGTGTCACCAGCACACTGAAACCTGCAGCAGCAGCTGGTGGACATCAGAGACTCACTGACAGGATTTAAAGAACATGAGTTTATGGTCTCAGTCACTAGTTTCATCTTCAATACAGCATGATGTTCATTTAGTAAATGATGGTCCCGTTTAGAGTCAAATAGACCATAAAGCAGGGGATGCTTTAGGGCGGGGCTACCTGCTGATTGACAGGTCGCTACCACAGCGTTGTCCAGTCTGGGAGTCGTCCTTACAACTTTAACCCTTTCACAGTGTGTTTTCACTTCATCAAAGTTAATTAGAACATTTTAGTCGCCTAAAAATGTCTTACTCAGCGTCCGGTCGTACTTAGCGCCACCCTTTAGAGTCACTTCTGGTTGCAAAAATCCAAGATAGTGACGTCCAAAAACCAAGATGGCCACAGCAAGAAACCAAGATGGCCATGGCAAGAAACCAAGATGGTGACGTCCAAAAACCAAGATGGCTATAGCAAGAAACCAAGATGGCCACAGCAAGAAACCAAGATGGCCACAGCAAAAAAACAAGATGGTGACGTCCAAAAACCAAGATGGCCATAGCAAGAAACCAAGATGGTCACGGCAGGAAACCAAGATAGTGACGTCCAAAAACCAAGATGGCCATAGCAAGAAACCAAGATGGCCACGGCAGGAAACCAAGATGGCCAACTCAAGAAACCAAGATGGCCACAGCAAGAAACCAAGATGGTCACGGCAGGAAACCAAGATGGCCAACTCAAGAAACCAAGATGGCCACAGCAAGAAACCAAGATGGCCACGGCAAGAAACCAAGATGGTGACGTCCAAAAACCAAGATGGCCACAGCAAGAAACCAAGATGGCCACGGCAAAAAAACAAGATGGTGACGTCCAAAAACCAAGATGGCCATAGCAAGAAACCAAGATGGTGACGTCCAAAAACCAAGATGGCCACAGCAAGAAACCAAGATGGCCACGGCAAGAAACCAAGATGGTGACGTCCAAAAACCAAGATGGCCATAGCAAGAAACCAAGATGGCCACGGCAAGAAACCAAGATGGCCACTGCAAGAAACCAAGATGGCCACGGCAAGAAACCAAGATGGCCATTTATGGGTCATGTCTTGAAGGTAATTAACAAATTGTGAAAACTTACAAAAACTCTCACGAGATTCAAGAAGACCTATCCTCACGTTAAAGGGACTGTTTGTAAGAATCAGAAATGCTTGTTAACAGCGACACCTGTGGCCGTACGCGTGGGACACCGACCCGGGTGATTTATACGTGTAGGAAGTTACAAACAGTCCCTTTAACCATCTCGCGAGAGTTGCAAACTCTTGGGTTAACTACTGTAAACCAATCACTCGTAGGACCATTTTTCGCTCTCCGTTCTCCAGAGTTGACTCGCTCGCTGTTTGTTAGGAAGAAGTGTCGGTCATCCATGAACCGTGAACTCTGGATCAGAGGGATGCAGGGGGACCTCGGGACTTGTCACCTGAAGGGGGTCTACAGTCATCTGGTGCTGGAAGGGGATCAGGTCTTTCTTTTTAAACCATGACTCGTCGTTGAGGACCGGTTCTGTTTGTTCCTTGGTGGGTTGGTATTTCTGGTCCTCATTAAGGATCCCCAGAGGGTCAGTACTTCATCACAGAGTCCGCCAGCTGAACTCTGGATTAGGTTTGTGTACAAAGTGTTCACTGTACTCTTTGGTACTTCATGTTATAGTTGTTTGTGGTACTTTGGGTACTCATGGTAATCTTCCTGGTAGTTCATGGTGTGCTGGGGTACTTTAGGGTACTGGTTTACCTCCTTGGTTATGCTACTTCCTGGTTATCTCTTGGTGTTACTTCCTGGAAGTCGTGGTAGATTTAGTTATTTTAGTAAACACGGACTCAACCCGGGTTTTCCAGATGGTTCAGGGATCTGAACCAACAACCTTCTGAGGTACTACACCATACTGTGGGATCCTCGGACTCTCTTTAAGGTACTTTATGGTCCTCAGGTGTACTTCATGGTACCTCATGGTTATCTCTTTTTGGTATTTCCTGGTCCTTTGTATTTAGAGTTAGTGAGTGGTACTTCCTGGTACATTGTGGTAGTTGTCGGTATTCATCAGCTTTTGTTATTTTGATGCTCCTGGTTCAGGGATTTGAACCAACAACCTTCCAAGGTACTCCATGGTACTGAAGGATAGTTCATGATACTTTGCGGTAATCTCTTTGGGGTACTTCATGGTCCATGGGACTCCATTACTCCTAAATTCATTGCACTTTATGGTATTCTAGGATACTTGTATAGGTACTTCATGGTACTTTGTGGTAGTCTATGGTACTTTTGGGTATTCATGGTCTTCTGGGGTACTTCAGTGCTTTGTGGTAGTTGTTGGTACTGTATGTATCTTTTGGGGTCTTTTGGTCCTTCGGGGTATTTCAATGTACTTCAGGTCTTCTGGGATACTTCATGGTTACTTCATGGTACTTTGGGACAGTTTGTAGTACTTGGAGGTTATTCACGATCTTCTGGTTTACTTCATGATAGTCTGGGATACTTCCTCTCACTTTGTGGTACTTCCTGGTACTTTATGGTAATCACGAGGTACCTTATGGTTCTCTTTGTGGTAAACTCACTGTATTAGTACATCCTGGTAGTTTTGGGTAATCGTCCAGGTAACCGTTGTTATTATTTTAGTGCTCTTGCTCAATCCAGGGTTTCCCCAGCCGACTTTTGAACCTTACATCCCCCCCTTACAGACCTCCTCCTCCTCGGTGTTAGAAAACCAGTCCGACCTCCTCAGCCTCTGAGCTCAGCATCTTCATCCGTCCAACGAATAGACGGCACTCAGCTGTCCTCGGCTGACAGATCAGCCATCTGACACCAGAACAGGACCAGAAATGTCCCTCTGGATTTAAACCCTCCGGCTCTAAAAATAACCTCATCAGAGTTACATCAACACCGAGCTGAGCAGCGAGAACAGCTCCGACCAGAGAGCACGTAACGGACGTATACCAGGCGTTACGTGAAGTATCTCAACAACTATCTGACCGACAGATGTTCATGTTCCCCAGAGGATGAATCCTACTGACTTTAGTGATTCTGTGACTTTACCTCTAGCACCACCAGCAGGTTTCCAGATGATGTACCATAATAACTTCTCCTCTAGAGCCACCAGCAGGTTTCCAGATGATGTACCGTAGTAACTTCTCCTCTAGAGCCACCAGCAGGTTTCCAGATGATGTACCGTAGTAACTTCTCCTCTAGCGCCACCAGCAGGTTTCCAGATGACGTACCATAATAACTTCTCCTCTAGCGCCACCGGCAGGTTTCCAGATGACGTACCATAATAACTTCTCCTCTAGCGCCACCGGCAGGTTTCCAGATGACGTACCATAATAACTTCTCCTCTAGCGCCACCGGCAGGTTTCCAGATGACGTACCATAATAACTTCTCCTCTAGCGCCACCGGCAGGTTTCCAGATGACGTACCATAATAACTTCTCCTCTAGCGCCACCGGCAGGTTTCCAGATGACGTACCATAATAACTTCTCCTCTAGAGCCACCGGCAGGTTTCCAGATGACGTACCATAATAACTTCTCCTCTAGCGCCACCGGCAGGTTTCCAGATGATGTGTATTAGGGCCACATTGAGGAAAAAAATAAATCTGAGATTTAGAGAATAAAGTCATGATATTATAAAGTAGTAATTTTACGTGATATTTCCTTTTTCCTTGTAAAGTTATGACTTTATTCTCATAATATTCTGACTTTATTGTGTAAATCTCAGATGTGTTTTCCCTCAATGTGGCCCTAATACTCCGTAGTACATTGTCTCTTTGTCCCTCACTGCATTAGACTGATATTCTATATACTGAGACTATAAACTGAGTTACCTTCATCACAATGATTAGATGTTTTGCGGCTCCAGACAGATTTGGCTCTTTTGATAGTAAAGGTTGCTGACCCCTGGACTAGATGAGAAGATGATGATGAAAGTTATTATAATTCATCCTTAAGGGAACATGAATGTCTGATTTCATGATAATCTGTTGAGACATTTAGCTCAAAACCACAAATGTCAACCTCATGATTCATCCTCTGGGAAACATGAACATCTGTCCAAAGTTTCATGGTAATCTGTCCAATAGTTGACGTTACTTTACATACTGGCATGGTCGTAAACAATCCGTTGTATTATTGAACCAGAATCAGTGTCCTCAGGTTGAACCTCAGATCTGACTACCTGAGCAGCCACCGGAGGTCCTTATGTCAACATCACTGATCTTCTGACGTTTCACGTTTCAGCTTCGTGACTCCTTCAAGGAGCTGAAGAAGCGCTTCAGCAACCTGCGGTTTAACTACCTGAAGAGAAACGACCGGACCAGGAACACCAAGGCCGTCAGGAACCAGCTGCAGCAGGTGGAGCTGTACGAGGAGAAGCTGCAGGTAAGAGTCCAGCTGCTGATCTGAACCTAGATAACCCCGGTAGCCTCGTGGTTAGGGTGCATCCCACATACCAGCGCTTTAGCATTTAATGCTATAGACGGGTTTCTTCTATACAAACATTACTGGGTGTGTAGGCATTCAGGGGGCTAAACCGCTTTAGCAGCCGTTGTAAAGGTGTATAGCATATGTATAATATATATATATAATATATATGTATAATATATATGTATATAGCATATGTATAATATATATGTATAATATATATGTATAATATATATGTATATAGCATATGTATAATATATATGTATAATATATATGTATATAGCATATGTATAATATATATGTATAATATATATGTATATAGCATATTTATATAGCATATGTATATTATATATGTATAATATATATGTATAATATATATGTATATAGCATATGTATAATATATATGTATAATATATATGTATAATATATATCCGTAAAGGTGCGTAGCAGCAGGACATGAATGTGTTGTTCACAGTAGAAGAAGAATGTGAGTCCATCAGAGTTAAAGACTTTATATTAACGGCGTTTCCAGTCCGGTTTGTTTTTGTTTTTTACCGTGACATAAGACCAGGTGGATGAAAACGTAGGTGAGTCCGACACGTCGTCCGTGTGACATGAAGAACTCACGTTTAGCTCCGTCTGACCCCGCAGGCGCTCAGGAAACGTCTGCAGGGAGTGACGGCCCGGCTGGGGTCAGAGGTCAAGGACGGCGGCGTGGCCAGGGAGGCGGAGGACGCCGTCAACGAGCTGCAGAGACAGATGGGAGAGTTTGAGCGAAGTGTCGGCGAACACCAGAAAACGCTGGTGATGACCTGCAGACTGCAGCACGCCATGGAGGAGGTTAGCGGCAGAGGTTATATATATATATATATATATAAATATATATTATATATAACACAGTAGTTCATACACCTGAACAGATATAAAACATACTGTAGTTCAGCGTTAACGTGTTGTCGTGTGTCAACAGTACCAGTTCTGGTGCGAGGACGCCAGCGCCACCATCGCTCGCGTGGGGAAGTTCTCGTCGGAATGTCGCAGCACGGAAGCCGTCTCCGTTCTCTACCGACAGTTTGAGAAGTTCGTCTGGCCGACGGTTCCTCAGCAGGAGGAGAGGATCAGCCAGATCACCGAGCTGGCCGTCAGGCTGCACGGTGAGGAACAACCAGGAATCTAACCATAGGAGATTTCATTTATTCATTTATTGATTTATATATTTATATATTTATTTATTTATTTATTTATTTTAATTATTTATTTAAAAAAAAAATGTAAATAAATTTTAAAAATTGTCAAAGTTTCTCTTCTTTCCTCTCTCTCTCCCTCCCTCTCTCTCTCCCTCCCGTCCATACCTCCCTTTTTATCTTTATTTTTATTTTTTATTTATTTTATTTTTTTCTTTATCTCTCTCTTTGCAGTTAATAAAAATAAATAAATTACAGGTATGAGATCAACATGGTACGATAATCATCTCAGAAAATATCACAATATTATTATTATTATTGTTGTTGTTGTTATTATTGTTATTATCAGATACAGATATCTGGTATGGATGTAATTGTTAATAATTCTAACAGATGAACCTCCAACACACTGTGTGTTTAAAGCAGTTATTGGTTCTTATTGTAGTTTATTTGTGTTGATTATGTAAGGTACTGTGTTTCAGGGCTGGAGGAGGGGCGTCGCTACGTAGAGAAGACGGTCAGTAAACACTCAGAGATGGTGGAGGCCATCAGACAGCTGAGTGACGGACTGATGCAGCTGGAGGACAAACTCAAGGTCACTCAACACATCTGGAACTAACTCACATCACTGTGTACAGATGTTTTCTCGTTGACATTAACCAGTCGTTGTTGTAATTCAATAATACATGAAAACTTTATCATTAGTCATTAATGAGTATTTAAATGTTGATCCCAGCTGGAGAGTCTGAAACAGCAGCAGGACGACGGAGAGAAAGAGATAAAGGAAGAGAAAGACGAAGAGAAAGAGAAGGAACACAGAGAGGTGAAGAGGAAGGAGCAGACAGATAACCGCAGCATGCAGGAGGCCGACATGGTGAAATGATCTCTCTGATATTTATTAAACGTATGATTGATAAATAAAGAAAAACATATCAGATATTATATCGTAATCAGCTCCTCTGAATCTGTCCTGTTCTCCAGTACGAGCTGAAGGAGACGGGCCACACCCCCGAACTGACCGCCGAGCATGATGGGAAGGAGGTTCCCGTGAAGAGGCAGACGGCGGCCAATAGGAAGCCTCCGTTACAGAAGAGCCGCAGTCAGGAGGCAGAGAGCAGGTACACCAACAGCAAGTTAAAGTAATCTAACGTTATAATTAGGGATGCACCGATACCAATATCGGGGATCGGGTCCGATACTGTGCTCATGTACCCGCACTCCCAAAACGGCTCCAATAGTACTCGAAGTACTCGTATCGGTACTCGGTATCGGCGAGTACCAGAATGTAAGTACTTGTACTCGGTCTGATATAAAGTGGTATCGGTGCATCCCTAGTTCTAATCTTACCTTTTATTTGACCTAAGTCTTTGGTATGAAAACCTGATAAATGTTGATGGTGTCGTCTCTCCTTCAGACAGCAGCTGTACGGCGAGAGGTTGACCTCCTACTGCTCCGTTCACACCTTCAGCCTCTCCTGCTCCCCAGTGGAGGCCAACCGACGGGTCCACGCCATACACAGCCAATCGCTGCCTCCGGCCACGCCCCCTCCCTCTGCGATTGGCCCGTCGTTCTCTGACATCCAGAGGGAGTTTCAGAGGAAGGAAGTGGTCTCCGCTTCCTGTGGTTCGAACATGACTCCGCTTCAGGTGAATCATCAGAGAGTCTGTTGGGTGTCGGGTTGTTATAACTGACAGAGAGCGGTACATGTAAGCAGCAGGGATCCATCAGTCTAATACTCAACTCCTTTTACTCAGGATGCATCAGCAGGAGGCCTGTCGGAGGCGGAGCTCCAGCAACAGGAAGTGATGACAGAGGACTCTCTCTCCAATGATGAATACGATTGTGCGTCGCCTGACGACATTTCCCTGCCGCCGCTGGCGGAGACACCAGAGTCCAACATGGTTCAGTCAGACGTTGAGGAGGGCTTCAGTTCCAGTTCCCACGGCGTCCACGTCAACCAGTACGGCCGCCAGTCAGAGCACAGCGGCGCCGGTGCTGCTACCGGTGCAGTCCGACCACAGAGAGAGTCCAGCCAGACGGAGAACTGTCCAACTCCTCCAACCGGCCGTCACAGCAGCACCAGGTCTGTATTAGTTCAGGTATTGAGAAGGAAACAACGGTATCGGATCATCTTTATTTCTTGGTATGAGTTTGTTCCTGTTGTGTGTGTTACAGGTTCAGATCAGAGTCCAGTTCGTTCGTTCAGAGTCCGCTGACAGTTCCTCCTCCAAGCCTCCTCACCAGCACTCTGTGCAGCATCCTGAAGACCGGAAAGACCAGCACAGCCAACGTCCCCCAGAGTGCTGACCTCTCCCTGGGCGCCCCTGAACCGAGCTTCACCTCTGGATCTAACCCAGTCCACAAGAGCAACCCTCCAGACAGCTCTTCCAACAAGGACAAGGATGTCCCTGAGAAGAGGAGCCCCTCACACTCTGATCCCTTATTAACGGAGGACAGCAACCAGCCTCAGATGAGGACAGGTACCCGGGGTAAGATCAACCAAAATGTTGCATCCAAAGGGGAGACGTCGCCACAGACTGATCTCATTACCCAGATCCCCAGC
This sequence comes from Sebastes umbrosus, assembly GCF_015220745.1. NCBI lineage: Eukaryota > Metazoa > Chordata > Actinopteri > Perciformes > Sebastidae > Sebastes > Sebastes umbrosus. Next base: position 38,588 of record NC_051281.1, read on the forward strand.
TATCAACCTCAGCCCTTTAAAGGTCCAGACCCTGATCTCCACAAGGACAAGACCCCTCCACAAGACACTAGGTTCCTCAAATGCAGCACTACTTTCTCTCAAAACAGAACTGCCGTTTGTCAAGATAACAGATTTCCACGGTCCTTCCTTGACTCCGAGAGAGGACTCCATCAGGACATAAACTCCTCCCAAACTAGGAAGGAAACATCCCCAGTCTTCAAACCTAAAGGGGACCGTCTCACCAACACCAGCACCAGTAAAATTACTCAGTACTTCCAGTCCTCCTCTTCAGACAGTCATAGCACCGTGCAACAGGCAAGCAGCAGGCTCTGTTCACCCCAAGAAAGCCCCTTATCCCACAGCGAGACCTTGCCACAGGGTGGCAAGATCCAGTCTTACCTGGATTCCAAGAGTGGCCTTGATCAGGATGTACCTTCCTCCCAAACCAGCAAAGAGACCTCCTCAGTCTCCGTGCCCCGAAGCAGCAGCCTAACCACGGACACGACTGTCAAACAAACCGTTTACTGCCAGTCCTCCCCTCCAAACAGCCATTGCACCTTGGCACAGGCTAGCAGCAGTCTCAGGTCCCAGCAAGACAGACCCTTCTCCGAGTGTAGCGGAGGTCTACCTGAGGTCCAGACCCCCGTTCCCCCAGAGCCAAACAGCATCAGCAACATCAGTATATCCAGCAGTAATAGATTCAGCAGCAAGCAGAGCCACCAGACAGTCTACTCCCTCCACGAGTCCTTGACCTCCACCTGTACCCAGCAGTGTGTGCATGACCCAGGCATGACCCCCAGCAGCCCTGCCAGGCCCGCTGCCCCCCCACAGCCTGAACCACAGACCCAAGCTTTGGCTCAGCAGGCTAATCTGCATGTCACCCTCCTTTCCTCTCCACCCCATCTACTAACTCCAGACCAAGACCCAAACATTTGTCAGCCTATGGCCATCCGCGAGGAGATCAGGCTTACTCCTCAGATCCAGGGGCCTCCCCGTCCTGCTCCTCCTCCTCCCCAGGCCCAGGCAGAGTCTCTTCCCCAGGGAAAAGCCTCTAAACCTGGACCTCCCTGCTTCACCAGGCCCCTGTCTAGGGCCACCGTCATGGAGGGCTCTCCGGTGACGCTAGAGGTGGAGGTGACGGGACACCCAGAGCCCACGCTCACCTGGTGGGTAGCATATAACCAGCTCCACAATAACACACAGACTTTATGAGGTTATTAACTCCACAGCTCACCTTGAGGCACGCTTCACACCTGCATTAACACGGGCTTGATTTTGATCTTTGAGTTCTTACCCATCTTCTTCTTTTGTGTTTGTGTTTAGTCTTTGCCGGGCTCGTAAACCGGTTTCCCTTCTCTTTCTGAAGATGATCAACCGGGACTCATGCTAATGCCGGTCTAAGGGATTCAATCATTTGTCCCGTAGTCATCGTCATACTAATATTAAGTTTAATGAACCTCATCGACCCCTGATCATCCTGTAAAGGCCCCCAGCAGTTTGTGCCTCCCTGCAGGTTTCCATCAGCACAACTAAACGCTTAAAACAAAACAGTAGAACAACATCTCAACAGAAGCTGTGGTAAAGATCATATTAACATGCTAACAAGAAGGTTGTCCTCATACACCCGTTCGTAGCTATACCGTCCCAGGAGATCTCTGTTCGTGTCCCGGGTGAAACCAGAAGTCAACGTTGATTTGTCACGTAACTTTCGTAATCAAGTAGCGCCTCTTTAATACTTATTTTAACCCAAACCACCATCGTTTCCTAAACCTAACCAAGTTGTTTCCTGTGAAGACGGAAGTTTTATTTTGAAGATACTGTGTGCATGTAAGGTGCGGATATTGACACGTGTTGCTGGACATACGTAAACGAAAAATGAGGAATAACTTTTCAAAGGATATCGTACGAGCCGTTGTATGAGGATACGTTGCTACCAGCTATATAGCCACGCTTTTATTAACATTAGCTAGCTAGTACTAACTAATGTTAGCTTCCTCGACAAGAACAGTTTGTATTCCAGTTTTTAAATCTTTGTTTTCAGCTCCAAATCTCAACGAATTAACGATGTTAACAAAACCCCAAATTCATAAGATCACTTACGTCTAGACATCATCATCAATTCTGAATTTGAACGTGGTTTGGAGATGAAGTGTGTTATTGATATATAATCATCACTCTAAGTCACGCGTTGTTTGCTTTCTGACTTTCACTTCAATAATTCATAGTTAGGGCTGTAACTGTTCGTGTATTTGGGCCGAGCCGTCACGGTCCGGGGGTTCCCGGTACAGACTCACAGTCCGGGGGTTCCCGGTACAGACTCACAGTCCGGGGGTTCCCGGTACAGACTCACAGTCCGGGGGTTCCCGGTACAGGGAGTCACAGTTCGGGGTCAAGCAAGCATCAACCGAACCGTGACTCCTATAAACCGGGAATGAACCGAACCGTGACTCGTAAACCGGTTGCGAATCGTGACTCCTATAAACCGGGTATGAACCGAACCGTGACTCCTATAAACCGGGTATGAACTGAACCGTGACTCCTATAAACCGGGTATGAACTGAACCGTGACTCCTATAAACCGGGTATGAACCGGACCGTGACTCCTATAAACCGGGTATGAACTGAACCGTGACTCCTATAAACCGGGTATGAACCGGACCGTGACTCCTATAAACCGGGTATGAACCGAACCGTGACTCCTATAAACCGGGTATGAACTGAACCGTGACTCCTATAAACCGGGTATGAACCGGACCGTGACTCCCGTGTACCGTTACAGCCCTACTAATAGCTGATTAACAGAGGTTTGCTAGTCGTCGGCGTGTTCTGTGATTCCTGTAGTAGTTTTATTAAAGTTTGTGTGTTCGGTAACAAAACAACGGCAGTGAATCACCACGTCATTATTAATACCCACACTTCTTTGATTTGGCTGTCTGGTGACGCGGTCCGGGATCCTGTAGCAGGACTCAGACACCGTATCAGAGCTGTTGTCAGGGGGCTCGTCATGTGACGCTGTGTGCTGTCTGACTTCCTGTCATCATGGTCGCTTCAGGTGTAAAGATGGAGAGGCGTCAGCCGGTGCCACCGCCACCGCCACCGGCCCGGGCCAAGCGCTGCTTCCCCACGAGGACGGGAAAGACTTCCTGTTTATCCCAGAGGCGTCGGACTCAGACGGCGGGTCCTACGAGGCCCGGGCTGCCGACCGGCGTGACGGCAGCGGTGATGAGTGGCTGGTGGCCGAAGTGTTTGACATCATCAGTGTGGACTGGCAGACCTGGTTCGGTACTCTGTGCGTCCTGCTGTGGCTGCTCTACCTGGTTCTACTCTAACGCTACGGGAACCTGGAACCTGGAGCTCTGCAGGACCTGGACTCTCTAGGTTCTAGCTCTACATGACCTGGACTCTACAGGACCTGGACTCTCTAGGTTCTAGCTCTACATGACCTGGACTCTACAGGACCTGGACTCTCTAGGTTCTAGCTCTACAGGACCCGGACTCTCTAGGTTCTAGCTCTACATGACCTGGACTCTACAGGACCTGGACTCTCTAGGTTCTAGCTCTACAGGACCCGGACTCTCTAGGTTCTAGCTCTGCAGGACCTGGACTCTCTAGGTTCTAGCTCTGCAGGACCCGGACTCTCTAGGTTCTAGCTCTGCAGGACCCGGACTCTCTAGGTTCTAGATCTGCAGGACCCGGACTCTCTAGGTTCTAGCTCTGCAGGACCTGGACTCTCTAGGTTCTAGATCTGCAGGACCCGGACTCTCTAGGTTCTAGCTCTGCAGGACCCGGACTCTCTAGGTTCTAGCTCTGCAGGACCCGGACTCTCTAGGTTCTAGATCTGCAGGACCCGGACTCTCTAGGTTCTAGCTCTACATGACCTGGACTCTACAGGACCTGGACTCTCTAGGTTCTAGCTCTACAGGACCCGGACTCTCTAGGTTCTAGCTCTACATGACCTGGACTCTACAGGACCTGGACTCTCTAGGTTCTAGCTCTACAGGACCCGGACTCTCTAGGTTCTAGCTCTGCAGGACCTGGACTCTCTAGGTTCTAGCTCTGCAGGACCCGGACTCTCTAGGTTCTAGCTCTGCAGGACCCGGACTCTCTAGGTTCTAGATCTGCAGGACCCGGACTCTCTAGGTTCTAGCTCTGCAGGACCCGGACTCTCTAGGTTCTAGATCTGCAGGACCCGGACTCTCTAGGTTCTAGCTCTGCAGGACCCGGACTCTCTAGGTTCTAGCTCTGCAGGACCCGGACTCTCTAGGTTCTAGATCTGCAGGACCCGGACTCTCTAGGTTCTAGCTCTGCAGGACCTGGACTCTCTAGGTTCTAGATCTGCAGGACCCGGAAGTTCACTTCAGTACAAGTCAGAGTTTTATCACAGCAGCACCTGGTGGACGTCAGAGGAACTGCAGCTGAACACACATTATTATTATATTAATACTGGCCACATATCTATATACTATATATATAAATATCTATATAGATATATATTTATACAGTTTATAGATATAAACTGTATAAATATATATCTACATAGATATATATATCTATATATCTCTCTCTATATAGATATAGATCTATATTTCATGTATGTGGTCAGTATTAAAGTGGTTGTTACAGTGAAGGTTTTTATTTCAGGTCTCGTCCTGTTTTATTGATTTAAATGTTTATCTGGAAAGTCATAATAAAATAATCAGTCATGAGATGTCAAGTTCTGTTTTTATTAAATCATAAACAACTTTATATATATATATATATATATATTTTTGTTAAATTATATATATTTATATCTATACAATATGTTGTTATATAATATATCTCTATATAATTTGTATATAATCTCTCTCTCTATATATAGAGAGAGAGATTATATATATAATATATAAGAGTAACTGGTGTGAAGGTCTGACTGAACATAGAGCTAGACTGAACATAGAGCTAGACTGAACATAGAGCTAGACTGAACATAGAGCTAGACTGAACATAGAGCTAGACTGAACATAGAGCTAGACTGAACTAGATGTTGATCAGAAAACTCCTCCTCCATGTTGGACTGAAAGAGACGACCAGACTCCAGTTAAACTACATTATTATATTCTATTGTCATATTTAATGTCTCTACTGAAATGTTCTGTGTTGAACAATCAATTATTATATCTATAATATATAGATATAATATATCTATATATTAATATATAATAAGAGTCTTCAGTCCAATATGGCGGCAGCGGCTGTTGTCAGAAAACAGCAGAGTTTCGTCTCTTCTACTCTCTGGTCTGAACGTGAACATCATCTGTGACGTCGTCGCGCTGCACGTTGCTCCGCAGGTGAAACCAACATGTTGATCACCTGTTGATGAGCAGCAGGTGAGTCGTTAGCTCGAGGAGCTCCAGCTGACTGACAGGTAAGAAGTTGTTATTACTGACAGATGTGTTCTATATGTCACCTTCAACTAGTATCAGTAAAGTGCTGCAGTACCAGCAGCATGTGTTAGTCAGGAGAGGACCAGCACCAGCAGCATGTGTTAGTCAGGAGAGGACCAGTAACAGCAGCATGTGTTAGTCAGGAGAGGACCAGTAACAGCAGCATGTGTTAGTCAGGAGAGGACCAGTAACAGCAGCATGTGTTAGTCAGGAGAGGACCAGTAACAGCAGCATGTGTTAGTCAGGAGAGGACCAGTAACAGCAGCATGTGTTAGTCAGGAGAGGACCAGTAACAGCAGCATGTGTTAGTCAGGAGAGGACCAGTAACAGCAGCATGTGTTAGTCAGGAGAGGACCAGTACCAGCAGCATGTGTTAGTCAGGAGAGGACCAGTACCAGCAGCATGTGTTAGTCAGGAGAGGACCAGTAACAGCAGCATGTGTTAGTCAGGAGAGGACCAGTAACAGCAGCATGTGTTAGTCAGGAGAGGACCAGTACCAGCAGCATGTGTTAGTCAGGAGAGGACCAGTACCAGCAGCATGTGTTAGTCAGGAGAGGACCAGTACCAGCAGCATGTGTTAGTCAGGAGAGGACCAGTAACAGCAGCATGTGTTAGTCAGGAGAGGACCAGTAACAGCAGCATGTGTTAGTCAGGAGAGGACCAGTAACAGCAGCATGTGTTAGTCAGGAGAGGACCAGCACCAGCAGCATGTGTTAGTCAGGAGAGGACCAGTAACAGCAGCATGTGTTAGTCAGGAGAGGACCAGTACCAGCAGCATGTGTTAGTCAGGAGAGGACCAGTAACAGCAGCATGTGTTAGTCAGGAGAGGACCAGTAACAGCAGCATGTGTTAGTCAGGAGAGGACCAGTAACAGCAGCATGTGTTAGTCAGGAGAGGACCAGTAACAGCAGCATGTGTTAGTCAGGAGAGGACCAGTAACAGCAGCATGTGTTAGTCAGGAGAGGACCAGTACCAGCAGCATGTGTTAGTCAGGAGAGGACCAGTAACAGCAGCATGTGTTAGTCAGGAGAGGACCAGTAACAGCAGCATGTGTTAGTCAGGAGAGGACCAGTACCAGCAGCATGTGTTAGTCAGGAGAGGACCAGTAACAGCAGCATGTGTTAGTCAGGAGAGGACCAGTACCAGCAGCATGTGTTAGTCAGGAGAGGACCAGTAACAGCAGCATGTGTTAGTCAGGAGAGGACCAGTACCAGCAGCATGTGTTAGTCAGGAGAGGACCAGCACCGTGCTGCTCTTTTACATTTACAAAACATTTAATCGTTTGGTAAAATAGTTGTAGATTAAATTTCTGTGGATCAATAATCGATTCCTTCCTGATCAGTTATTGATGATCGTTGCTGTATTGATCCATCAGATGAATAATATATTATGTATAACATATTATACATAATATATTATATATAATAATTCTCTGTAGATTCAGTCGGTGGAGGAACTGAGTATTTTTACTCACGTTTGTACAAATTCAAGGTACTTGTACTTTATTTGAGTACTTTCTACTTCTCCTGTACTACATCTCAGAGGTATCTATAGTACTTTATACTCTACTACATCTCAGAGGTATCTATAGTACTTTATACTCTACTACATCTCAGAGGTAACTATAGTACTTTATACTCTACTACATCTCAGAGGTATCTATAGTACTTTATACTCTACTACATCTCAGAGGTAACTATAGTACTTTATACTCTACTACATCTCAGAGGTAACTATAGTACTTTATACTCTACTACACCTCAGAGGTAACTATAGTACTTTATACTCTACTACATCTCAGAGGTAACTAGTACTTTATACTCTACTACATCTCAGAGGTAACTATAGTACTTTATACTCTACTACATCTCAGAGGTAACTATAGTACTTTATACTCTACTACATCTCAGAGGTATCTATAGTACTTTATACTCTACTACATCTCAGAGGTATCTATAGTACTTTATACTCTACTACATCTCAGAGGTAACTATAGTACTTTATACTCTACTACATCTCAGAGGTATCTATAGTACTTTATACTCTACTACATCTCAGAGGTAACTATAGTACTTTATACTCTACTACATCTCAGAGGTTACTATAGTACTTTATACTCTACTACATCTCAGAGGTATCTATAGTACTTTATACTCTACTACATCTCAGAGGTAACTAGTACTTTATACTCTACTACATCTCAGAGGTAACTATAGTACTTTATACTCTACTACATCTCAGAGGTATCTATAGTACTTTATACTCTACTACATCTCAGAGGTAACTAGTACTTTATACTCTACTACATCTCAGAGGTATCTATAGTACTTTATACTCTACTACATCTCAGAGGTATCTATAGTACTTTATACTCTACTACATCTCAGAGGTATCTATAGTACTTTATACTCTACTACATCTCAGAGGTATCTATAGTACTTTATACTCTACTACATCTCAGAGGTTACTATAGTACTTTATACTCTACTACATCTCAGAGGTATCTATAGTACTTTATACTCTACTACATCTCAGAGGTAACTATAGTACTTTATACTCTACTACATCTCAGAGGTAACTAGTACTTTATACTCTACTACATCTCAGAGGTAACTAGTACTTTATACTCTACTACATCTCAGAGGTAACTATAGTACTTTATACTCTACTACATCTCAGAGGTATCTATAGTACTTTATACTCTACTACATCTCAGAGGTAACTATAGTACTTTATACTCTACTACATCTCAGAGGTAACTATAGTACTTTATACTCTACTACATCTCAGAGGTAACTATAGTACTTTATACTCTACTACATCTCAGAGGTAACTATAGTACTTTATACTCTACTACATCTCAGAGGTAACTATAGTACTTTATACTCTACTACATCTCAGAGGTAACTAGTACTTTATACTCTACTACATCTCAGAGGTAACTATAGTACTTTATACTCTACTACATCTCAGAGGTAACTATAGTACTTTATACTCTACTACACCTCAGAGGTAACTATAGTACTTTATACTCTACTACATCTCAGAGGTAACTAGTACTTTATACTCTACTACATCTCAGAGGTAACTATAGTACTTTATACTCTACTACATCTCAGAGGTAACTAGTACTTTATACTCTACTACATCTCAGAGGTAACTAGTACTTTATACTCTACTACATCTCAGAGGTATCTATAGTACTTTATACTCTACTACATCTCAGAGGTAACTATAGTACTTTATACTCTACTACATCTCAGAGGTATCTATAGTACTTTATACTCTACTACATCTCAGAGGTAACTATAGTACTTTATACTCTACTACATCTCAGAGGTATCTATAGTACTTTATACTCTACTACATCTCAGAGGTATCTATAGTACTTTATACTCTACTACATCTCAGAGGTATCTATAGTACTTTATACTCTACTACATCTCAGAGGTAACTATAGTACTTTATACTCTACTACATCTCAGAGGTATCTATAGTACTTTATACTCTACTACATCTCAGAGGTAACTATAGTACTTTATACTCTACTACATCTCAGAGGTATCTATAGTACTTTATACTCTACTACATCTCAGAGGTAACTAGTACTTTATACTCTACTACATCTCAGAGGTATCTATAGTACTTTATACTCTACTACATCTCAGAGGTATCTATAGTACTTTATACTCTACTACATCTCAGAGGTATCTATAGTACTTTATACTCTACTACATCTCAGAGGTATCTATAGTACTTTATACTCTACTACATCTCAGAGGTTACTATAGTACTTTATACTCTACTACATCTCAGAGGTATCTATAGTACTTTATACTCTACTACATCTCAGAGGTAACTATAGTACTTTATACTCTACTACATCTCAGAGGTAACTAGTACTTTATACTCTACTACATCTCAGAGGTAACTAGTACTTTATACTCTACTACATCTCAGAGGTATCTATAGTACTTTATACTCTACTACATCTCAGAGGTAACTATAGTACTTTATACTCTACTACATCTCAGAGGTATCTATAGTACTTTATACTCTACTACATCTCAGAGGTATCTATAGTACTTTATACTCTACTACATCTCAGAGGTATCTATAGTACTTTATACTCTACTACATCTCAGAGGTAACTATAGTACTTTATACTCTACTACATCTCAGAGGTATCTATAGTACTTTATACTCTACTACATCTCAGAGGTAACTAGTACTTTATACTCTACTACATCTCAGAGGTATCTATAGTACTTTATACTCTACTACATCTCAGAGGTATCTATAGTACTTTATACTCTACTACATCTCAGAGGTAACTATAGTACTTTATACTCTACTACATCTCAGAGGTATCTATAGTACTTTATACTCTACTACATCTCAGAGGTATCTATAGTACTTTATACTCTACTACATCTCAGAGGTAACTATAGTACTTTATACTCTACTACATCTCAGAGGTATCTATAGTACTTTATACTCTACTACATCTCAGAGGTATCTATAGTACTTTATACTCTACTACATCTCAGAGGTAACTATAGTACTTTATACTCTACTACATCTCAGAGGTATCTATAGTACTTTATACTCCAGTACATCTCAGAGGTTACTATAGTACTTTATACTCTACTACATCTCAGAGGTAACTATAGTACTTTATACTCTACTACATCTCAGAGGTATCTATAGTACTTTATACTCTACTACATCTCAGAGGTAACTATAGTACTTTATACTCTACTACATCTCAGAGGTAACTATAGTACTTTATACTCTACTACATCTCAGAGGTAACTATAGTACTTTATACTCTACTACATCTCAGAGGTATCTATAGTACTTTATACTCTACTACATCTCAGAGGTATCTATAGTACTTTATACTCTACTACATCTCAGAGGTAACTATAGTACTTTATACTCTACTACATCTCAGAGGTATCTATAGTACTTTATACTCTACTACATCTCAGAGGTAACTATAGTACTTTATACTCTACTACATCTCAGAGGTAACTATAGTACTTTATACTCTACTACATCTCAGAGGTATCTATAGTACTTTATACTCTACTACATCTCAGAGGTAACTAGTACTTTATACTCTACTACATCTCAGAGGTATCTATAGTACTTTATACTCTACTACATCTCAGAGGTATCTATAGTTCTTTATACTCTACTACATCTCAGAGGTAACTATAGTACTTTATACTCTACTACATCTCAGAGGTAACTATAGTACTTTATACTCTACTACATCTCAGAGGTATCTATAGTACTTTATACTCTACTACATCTCAGAGGTAACTATAGTACTTTATACTCTACTACATCTCAGAGGTATCTATAGTACTTTATACTCTACTACATCTCAGAGGTATCTATAGTACTTTATACTCTACTACATCTCAGAGGTAACTATAGTACTTTATACTCTACTACATCTCAGAGGTATCTATAGTACTTTATACTCCAGTACATCTCAGAGGTTACTATAGTACTTTATACTCTACTACATCTCAGAGGTAACTATAGTACTTTATACTCTACTACATCTCAGAGGTATCTATAGTACTTTATACTCTACTACATCTCAGAGGTAACTATAGTACTTTATACTCTACTACATCTCAGAGGTAACTATAGTACTTTATACTCTACTACATCTCAGAGGTAACTATAGTACTTTATACTCTACTACATCTCAGAGGTAACTATAGTACTTTATACTCTACTACATCTCAGAGGTAACTATAGTACTTTATACTCTACTACATCTCAGAGGTAACTATAGTACTTTATACTCTACTACATCTCAGAGGTAACTATAGTACTTTATACTCTACTACATCTCAGAGGTATCTATAGTACTTTATACTCTACTACATCTCAGAGGTATCTATAGTACTTTATACTCTACTACATCTCAGAGGTAACTATAGTACTTTATACTCTACTACATCTCAGAGGTAACTATAGTACTTTATACTCTACTACATCTCAGAGGTAACTATAGTACTTTATACTCTACTACATCTCAGAGGTATCTATAGTACTTTATACTCTACTACATCTCAGAGGTAACTATAGTACTTTATACTCTACTACATCTCAGAGGTATCTATAGTACTTTATACTCTACTACATCTCAGAGGTATCTATAGTACTTTATACTCTACTACATCTCAGAGGTAACTATAGTACTTTATACTCTACTACATCTCAGAGGTAACTATAGTACTTTATACTCTACTACATCTCAGAGGTAACTATAGTACTTTATACTCTACTACATCTCAGAGGTAACTATAGTACCTTATACTCTACTACATCTCAGAGGTAACTAGTACTTTATACTCTACTACATCTCAGAGGTAACTAGTACTTTATACTCTTAAAATCAATCAATAAATAGATAAATAAATAAGTCATTAAATTTAGCAAAAATAATATACAAAATAAATGTAGTCATTAATTGATGAAATGTGACATACATTGGTATTTCTGTTTTAATTTGCTTCTATATTTATTTATTTGTATTAATTCCCTTATTTATTTACTCTTCTATTTAAATCCCCCCTTATTTATTTTTGTATTTATTTTGATTTGCATAATTAGGCAGAAATGCATAAAGAAATGTGTAAAGAAAAGAATACATAAATAAATAACTTTGGGGGAATAAATAAGATGTGAAATGCAAAGGGGAAATCATGCATCAATATATGAATAAATAAATGCGTAAATAAATAAATACATCCATTTAAAAATAAATCAAAAAATAAATGCAAAACTAAAATTAATTAATAACAATAAATACATAAATAAATAAAGGGTGAATTAAACAGAAGAGTAAATACATAAATAAGGGAATTAATACAAAGATAAATAAATAAAGAAGTAAATTAAAACAGAAATATCAGTTTATGTCACATTTTACCAATTAATTAATTAATTAATTAATGGTTACATTTATTTTTAATTTTAATATTTTTGCTACATTTAATGACATTTTACTAGTATTAAATACTTTTACTTTAAGTACAGTTTACCGCTCAATGAATACTTTTATTTGAAGTACTTTAAGTATATTTTACTGCACACTAGTGTAGTGGAGTATTTTCACAATATGGTATTAGTACTTATTTACCGCAGCAGATCTGTAGATAATAGATGTAATCCACAGAAGACAATTCACAAATATGTAACATGATTTGCAAATATTTCAATATCCACAAATATTTATGTTTGTATTTGTGTTGTTTAAAGTCACAGCCACAAAAATACAGGGAGATTTGCAAATCCACATAACTCACTCTGTAAATAGGTATTTAAAGGTTTACATGTAAAGTGATAAACACACATTTGTGCATCTATTTCTACACGTGGAATGATATTTGCACATTTGCAGATCTCTTCCTGTGCATTTGTAGGTCATGGGACATTTGCAACTTCCTTCCTGTTTGTTTACGGAATTTTGTCCGATTGGTACCGCAGCAGATAGATCAGTGCACAAATGTGTGTTTATCACTTTACATGTAAACCTTAAAATACGTGTTCACAGAGTGAGTTATGTGGATTTGCAAATCGCCCTGCATTTTTGTGGACGTGACTTTAAACAACACAAATACACAAATACACGTTTGTGGATATTGAAATATCTGCAGATCATGGTTCATATTTGTGAATTGTCTTCTGTGGATTACATCTATTATCTACAGATCTGCTGCGGTACCAATCAGGCAAAATTACATAAACAAACAAGAAGGAAGTTGCAAATGTCACATGACCAACAAATGCACAGGAAGCGATCTGCAAATGTGCAAATATCATTCCACGTGTAGAAATAGATGTACAAATGTGTGTTTATCACTTTACATGTAAACCTTAAAATACGTATTCACAGAGTAAGTTATGTGGATTTGCAAATCTCCCTGCATTTTTGTGGACGTGACTTTAAACAACATAAATACACAAATACACGTTTGTGGATAGTGAAATATCTGCAGATCATGGTATATATTTGTGGATTGTCTTCTGTGGATTACATCTATTATAGTCCAATAAACACTTCCATATATTTTCAGTGTGTATTAGTACTTGTACTTGTAGTGAAGTATTTTCACAGTGTGCATTAGTCTCTCAGTGAAGTAAAGCAACTGACAGGTGTGTATTAGTACTTTCTACTAGAGGTACTCTCAGTGTGTGTGTGTGTGTGTGTGTGTGTGTGTGTTACTGACAGGTGTGACTGTGCGTGTGATAAAATGGCTCCCTGACCCCCCATGCTTCCCTGTAGACGGACCAATGGCAGGCGGTGTCCGGTGTGATGTCACAGCGGTATAAAGCCCCCCGCCGCCCGTCTGTTGGCTCTGAGCAGAGTCAGCGTTCCCGGCCTGGACGCCTCGGCTGGAGAGAGCGCTGTCAGGAGGAAGGAACAGAACTACGGCACTGCCTGTAGTTTTGTTGAGTTAGTGGGGGGGTGAAGACGTTTCTCCTGCTGGACTTAGAGAGGACATTCTGTTGGATAAAGACACTTCTGAAGACAGCCCTCCTCCGGGCAGCCCGGGCATCCTTGCTCACACAAGTAAGTGTCTTTAAAGACTAGTTAGTGTCCGTCTGTCTGTCTGTCTGTCTGTCTGTTAACTCTCACACAACACACTCCATTGATATTAAAGTCACTTTTCATAAGTAGTGACACTAGCTGCTTTTGCCTGCTGAAGGTTATAATGGGACATCCCAGAATAGCCCTGATAGCATCAGACTGGACTCTCAGCTGGCCGGCTGATGGCTTTTTAAGGGAATCAGCAGCGGGGCTATCAGTTGCTCCTCCAGCTATGTGCCACATGGTGGCTGTCAATCAAACTGAGGTGTGGTGTTGGTGGGGGGGGAGATGTTATTTTTAGTGTTTGGTGTTAGATAAACCCCCCCCACCCCCTCCCACCCGGTGTCTGGCTGAACAGAACGACACATCACTGGAGCTTTTATTGTGGAGGGGCGTCAGGTCAGCAGCTGTTGCTTCATTATTTATAGTCTTTACTGAACGGACTCCGGCTCAGCAGACTTCCACTAACGCTCTAGTCTTTATGCAGCTTTGATTTCATCTGCTCATCGGCCACATCTACAATGAAATACTTTATTTGAGCAGTCTAGAAAAGTAGATTTAAAACTACAAAATTCATATTTTTCCCTTTAAAAAGTGGAAATTAGAACTGAGAGAGCAAAACACATTAATAACGTCTTCAGAAATAAAACCTGAGAGGAACTCTGAAATCAAAATCATTCAAACTGAATTCTTAAATAGTTTTAAAAAAGGAAAAAAAAATATATATAAATAAACAACATTTAAAAAAAACAATTTAAACATTAAACAGACAGGGAGACAGGACATTAAATCTGTTGACAAATAATAATAATAATAAAACCCTCAAAACTAAAAGAAAACATGAAGAACGGATGATTTAAAACGGGCACATCCTTACCTGAAGTATAATTATTAATACCACAGAGTACAAATACTCCACTATAAGTTAAAGTACTTCAGTAGAAGTCTAGAAGTATTCATCATAAAATAAAAGAATTAAAGTGTCACATTATTATTATTATTATTATTATTATTATTATTATTATTATTATTATTATACTGTATGTTTATTTATTGTTGGATTATTATTATTCTTATTATTTCTGATGCATTAATGTTGCTGGAGATCATTTTAACTACTGATAGTATTCATCATATTTAATAATAATAATATTATTGTGTGATTAAAGTAGGATATAACTCCCTCTGAGATGTGAGGTGATCTATAAAGGAGCAGGAAGGGGAAATACTCAAAGAAAGTACAAGTACCTCCCGGTTGTACTTTAGTAAATGTACTTTCCCTTCAGTCACTTTAGTCCAGTTAGAAACCTGCTGGAGGAACCTTTTAGTAACGTTTCAATCATGTTTTTAATAACAGTTTAATCCTGTTTTAATAATCTGAGATGTGTTTAGAGGCGTCATCAGATTAAGTTTAGATCTGAAACCAGATCAGCTCTGATGTGGCGTTCAGGGACTCTCAGAAACCGGATTATTCCTCCACACACCGTCACTTTTAACCAACATGTGACTCTAAAGAAAAACCCTTTACATGTTGGCGGCTGTTTAACGCTGATGAAATGAATCCTAAAATCCCTTAAAACCCCATTAATGAATCACACACACACACACACACACACACACACACACACACACACCTTAATCTAAGTCAAAGGTAATGGAAACGTTTATTTTAGGAAGACGAATGTGAAAACCTCTTAAAAACACCCTTATTTATAACACTTTGATTTAAGTAGATTTTAAGGGATTTAACTTTCCTCTTAATTTACTCAATTATTTTATAATATTTTTACAAATCCATTTAAGGTCTCATTAAGGTTAAGGGGTTTTGAATTATGTTATAAATGTTTTCAGGTGTAAATTAACGCTATTTTAAGGGATTCATAGTTATTCAGGTATTTGGGGTAAATTAATGGATCAATAAATGGATTGTAATATTTACACTCCCTTAACTTTACTTAATCTGTAGAGAAAACAACTTAAAATTTACAAAATATATGAGTAGTTCCTGAAATTCCACCTTAAAAAGCCCTTAAACTGTTCATATAATCCATTAAAAATACCATATGTATTATAATCCAGTAATTTATCCATAAATTATCCCTTAAACATCTCATTATATTATTATTATTATTATATGGATTATTTTTTATCACCAATTAATTGTTTGGTCCAAAAAATGTCAGAAAATAATTTTATTTTCGTTTTATACTAATAGTGTAAAACGTGACACAAGTTGACATTTCAGACTTCTTGTTTTGATGAACCAACTGTTCCAAAACCCAAATGAATATATTTATAATATATCATATATGTATTCATATTATATAAGTAGAAACAGGAACCAGAGAGTGTTTTCCATTTTAACTTAAATGATTCATTGGTTATCAAAATAGTTTCCAATAAAACGTCTGATGATTGTCTAATAATCAATTAATAAAGTAATTATTTAACTGTGGTAAATATTAATAATGATAACAGAAGATTAAATCAGAAACTGTTAAACATTACAAAGAATAGAGGATAATAAAGGAGAATAGATCTCTTTGTTGATTCTTGTTAAAGCCGGTTCAGTTTCAGCTTCAGCTGTTTGTCTGAAGCTCAACTGAGCTGAATGTTGTTCAGAGTCTCTGCAGGTGTTTTATTACCTGTAATTACCAGGATGTGACCGTCGGCAGTTTGGTGTTGAGAATGTGATAGAGGACAGAAGGACAACCAGGGACAACCAGGGCCAAACTGAGCCAGTCAGAGCCAACCAGAGATGCTTCAGTAGAAGTCCAGGTCCCGCCCCCTTTAGGGGGACAGAAACCTGAAGAGCTCATAATGTGATCTGACGTATGTTTGGATTGTTATACTCACCAGTTTCTATTCATTTATCTCTTGTTCTACAGACGTTTGTTTTCTTCACACGTCTAATAATGATTCAGTGATCTGACCTGAACCTGAGCGTTGGCGATACCTTAATAAACCTTATACCTTCAGTCGTCCCCCGTCCAACACAGATCCAGACGTCTCTACGTATCTGATAGAATCCCTTTAGACTGAGTGTTGTCTGTTGATAACCAACTGTTTGATCTCTAGGCTGAGATTTTGTTCATTTATGACTGTATTATTGCAGCTTACGTTAGCTAGCCATGCTATTCACTGTCACCAGAATCACCCAATGATTACCAACATCACTAAGCATCATAGCAGTCTGTGAGCGGGACCGACCGGCGCTATAGCTAGCTGTCACGGCAGTTTGTGGAGCTTCTAAACTCCTACAACGTCGGAACAAATGTTTGATTCTCCGTCTAATATCGTAAAACTGCAGATATTCTAAATCTACACAGTTGATTTCTCTCCTAAAACATTCTCAGAAGTGAAATGTCAAAAAGGAGGCGTTTTTAGCTGTTGTTGTTGTTGTTGTAACGTAGCCTGTAGCGGTCCAGCGCTTTGCATTGTGGGATACAGTAGGCGAGGTAGACTGGTCCAATGCAGACTGGACATTTATTCTGAATCAGTATGCTAGTATTGCTTTTGTTTGCATACTGCATACTATATACTACATACTACATTTTGGCTAAATCAGTACGTACTACTAGTATAATATGAGGTTGTACCACTAGTATACTATGAGGTTGTACTACTAGTATAATATGAGGTTGTACCACTAGTATAATATGAGGTTGTACTAGTATTTTATGAGGTTTCGAATACAGCCAGCAAGTTTCTTCCCCCAGCCTCAGGGATGACGCCATGCTGGTCTGGTCTCCAGCTACTGGGACAGTAGGGGACAACTACAGACCAACAGGGACAGTTAATGAAGGACCAGTAAAGTTTAGCTCCTGAAGAACTCAGGAGGACAAACTGCTGTCATTTAATACTGAAATAATGACCCAGAGTTTAAAACGCTGACATTTTTTTGTTGTTTTTGCAAATTTTTTTTTTTATTGAAACTAAACCCATTGATTAAAAGGCTTGTATGTTGGATGAAGCAAAATTTGTTAAAATTAAAATTAAAACTGAAATATGAACCACAAAGCAAAATAGAATAGAATTTGATCAGTTTTTGTCAACAGAAAAATGTAGTTCCAGTCTCTCAAATATCAATATTTGCTGTGTTTATTTTATTGTAAACAGAAAATAATTGTTTTGAACTTTTGTTCGAATTAAACAAAAACCAAACATTTGAAGATCTTAAACTCTGTGTCACTTTTTTTCAAAATGATTAATCAATTAATCAAGAAAATACCCAACAGATAAATGGACAGTGAAAATATTTGTTATGTGCAGCCCTACTTTCGAAGTTGTAACACGTACAGCTGCTTTTAAACAAGTTTTAAAGTTTAAGATTCAAACATTAGATGGTTGATACAGTTATAATACAATAATGTAATAAAATAGTCGTAATTTACCATTTTATACTATATTATGTTCATATATTAGAAAGGATTTTGCATCATTATCAACACCACTGTCACTTTACCTTGTCATTTTCTTTTCCATATGCTCATGTAGTCTATTTTTTATTGTATTCTTATTTTAGTTTTATATATCTATTCTTTTTTCTTTCTCTTTGCCGTTCTCTATCTATCTCTACTTATTTCTTTGTGAAGTGTTGCTCATTGACACTTCAGTAGAGGATTGAACTGTCAACTCCACAAACCTGCTCACTGTACATTTGATCTTGTTTTCTAACAAAATTATGACACATTGGTTTGGCCGATAGTTTGTTGTTGATTAAAAGTAAAACGTTAGTTTTATTGTTGTATTTACAGGCCGAGGTAGTTGTTTAGTTATTTTCATAGTACAAAGTTAGTTTTGTTGTTGTTTTTACAGTACAGTTAGTTATTTAGTTGTTTTTTATAGTACAAAGTTAGTTTTGTTGTTGTTTTTATAGTACAAAGTTATTTATTTTGTTTTTTATAGTACGAAGTTCCATATTCTGTTTTTATAGTACAAAGTTAGTTTTTTTTGTTGTTTTTATATTACAAAGTTAGTTATTTTGTTGTTCTTATAGTACAAAGCTAGTTATTTTGTTGTTCTTACAGTACAAAGTTAGTTATTTTGTTGTTTTTATAGTACAATGTTAGTTATTTTGTTGTTTTACAGTAGAAAGTTGGTTATTTTGTGGTTTTATAGTACAAAGTTAGTTATTTTGTTGTTCTTATAGTACAAAGTTAGTTATTTAGTTGTTCTTATAGTACAATGTTAGTTATTTTGTTGTTTTATAGTACAAATTAGTTATTTTGTTGTTCTTATAGTACAATGTTAGTTATTTTGTTTTACAGTACAACTTTGGTTATTTTGTTGTTTTATAGTACAAAGTTAGTTATTTAGTTGTTCTTATAGTACAATGTTAGTTATGTTTTTGTTTATAGTACAAAGTTAATTATTTTGTTGTTTTATAGTACAAAGTTAGTTATTTTGTTGTTTTTATAGTACAAAGTTACATATTCTGTTGTTTTTATAGTAAAAAAATAGTTTTTTTTGTTGTTCTTACAGTACAAAGTTAGTTATTTTGTTGTTTTTATAGTACAAAGTTAGTTATTTTGTTGTTTTTATAGTACAAAGTTACATATTCTGTTGTTTTTATAGTACAAAATTAGTTATATTGTTGTTCTTATAGTACAAAGTTAGTTATCTTGTGGTTTTTATAGTACAAAGTTAGTTATTTTGTTGTTCTTATAGTACAAATTAGTTATTTTGTTGTTCTTATAGTACAATGTTAGTTATTTTATTGTTTTACAATACAAAGTTGGTTATTTTGTTGTTTTATAGTACAAAGTTAGTTATTTTGTTGTTTTATAGTACAAATTAGTTATTTTGTTGTTCTTATAGTACAATGTTAGTTATTTTGTTGTTTTACAATACAAAGTTGGTTATTTTGTTGTTTTATAGTACAAAGTTAGTTATTTAGTTGTTCTTATAGTACAAATTAGTTATTTTGTTGTTCTTATAGTACAAATTAGTTATTTTGTTATTATAGTACAATGTTAGTTATTTTGTTGTTTTATAGTATAAAGTTAGTTATTTTGTTGTTTTATAGTACAAATTAGTTATTTTGTTGTTCTTATAGTACAAATTAGTTATTTTGTTGTTATTATAGTACAATGTTAGTTATTTTGTTGTTTTATAGTACAAAGTTAGTTATTTTGTTGTTTTATAGTACAAATTATTTATTTAGTTGTTTTTATAGTACAAAGTTTGTTATTTTGTTGTTTTTATAGTACAAAGTTAGTTGTTTTTTGTTTTTATAGTACAAAGTTAGTTATTTTATAGTTCTTATAGTACAAAGTTAGTTATTTTGTTGTTTTTATAGTACAAAGTTAGTTAATTTGTTTTTCATAGTACAAAGTTAGTTATTTTGCTGTTCTTATAATACAAAGTTAGATATTTTGTTGTATTAAAGTACAAAGTTAGTTATTTTGTTGTTTTTATAGTACAAAGTTAGTTATTTTGTTGTATTTATAGTACAAAGTTAGTTATTTTGTTTTTGTTATAGTACAAAGTTAGTTATTTTGTTGTATTTATAGTATAAAGTTAGGTGATTTGTTGTTTTTACAGTACAAAGTTAGTTTTTAATTTTTTTTTAATTTAAACTAAAGCCTTGGTTAGAAATCCTATTTTAGCTCAAACATATTAAATTATTAAAAATGAAAACTGAAAACTGAAGTACAAAACAAAATAAGGCAAAATTGAATTAGTTTCTGTTTTTTACAGTAAAAAGCTGAAGTATTAAGTAAACTACAGCACTAAACATGAATCATCTTAAAACGTAAACAAAATAAAGTAAGCTGAAACACCTTGAAGGCCACCTGAAACTGAAGACCAGTCCCCCCTCCGGGTTCAACAGGTGTTCTAATCTGCTCTGAGCTCTGTGGTGGATCAGCTGCTGGTCTATCAGCCAGACCTGGTGGAGCCTGAACCACCCCCAGGGACAGACCCCCTAAAAATAAACCATCAGACCACCATCTGTATCACAGGTCAGCTGTCCCAGAGAAAACACCAAACACAGCTTCAGCTTCACGGTTCAGGTCTGCTTTGCATTTTTAACAGGACATTTAGTGGGTTTGCTCTGTTCTAGCTTTGTAGCATAAAGGAACTACAACTGCTCTGTTTTTTAATGACCTTAAACATCTTTAACATTTACTGTCAGTGATCAGCTGAGAATATGTTGATGTATGGGTCAGGATAATTGGAACATTTATTAATACTATTACCAATAACACACATGAGGGTTTGTTCTGATACCCGATTCATACTCTTTAATTCCATATCTGGAGAAATTCCTTTAACAGAAGAAGTTTGTCAAATGTTAAACGTTATCTAAACACATAAGTTTGACTTAATGCTACAGACACATTTTCATTAATAGGTCTGATATCTATATCTCTATATTTATATCTATATCTATATCCAGCCTTATTTACAGCTAATCCTGTACTTTCCATCCAGCAGAACGTTCTCAATCTGATTTTAGCAACAAGTCCAACCTAATTGAGAACTGATTAGTTGATCTTGTTTCTCAGTTTAAGGTGAATAAAAGTCTTTAGTTAAGGTTCAGAATAAAGGGGACTAGTGTTGACTGTTAGCAGATAAAGGAGCTGAATGAACATAAAGATATTCTTCTTCAGCTGTTTGAACAGGAGACGACTGATCTGCTGCTTTCACTTCATTTTCTACAGAAAATCACTTGACAGTATTTAATATAGTTCTATAGTTCTTATGATTCAGTTTTCTCGTTCTGATGGACAACGATGGAAATAAGTCCTGTTCACCATGGTTCTATCTGATGATGTCTGAGATATTGGGTTTCCATTAGCGATGCACCGATACAGAAACTGATGTTTAAAATCAAACTTTGCCCGATACAAAGGTTTAGTTGTTGTTTATTTAGTTGTTATTTCTTCCCCCGTTGGTGCCAGAGACATCTTCACTATAGAAATAGAACTGAACTTTCTTCATCCATATCTTCAATGAGAACAAATTAAATTGTAAAAATGTATGAAACAAGCTTTAAAATAATCATCTTCCACATGAAAAAGAACTGCTTCTAAAGCTCATTAAGTCTGAATACAACGACCTACTCAATGAGAGGGATTTATTATCCAGCCCAACTCAAACATAAATGGAATTAAATCAGCAGCCAACAACATTTAGCCGACATAAAAATAAATGCAATACAACAGATAAACATCGGCCACTGCCGTCGGTGAATGTCTTTTTATTTGCTGTCAATGAGGCGGAAATCCGATACCGATGTTCGGCCGATAAATCGTTGCATCCCTAATATTGATAGATATATTCAGATGCTGTGGATAAACCTGAAGGAAGTCCTTTTCAATACTAGTGTTGATTTCATACCTGAGTTCAAGAACAGATACTAAAACTATGTTTTTTTGTCAGTATCTTACTCAGAGACTCAACTAAACCCTTTTTTACATTTAACAAAGGAAATTGTCAAATCTTAAATGTTGTCACAAGAAGTTTGTCTAAATAAAATACTTGTAAATATAATCTATAAAATATAATCTATAAAACTGACCAAAGGTTAGATTTAAAGGGGAACTTTAAACTAATGTTTCCAGGTGTTGGGGAGTACAACTACATACTGTATGTTGTAGAAAGTCTGATAATGCAAAGTTGCATTGTGGGAAATGTAGGCAGCATGTTTTGAAGAAAAATGTGTGGAATAAAGAAGACAATATCTCTGGTTCTGCCGATAAATGATAATTAATAATTAGTGGAGTAAATGTGGAACTATCTGATCAAATCAATCAACAGACATCTGGTGCCACCTCTCTGTTCTCTCTCTTCTCTCTCTTCTCTCTGTACGGACACATTTCAGTTTCTACCAAAAGGTTTTTCAGATGAGATCCTCCAGATAGTAAAACTCATTTATTCCATGTATGAAACTGTAGGACTGTTTAACTGCTGGTGTGTTGGTCCTTTTATAGAGTGTTGTGGTTTCCTCGGAGCAGCTGGTCGTACAGTCCTTAATGTCCATTTAGAGAAATGATTTGGTCATTTTAATTGGCATCAAAAATTCTTTCTCCACCTCCCTTTATGGTGAATGTGTAATTCCCAGCATGCTCCAGTGTTGGAGTGGCTCCCCTGGTGTTGGTTGTTGGTTATCAAATCAAATCAAATCAAATCAATTTATTTTTGTATAGCGTCAAATCACAACAGAAGTTATCTCAAGACGCTTACTGGTTACTAGTTACTGCAGCACAGATGATCATCTTCTGTTCTTTTTCATTCAGGAACATAATGATGTCACTATGTTTTTTTAATCATGTCTGTTCATTTGATAACTTTGTGTAAATAAAGAAATGACTACATATAATAATAATAATAATAATAATAATAATAATAATAATAATAATATCAATTATTATTATTATTAACATCCAGGATGAATGAGTGAACTGTAGAAGGTTCAGTTGAAGTAGAAAAGTAGATTTTTTGTGTTAATGTTTCGTGTGAATGTATAAAGTTCTCCTGCTCCTGTTTAGTGTTTAGTTCTGATGATGTGTGTTATTGTCTTTGTGTTATTGTCTTTGTGGTATTGTCTTTGTGTTATTGTCTTTGCGTTCTTGTCTTTGCGTTCTTGTCTTTGCGTTATTGTCTTTTTGTTAATGTCTTTGTGTTATTGTCTTTGTGTTCTTGTCTTTGTGGTATTGTCTTTGTGGTATTGTCTTTGTGTTATTGTCTTTGTGGTATTGTCTTTGTGTTATTGTCTTTGTGTTATTGTCTCTGTGGTATTGTCTTTGTGTTATTGTCTTTGTGTTATTGTCTTTGGTATTGTCTTTGTGTTATTGTCTTTGTGTTATTGTCTTTCTGTTATTGTCTTTGTGGTATTGTCTTTGTGTTATTGTCTCTGTGGTATTGTCTTTGTGTTTTTGTCTTTGTGTTCTTGTCTTTTTGTTTATGTCTTTGTGTTCTTGTCTTTGTGTTATTGTCTTTGTGGTAATGTCTTTGTGGTAATGTCTTTGTTTTCTTGTCTTTGTGTTATTGTCTTTGTGTTAATGTCTTTGTTTTCTTGTCCGCAGGGTGCCGACCATCAACATGTCAACACAGGCGCCGACGTTCACGCAGCCGCTGCAGAGCGTCGTGGCACTAGAGGGTAGTGCCGCGACGTTCGAGGCTCAAGTTAGTGGTAAGAACCGAACGCTTCAAACCTCTGATGTGTCTGATTTGATCTGCTGAATTCAACCGAAGGTTAAAGAACAGCCAGAATAGATTTGAATAGAATCAGGATTCCTTGCTAGCTAATGTTAGCAGATATTGACTGTTGTCAATAATAACATGAATGTCATGATTTATAG
Source organism: Sebastes umbrosus (assembly GCF_015220745.1). Taxonomy (NCBI): domain Eukaryota; kingdom Metazoa; phylum Chordata; class Actinopteri; order Perciformes; family Sebastidae; genus Sebastes; species Sebastes umbrosus. The sequence continues at coordinate 62,947 of NC_051281.1, forward strand.
TCTCACCACCATATCACTGAGTTTGTTTTGTGGCTTAAAAAGGTGAAATGTAGAGCTAGGCTAGTAGTTTCCCACTGCCACCAGTCTTTGTGCTAAGCTAGGCTAGTAGTTTCCCACTGCCACCAGTCTTTGTGCTAAGCTAGGCTAGTAGTTTCCCACTGCCACCAGTCTTTGTGCTAAGCTAGGCTAGTAGTTTCCCACTGCCACCAGTCTTTGTGCTAAGCTAGGCTAGTAGTTTCCTACTGCTACCGGTCTTTGTGCTATGCTTAGCTAAACATGTCCTGGATGTGTCCTGTACTGGACACAACGAAATGAAAGACAAATGTCCTGATACATTTTGGAGCGTCCTCTCAGTGAGTAAGGATCTCCGATCCGGTTCTCCTCTCCTCTGCAGGTTCTCCAGTTCCTGAGGTGAGCTGGTTCCGTGATGGCCAGGTTCTTTCCGCTGCCGCTTTACCCGGCATTCAGATCTCGTTCAGCGACGGCCGCGCTGTTCTGAAGATCCCCGCCGTGACCGCCGCACACAGTGGAAGATTTTCTGTCAGAGCAACCAACGGTGCTGGACAAGCCACGAGTACCGCCGAACTCCTCGTTACAGGTGAGAAACAAAACAACCACAGAGACGTAAAACAACCACAGAGACGTAAAACAACCACAGAGAGACGTAAAACAACAACCACAGAGAGACGTAAAACAACCACAGAGAGACGTAAAACAACCACAGAGAGACGTAAAACAACAACCACAGAGAGACGTAAAACAACCACAGAGAGACGTAAAACAACCACAGAGAGACGTAAAACAACCACAGAGAGACGTAAAACAACAACCACAGAGAGACGTAAAACAACCACAGAGAGACGTAAAACAACCACAGAGAGACGTAAAACAACAACCACAGAGAGACGTAAAACAACCACAGAGAGACGTAAAACAACCACAGAGAGACGTAAAACTACTTCAGAGAGACGTAAAACAACCACAGAGAGACGTAAAACTACCTCAGAGAGACGTAAAACAACCACAAAGAGACTCAGAACAACCACAAAGAGACACAAAACAACCACAAAGAGACTCAGAACAACCACAAAGAGACACAGAACAACCACAAAGAGACAAAACAACCAAAAAGAGACAGAACAACCACAAAGAGACACAGAACAACCACAAAGAGACTCAGAACAACCACAAAGAGACAAAACAACCAAAAAGAGACACAGAACCACCACAAAGAGACACAAAACAACCACAAAGAGACACAGAACAACCACAAAGAGACACAGAACAACCACAAAGAGACTCAGAACAACCACAAAGAGACACAAAACAACCACAAAGAGACACATAACCACCACAAAGAGACAGAACCACCACAAAAGAGACACAGAACCACCACAAAGACTCTCAGAACCACCACAAAGAGACACAGAACAACCACAAAGACACTCAGAACAACCACAAAGAGACACAAAACAACCACAAAGAGACACAGAACAACCACAAAGAGACAAAACAACCACAAAGAGACTCAGAACAACCACAAAGAGACACAGAACAACCACAAAGAGACTCAGAACAACCACAAAGAGACACAGAACAACCACAAAGAGACACAAAACAACCACAAAGAGACTCAGAACAACCACAAAGAGACACAAAACAACCACAAAGAGACTCAGAACAACCACAAAGAGACTCAGAACAACCACAAAGAGACACAGAACAACCACAAAGAGACAAAACAACCAAAAAGAGACACAGAACAACCACAAAGAGACACAACACTACAGTATATATTGTAGTGTTACCAAAAGAAGCATTGATGACACAATGTTCTAAATGATATAAATATGAATCGTCTCCTTCGATAAGTAAAAGATAAATATTGTGTTTCAGTCTAAATTTACCCGTCAGCCGAGGGGCGTGGCCTGATACTTAATCGGGTGATAAAACCGATATAGAAGCAGCTGTTGCAGCATAACTTCCCTTAAGAGGTACCTTAAGTCAGTTAACGGGTTAACAAGTTGAACCTGAACCAGTGAGGATCCGTTACTGAACTCCACATGATGAGAAAGCAGCTGGAACATGTGGGTTCAGGGGTCAGAGTTCATTTGTACGTCCGACTGGCTGCGTTTCTCTGTCCTGGTTCCTCATCATGTTTAGATGCACGTTAAAGTAACTGGACAATGAGACGTATTCTGTGTCTTTGCAGCCGAGACGGCGCCTCCGAACTTCCTTCAGAGACTGCAGAGCTCCTCGGTGAGACAGGGCAGCCAGGTGAGGCTGGACGTCCGAGTCTCCGGCATCCCGACGCCCGTGGTGAAGTTCTACCGAGAGGGAGCCGAGATCCAGAGCTCTGCCGACTTCAGGATCCTCCAGGAGGGAGACCTGTACGGCCTGCTGATCGCCGAGGCCTTCCCAGAGGATTCTGGGACATATTCTGTGACCGCCACCAACAGCAGTGGACGCGCCACCTCCACCTCTGAGCTGCTGGTTCAGGGTGAGACCGTTGTTACCGACACTTCATCCACTTCATGTTTGAAACTACTGACTGACTGATCCGAAGTCCCGCCACCCTTAGTTACTGTTGCTAGGTTGGACAAGCTTGACAAAAAAAAACACACTTCAACACTTCAACACACTTCAACACACTTCAACACACTTCAGCACACTTCAACATACTGCAACACACTTCAACATACTTCAACACACATAACACACTTCAACATACTTCAACACACTTCAACATACTTAACACACTTCAACATACTTCAACATACTTCAACACACTTCAACATACTTAACACACTTCAACATACTTCAACATACTTCAACACACTTCAACACACTTGAACACACTTCAACATACTGCAACACACTTCAACATACTTCAACATACTACTACACACTTCAACATACTTCAACACACTTCAAAATACTGCAACACACTTCAACATACTTCAACATACTGCAACACACTTCAACACACTTCAACATACTTAACACACTTCAACATACTGCAACACACTTAAACACACTTAAACACACTTTAACATACTGCAACACACTTCAACATACTTCAACATACTACTACACACTTCAACATACTTCAACACACTTCAAAATACTGCAACACACTTCAACACACTTCAAAATACTTCAACACACTTAACACACTTCAACACACTTCAACACACTTAACACACTTCAACACACTTCAACACACTTCAAAACACTTCAGCACACTTCAACATACTTAGTTCCTCGTAGTAACGGTGACTGTATATAAAGTCATGTGACTTCCTTATTGATGTTACCTGTGAACAGACATAGCGTGACAGTAGCGCACGTATAACCCAACGTTGACCTGCCGGGTTCCACGCTTGCTCAACTCTTATTGAGCACCAAGCGAAAAGGGGCGGGACTTAGGAAGGGTTGATTAAACCTGTGAGTGATGTTGCTGTAGTTGTTTAGTGTCTTCTGTAGATCAACCTGAACCATCAGGTGTGTTTGTGCTGCAGGTGAGGAGGCCGTACCAACGAAGAAGACAAAGACTATTGTGTCCACATCCCAGATGGGTGTGTCCCAGATGGGCGCATCCCAGATGGGCGCGTCCCTGATGGGCACGTCCCAGATGGGCGTGTCCCAGATGGGCGTGTCCCAGATGGGCGCGTCCCTGATGGGCGCGTCCCAGATGGGCGTTTCCCGGATGGGCATGTCCCAGAGGGGCGTGTCCCAGATGACCACATCCCAGATGACCGCAACCCAGATGGGCACGTCTCTGATGGGCGCGTCCCTGATGTCCGCGTCCCAGATGGGCGTGTCCCAGATGGGCGTGTCCCAGATGTCCGCGTCCCAGATGGGCGCGTCCCAGATGTCCGCGTCCCAGATGGGCGCGTCCCAGATGTCCGCGTCCCAGATGGGCGCGTCCCAGATGGGCGCGTCCCAGATGTCTGCGTCTCAGATGTCCACGTCCCAGACCAGAGTACAGAAGGTTAGTTCTACTGAGTTCTACTGAGTTCTACTGAGTTCTACTGAGTTCTACAGAGTTCTACTGAGTTATCTGGTTCAATCTGAAGAATGAAAACAGCACTGGACAGTTAATCAGATTTTATTTTTAATTACCATTTTGCTTCCGACGATGAAAACTAGATAATCAAGATAAAACCATGATTGTGCTGCGTTGCGTTCAAAGATGCTCTCGTTTTGTCTTGTGTTATAAATCCAGAGCATCGTTTCCGGTAGCGGTAAAGGGCGACCACTTGGTGGTAAGGGGCGGTAAAGGGCGACTGCTTGGCGGTAAGGGGTGGTAAGGGGCGACTGCTTGGCGGTAAGGGGCGAACGCTTGGTGGTAAAGGGCGGTAAGGGGCGATCACTTGGCGGTAAGGGGCGGTAAGGGGCGGTAAGGGGCGACCGCTTGGCGGTAAGGGGCGGTAAGGGGTGGTAAGGGGCAAACGCTTGGTGGTAAAGGGCGGTAAGGGGCGGTAAGGGGTGGTAAGGGGCGGTAAGGGACGAACGCTTGGTGGTAAGGGGCGACCGCTTGATGGTAAGGGGCGAACGCTTGATGGTAAGGGGCGAACGCTTGATGATAAAGGGCGACCGCTTGATGGTAAGGGGCGACCGCTTGATGGTAACGGGCGACCGCTTGATGGTAAGGGGCGACCGCTTGAGGGTAAGGGGCGACCGCTTGATGGTAAAGGGCGACCGCTTGATGGTAAGGGGCGACCGCTTGATGGTAAGGGCCGACCGCTTGATGGTAAAGGGCGACCGCTTGATGGTAAAGGGCGACCGCTTGATGGTAAAGGGCGACCGCTTGATGGTAAAGGGCGACCGCTTGATGGTAAGGGGCGACCGCTTGATGGTAAGGGCCGACCGCTTGATGGTAAAGGGCGACCGCTTGATGGTAAAGGGCGACCGCTTGATGGTAAAGGGCAACCGCTTGATGGTAAAGGGCGACAAACTGGATCACCATCTGGTGGCTGTTATTGTTTTGATCTGCAGCGGTGTTTTCTAGTTGATCATGTTCATTTCATGGTGATCAGGATCAATATGGTATTAACCGTGAGCCCTCGTTGAAGATGAAGTTCTTCCCTCTAATCCTGAGTATTCTGGGATGTTTCCCTCCAGAAGACGGAGGCCAGCTTCCAGGCCAGCACCATGGAGATGCACGTAGAAGGAGGAATGATGACTCAGCACATAGCTCACAAAACCCCCCCGAGGGTTCCCCCGAAGCCCACCTCCAGGTCCCCGCCGTCCTTCGTCTCCAAAGTGGCGGGAGGACGGCATCAGTCCCCGTCACCCGTCAGACACGTGAAGGGGCCGACGCCGGCGCCAGTCAGGTACGACCACGACACGGTGACCTGTGAGGACCTGATAGGAACATGCCTCGTAGTCCTCGTGGTCTTACTGTGTTTTAACGTGCATCCTGTGTCCTCTGCAGACCCGTCTCCCCCTCCAGACTGTCAGAGAGACTGTCCGTGTCCCCCATCAGACCCGTCAAGTCTCCCATCATGACCAGGAAACAGGTGAGAATAAGAGTCCAGGTCCAGGTCCGGGACATGGAGACGTCCAGCAGCCTCCGTCCCTCTGACCAGATGTGTGTCCTTCCTGTTGCAGCTCTCAGCCTCAGCCGAGGTCCTGCCCCCCTGGAAGCAGGGAGACTACGCGGCTGAAGCCAGCTACACCAGCGTGAGCAGCGTGAGCAGCGCCACCCAGCTTCATATGGAGAAGAGCTGGGAGCAGCAGGTCAGCACCACCAGAGAGGTGAGGAGGACGAAGAGGAGGAGGGTCTCTGTAGGGTGGAGCTGCTGCATGTAGACACAGATTAACACCTTCAGTAGAAGCCTCAGGGATGGTGGTTATTCTGAACAGTAACATATACATTAAGTAGACGTACATTAGTGGAGGTTGTGAAGAGAATCCGAGCATGAACATGTGTTGCTGTGACTATTAAAACCTCAGGGATGGTGGTTATTCTGAACAAGTATACGTACATTAGAGTATACATTAAGTATACGTACAGTAAGTGTATGTACAGTAACGTATACGTAGGTTAATGGAGGTTATGGAGGATCAGGGCATGAACAAGTGTTGCTGTGTTGCTGTGACCGCGTCAGGATGAGCATGTCTCCCAGGACCATAGGAGCGTGGCGGTGGCCACCTTGATGGCGGCCGTGGATCAGGCTCGTGGCCGGGGGCTGTCTGAGGCGGCGGCGTCCGGAGAGCAGGTAGACCGCCACTGTCTGCTCCATCACCTCCACCTCCACCTCCACCCCTCTCTTCTTCTTCTTCACTCTCTGGTTACTCCACTCTATCTGTCCCAGAGGATGGACCTCTCCGTCTCTAACAGCCCATAATAAGCTGTCCTGTTCTATAAGCGTCCTCTCTTCAGGTTCAGCTCCAACCATCACATCGATAACGGAGAAACTCAGAGGTCCGTGTTAAAACCCCGGCAGACGGAGAGTTATGACTTTTTGACTTTAGTATTATTTCCCTGCTGCTTATAACTCTGAGTTTACCAGATTAAAGTCACACATTCATGAGAAAACACTAAAGTTGGATGAATGTCATCACATCAGACGCCGCCGGCGGTTACGTGAGCCAGCGAGGGCTAAACTGTGGGAACATTAGCCGCCGTCTGGATGTCGTTGCTCCTAAAGTCATGTTCGAGGTCCTGAAAGACAGATATGTGTTTTATTTCATCATCTTTCTGTGTTCTTTTATGAACATAAATAAATTCTAATATTATTAATATATGTTGCAGTTGTGAAGTGAAGTGAAGCGATGCGGTTCCTCGACCCAAAAAAACACAACTTTTACGAGTTTTTTTCTCGTAAATGTACCTCTATAATCTCAGAGAATATTACATATGTTTCTCATAAACTTCCTGCTGAAGGTTCACAGACTCTTACTGTAAATGTTGGAGTTGTTAGAAGGTGGATTTCTTCTCTTTTAACTCTTTCAATGTTTTTGACCTGCTGGCACTGAATATTTCTTCCTCCTCCTCTTCTTCCTCTTCCTCCTCTTATCTGCTGTTTTTAATGAAACCTCATGATGAAGTCGGTCTTCTCTGTGCTGCATGTTTCTCTCTTGATGCTGCACGCTGCATGTCCTCCGTGATTCAGTGATGATGATGATGATGATGATGATGACGTTTCTTCTTCTTCTGTGGTATAATCTGGGAGTATTTCTGGTGGAGTCTCTGTCTCCAGACTTCCTGACTTCCTGCCGTGGAGCTGCTGAGCTCTATGTGCTGGTTTTATGTGTCCAGGCGGAGGGCGGGGTGAAAGCCGAGGCGGTGGCCACGGTGGTGGCCGCTGTCGACCTGGCTCGCGTCCGCCAGCCCGTGCACGGGGAGGGCAGCGGCGCCGAAGAGGAGGAAGCCGTAGAGATGGAGATACGGCAGCAGGCGGCAGCAACGGAAGAGAAACGCGTCGTTGTAACCAAAACACTTCCTGTTGAGCCGCCGGCTGCTGCCGCAGCTGCTGCAGCCGCCACAGCCGCTGCCAAAGCCGCAGCCGCTGCCGAAGCCACAGCCGCTGCCGAAGCCGCAGCCGCTGCCGCTGCCGAAGCCGCAGCCGCCGCCGTGACCTCAGAGCAGCTCCGAGTGACCTCAGAGCAGCTCCGAGTCTCCTCACAGGTCGGACGAGTCTCACATCAGATCTGATCTCTGACAGCAGGAAGACTCTCAGATATTTACTGAACTCTGTTGGTCACTCCAGATTCAGACAACAACAGAACCCTCCGGCGCCGGCCCATCTCCGTCTCCAGTCCCACATTTCACCGTCTCTAAAGTGTCCGTCCCTAAACATGAACCGGGTTACGAGGTAAGAGAGGAGCAGCGGGACGCCGCCGCCGTCCTCATCCAGAACCTCCATCTCATCTTTAACTCTCACATCTTAACGAACACTCTCCTCCGGTTCTGATGTGCTGTGACTCACTCTGACTTCCTCCATCCTACTACCGTATATCACCATCCTACTACCGTATACCACCATCCTACTACCGTATATCACCATCCTGCTACCGTATATCACCATCCTACTACCGTATATCACCATCCTACTACCGTATATCACCATCCCACGTCTCCTCTACCAAACCACAGTATCACCATCCTACTACAGTATCATCACACCACGTTTAAATCCTCCTCTTGTATCTGTTGTTTCATGTGTAACGCAGCTGATCGTCTGCGTAGAGAAACACTCACAGTCTCACTGAGTTGTTGCTTCTTTCAGACTAAAACACATCAAAACACCGGCTGACAGATTAACGTTGATCAGAGATCTGAGTTAGTTTGGTTTCATTTTAGCAGGAAAACTTACTGACAACCAAACTTTGACCCGTTAGATCTTGTTAAGACTTTGTTGAGTGCGTAATTTATGATGAAAAGTCTCTCACGATTCCGATTAAAACAATCATTCATTTATCCAGACTCTGTCACCAATGTACAGTTTTAGCCACTATTTTAGATAATCTCAGCGAATATTCAAGTTTTTTCTCGTGAATGTATTTTTTTTATTTTCGTAAATTTGTTAAGATTATTACTGTTATTGTTATGGCGTTAACTTTGACAGCCCTAATAATTAAAGTAAAGACAGAAGGGCTTTATATTCTACAATTTAAAGAGGATATATTTTAGGCTAATTTAATTTTAATTTTTTTTTTAGTATATTAATATTTGAGCCAACGAAATAATACAGAAACTATTGAATAGCAGCATGGAGTAATGTTCCTTCATTTATAATGTAATTAAAGGAAACTAGACGAAGCTCAGAGTCAGCTGGAGTTGAGTTTCTAAACGGTAATATAAAAGTGAATAAATAAGATATTGAGTATGTATTAAATAATAAGCGAGCGTCTGCAGCTGTTAGTTGACCACACATCACATCCAGCTACTAGAACCAGAGACATCAGGAGGACCCGTGTGACTCGTCCTCTCCTCGCCGCTCTCTGACCCTCAGCTGTTCTCTGGTCAGGTGTCCATCGCCGGCTCTGCCATCGCCACTCTGCACAAAGAGTTGTCCTCCTCCTCCGCCGCCGCCAGAAAGATCATCAAGCCCGTCAAGTCTCCCAGCCCGTCTCGCCGAGCGGTGGCGGTGGAGCGGCGGAGCGTGACGCCGGAGCCCCTCCCCCCGCCGTTCAGAGACGTCAGATACAGAGCTCACGCTGTGAGCGAGGAAGAGTTTGAGGAGTGGGAGCCTCAGGTGGGTCCGACCCCCCCCCCCCGCCGTCCTCCATTCACTTCCCCTAATTTAACCCCGTGTGGACTCTCACCTGCGTTCCCCTCTTCACCATAACGCCGCAGCCAATCACACGCTGCCCTCCATCCACCGCCTCTTCATGAAGAATCTTCTTTTCCTTCCTGTCGTCATCCGTCTGTCCTCTCTGCAGGGTTTCTCTCTGTTCTAACCAGCTTCCCCCCCCCATCCTCACAGAACGCAACCACTGACCGGCGCCGACCAGTGCCGCCGCGCTGCTTCCTGTCTTTGACTCTTGATGTTGTTGTTTCTCCTCAGGAGGCGGCTGCTGTTCCCTCCAGAGCTCAGGAGCCGGTTGTTCCTCCGACTCTCATAGCCGTGAGTACTTCCTGTTTTCAGGTGACGTAGTATGAAGAGACTGATCTGTGTAGGGAGGAGGTCGGATGGATGGATGGTCCAACAAACACAGGACTTCCACCAGGAGACCGCTGTTTGTGTCCCGTATGAAACCAAAAGTCAACTTTGACTTACGTAGTTTACATACGTGGCGTTAGTTAACAAACATACGGAACGCAAAACGCACAAAAAGTAACTTTTGGTAAGCTTTAATATGATCCGTTGTATGTAAGGATACGCTGCGCCAGATGTGCAGCTAAAAATGGCGCTTCAGACCAAGAGCGGAGCAGATTTTTCATGCGGCGTGATTACGTACAAAGTCAACGGAAAATGCGAAACTCCCGTCATTTGTGTATTCGCGGGAGTTTAAATATTTCAACTGAAGCGATAAATCCTGGTGTCTCTGTGTGGTGAAAGCCTCTCAGCGTTGACATCGTCCTCCTGTCCTCCTGTCCTCACTGACGTCCTGACGTTGTTGAATCAGAAATGGAGGACAAATACATTTTGTATGTGTCTGTGGTCACCCAGAGCTACGATAGTCCATCACACGTTTTCTTGGCGGCATCTGCGACAATAGAAGTAAAGGAAAATCTATTTTTTAAAAGATGATAGTTGTCTCATAAAGGATTAGATTGTTTTATAGTTCAGTGACCATCTGAAGTCGACCGTTCCCCAGTATGAAGATGTCTGACGGTGTCTGAAGGTGTATGAAGGTGTCTGAAGATGTCTGACGGTGTCTGAAGGTGTATGAAGATGTCTGAAGGTGTATGAAGATGTCTGAAGGTGTCTGACGGTGTATGAAGGTGTCTGAAGGTGTCTGACGGTGTCTGAAGGTGTCTGAAGGTGTCTGACGGTGTCTGAAGGTGTCTGACGGTGTATGAAGGTGTATGAAGGTGTCTGAAGGTGTCTGAAGGTGTCTGACGGTGTATGAAGGTGTCTGAAGGTGTCTGACGGTGTATGAAGGTGTCTGAAGGTGTCTGAAGGTGTATGAAGGTGTCTGACGGTGTCTGAAGGTGTCTGAAGGTGTATGACGGTGTCTGAAGGTGTATGACAGTGTCTGAAGTCGTCTCCATGTCTCTGTCTCCGTTCAGGGCCTGATGAACGTGACAGTGACGGAGGGCGAGTCGGTGACCTTGCAGTGTCAGATCAGTGGTCACCCCTCCCCCGCCGTCCTGTGGTTCAGAGAGGACTACAAGATCGAGAGCTCCATCGACTTCCAGATCAGCTACACGAGCAGCTTCGCCCGCCTGGTGATCCGCGAGGCCTTCGCCGAAGACAGCGGGCGCTTCACCTGCACCGCCACCAGCGAGGCGGGAACCGTCAGCACCTCCTGCTACCTGCTGGTCAAAGGTAACCATGGAAACAGTTTCATTCTATACGATGACATCTGATCCAACGTTTTACTCTCTGAGTTCACACAACGATTAAAGACGTCAGACTGTAGAGGGTCGTTCAGCTTAGTCAACAAAAAGCTTTTAGTTTATTTCATTTTAGTTTTATTTATATTGTGCATATTTAGATTTCTATGTCTTGTTATATTATATAGTTATTATAATATTCTAACTCTGATATAAACATTCAGTAAAACTCTGTTGACATTAATGCAGTAATATTCTAGAGGAAGATTTAGATGGTTAAAGACGTTCTGATGACTGCAAAATAAATAAATAAATGACTCAATAAATAAATAAAGATGTCATTAAATGTAGCAAAAAATTATATTAAAAATAAATGTAGCCATTAATTAATTGATAAAATGTGACATAAATTGACGTTTCTGTTTTAATTTGCTTCTTTATTTATTTATTTATTTATCTTTGTATCAATTCCCTTATATATTTACTATTAATTACTATATACATTTTAAATTTGTTTATTTTTGCATTTGTTTATTTTTTTATTTATTTCTGTATTTATTTTATATTTAATTTTAAATGTATGCATTTATTTATTTATGCACAGTTTTCCCTTTGCATTTCACCTCTTATTTAATTCCCCACACTTATTTATGTATTCTTTTCTTTTTACATAAATAAATACGTTTAAAAATAAATGCAAAATAAATAAATTAATAAAAGGGAAAATAAACAGAAGCGTAAATAATTTAGGAAATTAATACAAAGTTAAATAAATAAAGAAGCAAATTAAAACAGAAATATAAATTTATGACACATTTTATCAATTAATTATTGGCTACATTTATTTTTCATATTATTTTTTCTACATTAAATGACATTTATTTGCTTTTTCATTTCTTTTTAAATTTAGTCCAAAAATTGTGTTACATTTTGTTTTCAAAAGTTATTTTTCTTTAGTTTTAGTGAAAATACTTTTCATCATATTTTCGGAGGATGTGATGAAACATCAGTAATGAGATGGAGGATGTGATGAAACATCAGTAATGAGATGGAGGATGTGATGAAACATCAGTAATGAGATGGAGGATGTGATGAAACATCAGTAATGAGATGGAGGATGTGATGAAACATCAGTAATGAGATGGAGGATGTGATGAAACATCAGTAATGAGACGGAGGATGTGATGAAACATCAGTAATGAGATGGAGGATGTGATGAAACATCAGTAATGAGATGGAGGATGTGATGAAACATCAGTAATGAGATGGAGGATGTAATGAAACATCAGTAATGAGATGGAGGATGTGATGAAACATCAGTAATGAGATGGAGGATGTGATGAAACATCAGTAATGAGATGGAGGATGTGATGAAACATCAGTAATGAGACGGAGGATGTGATGATGCTGTTTGTGTGTTTCAGTGTCGGAGGAGGTGGAGACCAGAGAGGAAACGACCACCGTCACCGAGGTCGGAGTCTCTCAACAGAGAACGTGAGTCTTTAAAACACCGTCATGTTGTTGGTTCTGATGTTCATCTTCTACGGCGTCTGACGGAGCTGTTGGCTTCCTTTCTTCCTTCAGCGTTGCCATGGAGACGAGGGAACAGGTGACGGAGGTGGCGGAGGTGGTAACCGGCGAGGCCGCCGCTCCGTTCTTCATCCATAAGCCGACGGTCCAGAAGCTGGTGGAGGGAGGAGGAGTCGTCTTCCAGTGTCAGGTCGGAGGAAACCCCAAACCTCACATCATCTGGAAGAAGAGCGGCGTCCCACTCACCACCGGATACAGGTACGCACTGCTCACACCTGGATACAGGTACGCACCTCTCACACCTGTTAACACGTACACCGCTCACACCTGTATACAGGTACGCACCGCTCACTCCTGGATACAGGTACGCACGCTCACACCTAGATACAGATACGCACTGCTCACACCTGGAGACAGGTACACACCGCTCACACCTGTTAACACGTACACCGCTCACCACCGGATACAGGTACGCACCGCTCACACCTGTTAACACGTACACCACTCACCACCGGATACAGGTATGCACCGCTCACACCTGTTAACACGTACACCGCTCACCACCGGATACAGGTACGCACCGCTCACACCTGGATACAGGTACACACCGCTCACACCTGTTAACACGTACACCGCTCACACCTGGATACAGGTACACTGTTCAAACCTGTCTATGAATACAGGTACACTGCTCACACCTGGATACAGGTACACCGTTTGAACTCTTCTTTGTTATGGAGGCAGACTCACCTGGAGGAGGTGTGAGACTCACCTGGAGGAGGTGTGAACTCTACTGTTTTATGTCCCATCAGATATAAAGTAACCTACAAGAAGGAGACGGGAGAAGTCCGTCTGGAGATTTCCATGACGTTCGCCGATGATGCCGGAGAATACTCCGTCTACGCCAAGAACTCCCACGGAGAAGCCTCGGCCTCTGCCGGCCTGCTGGAGGAAGGTAGCGTAGCGCCGTCCTCTTCCTCTGCTCTCTGAACTGCTCTCTGGACATTAACTAAGTCCCAGTCCACAGGATGGGAGGTCTTTACTAGTACATGGTTCACTTTATTAGCTTGAACCTACCGGGGGTTATCTTTGTTTAAATTCTCTCTTTCTATCTTTTTATTCACTCTTTTATATAAATATACATTTTAAATTTATTTCATTTTGCATTTATTTTTTATTTATTTTATATTTATTTTTTAAGCGTATTTATGTATTGCATTTAAAAATAAATATTAAAATAAATAAAATATATATATATGTATAAAAAATATAAATAAATATATATGTATATATAATATATCTATTTACTTTTGTATTAATTATTTTTTTTATTCACTGTTTAATATAAATATACATTTTAAATTTATTTATTTTTGCATTAATTTTATATTTATTTTTTTAATGTATTTATGCATTTACTTATTTATGCATGATTTTCCCTTTGCATTTCATCTTTTATTTATTTCCCCAAACTTATTTATGCATTCTTTTCTTTTTACAAAAAACATTTTAAAATAAATATTAAATAAATGCAAAAATAAATTAAAAAATAAATAAATGTAAAAATAGAGACATTTAAAGAAATAGTGAAACCATTGAGGGAAGCTCTGTTGGACTCACAGTGTTTGTGCCTGTGTGTCTCCAGAGGAATATGAAGCCTACATGAAGCAACATGACGTGACGTATAAAACCGAAGTGACGACGATGACGGTGGTTCAGGAGCCGTCTGTGGTCGTGAGTCAGTACGAGCTGGACCAGAGGAGGGTGACCTCCACCGCCACCCCCATGAGCTTTGTCTCAGAAACGGTACCTTCTACCTTCTACCTCCACAGTCCTCTGAGCTCAGCATCATCTTTACTGTTAAACATTAAACATTCATAACTTGGTGTTGTGTTTTCTGCTGCAGGAGTTTCTGATTTCCTCCTTTGAGGAGCGGATCATCCAGGAGATCGAGCTGCGTATCATGAGGATCACCTACAGAGAGCTGGTGACGGAGGACGGAGAGATGATGGTCACCGTCGCCGAGGAGGAGGCGGTGCAGCCGGCCTTCGACACGCCCGTCAAAAACTACCGGATCATGGACGGGATGGGCGTCACGTTCCACTGCAAGATGGCCGGAAACCCGCTGCCAAAGGTACCGAGTTCAAAACCACAACAAATAGATGGAGTCTAGACTTTAACAAACCAACCAAAGCTGGGTTGAGTCATTATTTAGTTATTAACAGAACAATAAGATCACCCCAAACAAGTGTAAAACTTGATATGAGTTATGAGTTGAAATGAAGTTGACCAAAAAGGTGTAACCTACAATAATTTATACTTTATTGTTTTGAAAGCACCACCGGGTCAGAATTGACTTCAAAGACAACAGATGCTATAAATCTGAATAAAACACCACAGTTCAACAGAAGTAGTGATCTATTTGTATTATTTGGGGTCAATTAGATGAAATGAAGTTTGAGAACGGGTCAGATTAGACCCAAGGACAACAGGAAAGGTTAATAGACGTCAATTTATACGACATTAGAGAAGATACTTTCACTAAAGAAAGTAGGAATGCACCGATACCAGTGTCGGGTCTGATACTGTGCTCATGTACTCGCAAAACGGCACCAATACCACTTTACAGCAGCGTGAAGTTAACCTCTCGTCACCATCTTTCGGGTCCTATCGCACGCGCTCACGCTTCACCTCCCCGACGGTGCAGGTGAGACGGGGCGGTGGTGCGCCCGACCCCGCGGTGCCGGGATCCCACCTCAGCCGGCGGGGTTTTGCTTGCACCCTCTGACTCGTGCGTACGTTAGACTCCTTGGTCCGTGTTTCAAGACGGGTCGGGTGGGTTACAGACATTGCTGCAGACCCCTGGCGCCTTTTACATGGGCCGAGCCCCGCCCTGGGGGGCACGACACAGTCGTGGCGCACTGAAGACAGTCCGCCCCGGTCAACGGTCTCACCGGGAGCAGGGGGCCCCATTCCTCCCTGGCGGGGAGAGAGGGCGTTGCGAGCCCTTTGTCCACGGCCCCGGGAAGCACCTTCACCCCGAGTCTTTCCAAGCCGACCTAGAGCCGGTGGCGGCGCACCGCCTCGTATGCGGGACTCCCCAGCCTGCCGTGTGTCGCTCACACCCTCCAGCTGGCTGTTAACGAGGGTCTTTAGGCACAGAGAAGTACTCGTATCGGTACTCGGTATCAGAGAGTACCCAGATGTCAGTATTTGTACTCGGTCTGAGCTCCCTAAAGGAAAGCTTAAACACGTTTCATTGAGAAGTTATATCGGTGGATAAACTGATCCTCTGTCTTCTACCAGATTGTTTGGTACAAAGACGGCCAGCGTATCAGGGCCGGTGGCCGCTTCCAGATGGAGGTTCTTCAGGATGGACGAGCCAGCCTTCGTGTGCCCGTGGTTCTGCCAGAAGACGAGGGCGTGTACACCGCCTTCACCGCCAACATGAAGGGAAACGCCGTCAGCTCTGGGAAGCTCTACGTTGAGCCGTCCGGAGCTGTGACGCCTCAGAGATACACCCCACAGCCGGCGATGCAGAGGATCAGGTAACTGGAATAAGAAATACTGGTAAAAGTGTAGAACTGTGGACGCCAGTGTATCAACGACTCTGCTCCTTCCTCAGGTCCACATCTCCGCGTTCTCTGAGCCGCTCTCCTGGACGTTCTTCCAGCCGTTCTCCCGGACGTTCTCCGGCCCGCCGGCTGGACGAGACCGACGAGGCCCAGCTGGAAAGACTCTACAAGCCCGTGTTTGTCATGAAACCTTCATCCATAAAATGCTCCGAGGGGCAAACCGCCAGGTTCGACCTGAAGGTCGTCGGCAGGCCGATGCCCGACACGTACTGGTTCCACAACGGTGAGAGAAACGACTGATTCTAGAAACACACCGTATCTGTTGCTTCTGCCTCGTTAAACCTTTGTGTCCTCCTCCTCAGGACAACAAGTGGTTAACGACTACACCCACAAGATCGTGGTTAAAGAGGACGGTACCCAGTCCCTGATCATCGTCCCAGCCATGCCTCACGACTCTGGAGAGTGGACCGTCGTCGCTCAGAACCGAGCTGGACGGACTTCTGTCTCTGTAACTCTGACTGTTGACGGTAAGTCAGATACAGCCTTCAATAAATATATTCCTGGTGGGATGATCAGGACCAGCACCTAGGGCTGGTTATCGGTACGCGATACCTTCAAGGTATCGACCAGAATTAAATCTGCAAGCAGCTTAAAATAACAAATTTTTTCAACGTGTCTGAAAAGTGTCTCAAGTTTAACAACTTTTTGAGCATGTTAAGGCTCTCAAAAATTTATTTTAAGAATAATAATAATCCTTACAGTTTCAATAGGGTCCTCGCGGCCCGACGTTGTCGGTGCTCGGGCCCTAATAAACCAGTAACAAGTAGTTTCCAAACTTCCCCAGTCAAACGCTTCCTGCAGTCGATCCTTTTTGTACCCAGATCTCCGACACTCGGCCGACCAGTCCTGTAACTTCATCACTCAGTGACAGACTTTTCTGTTTGTAGGGCTGGTCCTCTGCGGTCCAGATAAATAATGTATTACGTTATTAAAAGCTCTTGTTGTATTTCACCGTCCACAGCTCGAGAAAGCCTGGCTCGCCCTCAGTTTATTGAGAAGCTGAGGAACATCAGTGTGAAGCAGGGCACTCTGGTTGAACTGGCTGTCAAAGCCATCGGAAACCCGCTGCCTGACATCGTCTGGCTGAAAAACAGCGACATCATCACCCCACACAAGCACCCACAGATCAAGTATGTATCTTTAATAATGAATCCTTTGACACAGGTGTGCAGAACGTCAGAGTAGTTTGTGCTGATCAATATATCTGAATGTATTTTAGGATTGAAGGAACTAAAGGAGAAGCCAAATTCCATATCCCATCGTCTGCGGGCTCAGACAGCGCCTGGTACACCGCTACAGCCATCAACAAGGCTGGCAGAGACACCACTCGCTGCAGAGTCAATGTGGAGGTGGACTTCACCGCTCCTCACACCGAGAGGAAGCTCATCATCACCAAAGGAACCTACAAAGCCAAAGAGATCGCCGCTCCCGAGCTGGAGCCCCTCCACCTGCGATACGGTCAGGAGCAGTGGGAGGAGGGCGACCTCTATGACAAAGAGAAGCAGCAGAAACCGCTGTTCAAGAAGAAGCTGACCTCTGTCCGAATGAAGCGCTTCGGTCCAGCTCATTTCGAGTGCAGACTGACCCCTATCGGTGACCCCAACATGCAGGTGGAGTGGCTGCACGACGGGAAACCCCTGGAAGCTGCTAACAGGCTGCGCATGGTCAACGAGTTTGGCTACTGCAGTCTTGACTATGAAGTTGCGTACGCTAGAGACAGCGGCGTCATCACCTGCAGAGCTACCAACAAGTTCGGCGTCGACCAGACCTCGGCCACCCTCATCGTCAAGGACGAGAAGGGTCTCGTTGAGGAATCGCAGCTTCCTGAAGGCAGGAAGGGCGTGCACCGGATGGACGAGATGGAGCGCATGGCTCACGAGGGAGGACCTGCAGGAGTCAGCGCTGACGACGAATATGAGAAGACCAAACCCGACATCGTCCTTCTTCCTGAACCAGCCAGAGTGCTGGAAGGCGACATTGCACGATTCCGCTGCAGAGTCACTGGTTATCCACTACCCAAGGTCAACTGGTACCTCAACGGACAACTCATCCGCAAAAGCAAGAGATACAGACTTCGGTATGACGGCATTTACTACCTGGAGATTGTGGACATCAAGTCCTACGATTCAGGAGAAGTCAGGGTGGTCGCAGACAATCCTCTCGGCACGACCGAGCACACTGTGAAGCTCGAGATCCAACAGAAAGAGGACTTTAGGACCGTGCTGCGTCGCGCTCCAGAACAGAAGGCTGCAGAGGCACACGACGCCGGCAGAATCGGATTCGACGTGGTGAAGGTGGACCGACCTGGCGAGACCTCGCAGGACAGGGAGGTTGTTAGGCTGCGTAAGACGCAAAGAAACATTCACGAGAAGACCTCAGAGGAGTCGGACGAACTGAAGGGCAAGTTCAAACGTAGGACGGAGGAAGGTTTCTACGAGTCCATCTCTGCCGTGGAGCTCAAGTCTCGCAGGAGGGACGACTCCTACGAGGATCTACTGAAGAAGACGAAGGAGGAACTGCTTCATCACTTGAAAGAGAAAGAAGAAGCTGAGAGGAGGAGGTTGGAGGAACAGGGCCAGATCACCATCCCCACAATCAAACCAGACAGGATCCAGCTCTCCCCCAGCATGGAAGCACCCAAGATCCTGGAACGCATCACGAGCAAGACCGTCGCACCGCTGGATGAGGTCCGCTTCCGAGTCAGAGTCGTCGGCAGACCAGAACCCGAGTGCCAGTGGTTCAAGAACGGCATTCTGGTGGAAAAGTCGGACCGCGTCTACTGGTACTGGCCTGAGGATCACGTGTGTGAACTGGTGATCAGAGACGTCACAGCAGAGGACTCCGCTAGCATCATGGTGAAAGCCATGAACGTCGCAGGGGAGGCCTCAAGCCATGCCTTCCTGCTGGTGCAAGGTAAAGCCATTTTTACACCAGATCTTTCCATCATCGTGTCCTTGTTCACGTCAAAGTCTCACTTCATATTTTCTCTTTTTGCAGCCAAGACAGCAATCAACTTCAGCCAACCCCTGGAGGACGTCAGCGCCAACGAGAAGGACACCATAATGACGTTTGAGTGTGAAACCAACGAACCCTTCATCAAAGTCAAATGGCTGAAGAACAACATGGAGATCTTCTCCGGAGACAAATACAGGATGCACTCAGACAGAAAGGTCCACTTCCTGTCTGTGCTGGTGATCGGAATGAGGGATGACGCCGAATACTCCTGTGTGGTTGTAGACGATGAGAACGTCAGGACGAGTGCCAGGCTCCACGTAGAAGGTAATCTTTACACCCAGAATCTGTCCACCTTTGGTTTTATCTGGGGGGGATTTGGTGAATAACGGTTGTTGATGTGGTTCTGTACCCAGGTGCTGCCCTGGAGCTCATTAAACCCATGGAGAACATCGAGGTGCCGGAGACCTACTCCGGAGAGTTTGAGGTCGAACTGTCCCGTGAGGACGCCGAGGGCAGCTGGTTCTTTGGAGACAAGGAGCTCTCTCCCAGCAGTAAATACACCATGTCGTCCCGCCGAGGAAGACAAACCCTGTCCGTCAAAGATGTCAGGAAAGGAGACCAGGGCAAATACACCTTCGTATGTGGAGATCTGAGGACCAGCGCCTCGCTGAAGATGAAACGTAAGCAACTTTACAGAGTAGGGAAGGATGTGGAGCTAAGTTTTCTTTTAGTCGTATTCTCAACAGGAATCTCCTCGCCAATTTATTAATACTCCTTCTGATTGAGGGGTTCTTATCTTAGTGCCTTCTGGGACTTGTAAATGATTTGTTGTTCTCAATAAAGAGAACATTAAATGAAAGGAGGCTGGGTCACAGGCGGACATCGGTCTATAAGTACGGGGTTTAACACATGTGCAGTGTAACTGAAGCTGCAGTCCTGCGTTGCGATTGGCTCAATTTCGGTGAGTGCAGGCCAGATTTTACTGCGCATGTGTTGTACCCCAAAGATATGACGCATTGGTGACCCATCCTCCTTTCCATAGGCCTTGCCGGATAAGGAAGATGATGGATGGATGTTGTGATTCAGTCATCGGTGGCTGTAGTGCGATGTCATAATTACGGTGTTTCTCTACCTTCAGTGCGCCCGGTGACCCTGATGCAGCCGCTGACCGACCTGACAGTGTGCGAGGGCGACATCGCTCAGCTGGAGGTCAGGTTCTCCCAGGAGAACGTCGAGGGAACCTGGATGAAGAGCGGCCAGGCCATCTCCGCCTCGGACCGCGTCCACATCGTGATTGACAAGCAGGTTCACAAGCTGCTGGTGGAGAACGTCAGCAGAGAGGACGCCGCTTCCTACTCCTTCGTGGTTCCCGCCCAAGACATCTCCACCTCGGGCAAACTCAGCGTTCAGAGTAAGAGTCCGAATCAGTATCAGATCTGAGTGATGCCTGACGTCAACAACCACTAGAACACACTGAACTCGTCCATCTCTGTTGTCTTTCCTTCCAGCTATTGACATTGTGGTGCCGCTGAAGGACGTGTCCTCCATTGAGGGCACCAAGGCCGTTCTAGAGGCCAAGATCTCCGCTCAGGACGTCATCTCCGTCAAATGGTACCACAACGACAAACTGCTGATGCCCAGCGACCGAATACAGATGGTTGCGAAGGGCGCCAAGCAGCGCCTGGTGTTCACCCGGACCTACGCTTCTGATGAAGGACGCTACAAACTGGTGGTCGGCAAGGTCGACACCAGCTGCAGCCTGACTGTCGAACGTAAGATTTTATTTTCCCATCATCCTCTTCTCAGGTCCTGGTTCCAGTCCGTGTTCTAACCAGGTTGTTGTTCTCACAGAGGTCCACATCGTGAAGCACATGGAGGACAAAGTGTGCTCAGAGTCCCAGAACGTCACCTTTAACGTCGAAGTTTCTCACCCCGGCATCGCCCCGGTCTGGACGTTCAGGAACCAGCAGCTCAAACCTGGACCCAAATACAAGCTGGAGTCCAAAGGCACGGCTCACTCTCTGACGGTCATCGACGCCATGAAGGACGAGGAGGGCCAGTACACGTTCCACGCCGGCGAAAAGACATCCAGTGCCAAGCTCACCGTCTCTGGTACGAATAAATGACTCTCAAGAACCGTCACGATAGAGCAGTCCAATAAAGGTTACAGCAGGGTGACACAGTGTTTACAGGAGTGGTTCTCAACCAGGGGTCCAGGGACCCCCAGTGGTCCTTGAGGGAGTTCCAGGGGATCCCCAGAAAAATAAGCAATAGCTTATTTTCACTATTTAATTCACTACATATGTCAAATTACAATGAAGCCTAGAAAATCTTCAGTTTTCTATCCCCAAAAGGGGCGTGGCCTTGACTTTTAGTGGAATACCTGTATGTGGCGCTGCCCTGTTGCCCCAGAATCCTAAAACTAACCGTGTCTCTGTGCCGCCATCAGGTGGCGCCATCACAAGGCCCCTGCAGGATGTGACGGTGGCGGAGTCTCAGACCGCCCTGTTGGAGTGCAAAGTCGCCAACGCTAACGCCGAGGGCAGGTGGCTGAAGGAGGGTCAGTACGTGAACTTCAGTGAGAACGTGGTGAGCGAGGTGGACGGCGCCGTCAGACGCCTCGTCATCGTCATCACCAGACCGCAGGACGTCGGAGAGTACACCTACCAGGTGGCCAACTCCAAGACCACTGCCAACCTCCGGGTGGAGGGTACGTTTAACGGATCTCTGTCTTTCTTTCAAAATGTCATCAGTGCACCTGCGCAAAAACGACTTGGTTAGGTTTAAAATAAGTATGTTTGTTAACGTACTATACTAACGTACTTACGTGAGCTACGTAAGAAAAGTCAACGTTGACCTTTGGTTCTATATATATACGTATATATATATATATATATATATATACGTATACATATAGAACAGCCCGGTTGGCGAGAGTTTAAACATCTCCGTATGTTGTTTCTTGGATGTTATTTCACCGAGTCGTGTTTCTCCGTCTCCAGCGGTGAAGATCAAGAAGACTCTGAGGAACCAGACGGTGACGGAGACCCAGGAGGCGGTGTTCACGCTGGAGCTCACCCACCTGGACGTGAAGGGATCCCAGTGGATCAAGAACGGCGTGGAGCTGCAGAACAGCGACAAGTACGAGATCACGTCCGACGGCACGGTGCACATGCTGAAGGTGAAGAACTGCAACACGCAAGACGAGTCCGTCTATTCCTTCAAATTGGGCAAACTGTCGGCCAACGCCAGGCTCACCGTGGAGAGTGAGTACCACTGATTTACTACCCATAATGCACCATTACACATCCATCCAGTACCTCCATCTAGGATCTAAACATTCACATTCCTTCTTGTTTCTGCAGCGATCAAAATCGTGAAGAAGATCAAGGACGTGACGTCGCTGTTGGACGGAACCGCCTCCTTCGAGATGAGCCTGTCACATGACGACATCCCCGTCAGGTGGATGTTTAAAGGCTCAGAGCTCAAGTCCAGCGACAAGTGTAAGATCCTGTCAGAGCGCAAAGCTCACAAGCTGGTGCTGCAGAACGTAGACAGCAACAACGCCGGGGAGTACAGCGCCGTGGTCGGACACCTGCAGTGCAGCGCCGTGCTCACCGTGGAGGGTACGCCGCGTCCGATTCATCATCATCATATTAACAATAATAATACTGATTGGACGTTGAGACGCTGACTCTAACATCTGGTGTAACTCTGGTGTTGTTTCTCCTGCAGCCCTGCGAGTCACCAAACCCCTGAAGAGCGTCCAGCTCCCGGAGACCCAGGTGGCCACGTTCGAGTGTGAGGTTTCTCACTTCAACGTGCCGTCCACCTGGCTGAAGAACGGCGTGGAGATCGAGATGAGCGAGAAGTTCAGGATCGTGGTTCAGGGGAAACTCCACCAGCTGAAGATCATGAACACCAGCAGGGACGACTCTGCAGAGTACACCTTCGTCTGCGGCAACGACCGCGTGTCCGCCACGCTCACCGTTAATCGTAAGATCACCGTTAACTAAGATCACTGTTAACCGTAAGATCACTGTTAACTAAGATCACTGTTAACTAAGATCACTGTTAACCGTAAGATCACCGTTAACTAAGATCACCGTTAACTAAGATCACCGTTAACTAAGATCACCGTTAATCGTAAGATCACCGTTAACTAAGATCACTGTTAACCGTAAGATCACTGTTAACTAAGATCACTGTTAACTAAGATCACTGTTAACCGTAAGATCACCGTTAACTAAGATCCCCGTTAACTAAGATCACCGTTAACCGTAAGATCACCGTTAACTAAGATCACCGTTAACTAAGATCACTGTTAACTAAGATCCCTGTTAACTAAGATCACCGTTAACCGTAAGATCACCGTTAACTAAGATCACCGTTAACCGTAAGATCCCCGTTAACTAAGATCACCGTTAATCGTAAGATCACCGTTAACTAAGATCACCGTTAACCGTAAGATCACTGTTAACTAAGATCACTGTTAACTAAGATCACTGTTAACCGTAAGATCACCGTTAACTAAGATCACCGTTAACTAAGATCCCCGTTAACTAAGATCACCGTTATCTAAGATCACCGTTAACTAAGATCACCGTTATCTAAGATCACCGTTATCTAAGATCACCGTTAAATAAGATCACCGTTAACCGTAAGATCACCGTTAACTAAGATCACCGTTAACCGTAAGATCCCCGTTAACTAAGATCACCGTTAATCGTAAGATCACCGTTAACTAAGATCACCGTTAACCGTAAGATCACTGTTAACTAAGATCACTGTTAACCGTAAGATCACCGTTAACCGTAAGATCACCGTTAACTAAGATCACCGTTAACTAAGATCCCCGTTAACTAAGATCACCGCTAACTAAGATCACCGTTAACTAAGATCACCGTTAACTAAGATCACCGTTAACCGTAAGATCACCATTAACCGTAAGATCCCCGTTAACTAAGATCCCTGTTAACTAAGATCACCGTTAACTAAGATCATTGTTAACCGTAAGATCACCGTTAACTAAGATCACTGTTGACTAAGATCACTGTTGACTAAGATCACAATTAACCAAAATCACCGTTAACCAAGATCACCGTTATCTAAGATCACCGTTATCTAAGATCACCATTAACTAAGATCACCGTTAACCGTAAGATCACGTTAACTAAGATCACCGTTATCTAAGATCACCGTTAACTAAGATCACCGTTAACTAAGATCACCATTAACTAAGATCACCGTTAAATAAGATCACCGTTAACTAAGATCACCGTTAACTAAGATCACCGTTATCTAAGATCACCATTAACTAAGATCACCGTTAACTAAGATCACCGTTAACTAAGATCACCGTTAATCGTACCGTGAATCATTTCACCACATTTAATTAAACGTGTGACACTTTTTATAAAATAACAAATCAGACGTTTAAAAGATCGACCCAAAATAATCCAGTAAATATGATTATTGATTCTGATTATTGGAGCCCCTTCGTCTCTCTCTGTCCCCCATGTCCACTCCGTCCCTCCATGTCCACTCTGTCTTCTGTCTAACGAAGGCAAAAATAAAAACAAATACTAAAGTTGTAATAATGCACAATCTGTATTTAGTTTTTTATTATCCTGTATTATTATCCACAGACCTGAAAGCTTTAACCGCCGGTGTGAAACAGTGGTTAAAGAATATTGAACTTGTTAATGTGAACTCTTAAAGGAGGATTCTTCCTCCGTTCAGAATAGTAAATTATACTACGATATCCTGCTCAATGCAGAGTTCTCCTGTTTAATTAAAAGTATAATGAAGCTAAAATGGACCTTAAGAAGTGATCTTCATAATAAGATGTTTGTAACGTGTCCTCCTGCAGCTGTCCTCATCACGTCCATGCTGAAGGACCTGAACGCTCAGGAGAGAGACACCATCACCTTCGAGGTCACCGTCAACTACGAGGGCGTCACCTACAAGTGGCTGAAGAACGGCGTGGAGGTGAAGTCATCGGACCGCTGCCAGGTCCGCAGCCGGCAGCTCACGCACTCGCTCACCATCCGCAACGTCCACTTCGGGGACGGGGGAGAGTACCAGTTCGTGTCCGGTTCCGCCGCCAGCGCCGCCAACCTGTTCGTGGAAGGTAACGGGGACGCCGTGCACGTTTACTGTCAACGACATGCCGAAACCTTTAGACTGCAGATTCATGAACGTTGTTGTTGTTGTTGTTTTCAGCTCGTCTGATCGAGTTCACCAAGAAGATTAAAGACATCAAGATCACAGAGAAGAAGAAGGCCATCTTTGAGTGTGAGATCTCTGAGCCCAACGTCCAGGTGATGTGGATGAAGGACGGCCAGGAGCTGGACATGACCGAGGATCGGTAGGAAACGTTTATTAACTCCTGATAACTAACTGTTTTTAAAAAGGTCGAATCTGAGCCGTCGTTGTTGTCCGTGTTGTGTTCAGGTTCGTCGTGACAGCAGAGAAGTACGTCCACCGTCTGATGATCCAGACGGTTCGTATGTCCGATGCCGGAGAGTATTCGGTGGTGGCCGGATCCAGCGTCTCCAAGGCCCAGCTGACCGTGGAGGGCCGCGACATCCGGATCTCTGAACCTGCCGATCGTGAAATCACGGTGAGACGTTTATTTGAATCAGTATTTCTATCAGTATATTCCTAGTGTAGTTAATGAGGGGAGTGGTACGGTAGCACACGGTTCCATTTGTGGCTCATTCCGGCTAAGTAACAGGATGATTTCTTCTTCTGTGGTAGGTTCTGGAGAAACACAGGGCGACCTTCGAGTTCGAGGTGAACGAGGACGACGTGGAGGGCCGCTGGCTGAGGAACGGCGTGGAGATCCAGTTCTCGGTGGAGGAGCGGTTCAACTACGTCACCATCAGGAAGCTGCACCGCCTCACCATCTCCGAGACGTACCGGAGCGACGCCGGCGAGTACACCTTCATCGCCGGCAAGAACAGGAGCACCATGACGCTCCGTGTCAACAGTGAGTCCAGCAGGACACGTCGACTCGCTCGCTCCTGAAGGTCACATGGTTGTTGATGTGTTGAATTGTCGTTCCTCACCGGTTCTCTCTTTGTGTTTCCTGTCCGGTTCAGTCCCGGAGCCTCCTCAGATCCTCCGCCACATGGAGCCCAGTCGGTGGAGGCCGGTAAACCCGCTCGCTTCTCTGTGCAGGTGAGCGGCGTTCCTCAGCCTCAGGTGTTCTGGTACAAAAACTCCCAGGCGCTGTCGCCGGGCTTCAAGTGCAAGTTCCTCCACGACGGCAACGAGCACTCGCTGCTGCTGATCGAGGTGTTCCCCGAGGACGCCGCCGTCTACCACTGCGAGGCCAAGAACGACTACGGCACCGCCACGAGCACCGCGTCGCTCAATGTGGAAGGTAAGACGGGATGTTAGATACACCTGTGAAACACAGACCGACGTGAAAATCTGGACGTGTACAGATGCAGGTGTGTTGTGTTGTGTTGTGTGCGTTGTAGTGTCGGAGGTGGTGTCTCCAGACTCGGCTGCTACCGTCGCTCCTCCTGTCGTCATCTCGCCCATCGCCAGCACCTCCACCCGCGAGGGAGAACCGGCTCGCTTCCAGTGCAGAGTCCGCGGAGACGGTAAGAAAACGATTCTGTGTCTGTTGTGTGTCTTTATAGTGAGTTTCATATAGTTGTTTGTCCGTCTGGTTCAGTCTCACGGCTCTCATAGCCTCGACACACCAGACAGACCCGGTTAGAGACCAGCTGGTGAACATAGTGGAGCATTTAGCAGCTAAAGAGACGGATATTTCCCTCAGGAGTCGGTGGAGACCAAAAACGGAGCTAAAAGGAGTTGGACAACAAAACGGAGCTAAAAGAAGACCGTCCACTAACTTTATCTTCATCCGTTCAACAACTGGCATCCTCTAAAGCAGAGCGCTGCATTACTCACGGTTCCTCTTAAAGTACCACTACTAATAAAACGGGGTATCGCGATACCTTTCTACTATCGGTTCACCGTGTGACAGTACTCGACACAAAAATTTCCCCCACAAGTGAATCAATCGATTCGATAGGAATGAACTGATTTCACAGTGAAATGTTGTTGTTTTTAAATGCTGGTGTGAGCGGACCATTAGAGGACATGTTCATCACTGAGTCCAGCCCGCCGCCGCCACACTAACGTCCCTGTCCTCTGTCCAGATGTGAAGATTAGCTGGTTCCACATCGAGAAGGAGATCAAGCAGTCCGACTTCTTCAGGATGTCTCAGTTTGACGACAGCTGTCAGCTGGAGATCTCCAGGGTTTACCCTGAGGACGAGGGCGAGTACACCTGCGTGGCCACCAACAACGCCGGCAGAGTCTCCTGCTCCGCTACTCTCACCCTGGACGGTAAGTTCATCACCAACAAACCGACTGTAACGGTGAATAACAGCCGTCATGGGTCATCTTGATCTCCAGATCATCACCCACTGAAGGGTCTCACCTGGAGACAACGAACGCTGCTCACATCTCATTTATTAAGACTGTTAATCTGAGATTAACTATCAGAGTCGTGGTCGGGGCCGTAGATTCTAACTTACTGATATTTATATATATATAAAATCATCACAGATTAACAGTGTTGTTAAATATACATGAGCAGCCTATAAACTACTTATCAGCCATGACCACTGTTGGTTTCCATAGTGACCGCTGTTGGTTTCCATAGTGACCGCTGTTGGTTTCCATAGTGACTACTGTTGGTTTCCATAGTGACTACTGTTGGTTTCCATAGTGACCACTGTTAGTTTCCATAGTAACCGCTGTTGGTTTCCATAGTGACCGCTGTCATAGTGTTGACAGACAGACTGGTGACAAATAAAAGAAAAGCCTGAATAAATGAGTGAAAGCAGATGTTTCCATCCAGGTCATATATTATATATTATATCACAGTAACTGATGGATGTTCATGTCAGACGTCTTTATTTAGGTTCTTACTGTGATCTGTCACCACGTGTAGATGTTTTGTTGTGGTGGAGTTCTGACACCAGAACCTCAACCAGTCCTCCCAGTGAGCACCAGTTCAGTGGTTTGAAGGTGAAACGACTCAAAGAAGCTGAATCTGGTAGAACAGCATTTTGAAGTTAAGTCCTCACAACGTGTAGAGTCGGCATATTTTCACATCAAACTCTGTGAAATCAGAGTTTATTTAGACCAAACCAGAGTTGGTGATTGTTGGAAAGCCTAACGACGACCGGAGAGGGGGGCAATCGTACTTGGGCACGGTACGGATCAATCGTACCTGATGTGAAAACGCCCTTAGAGTCTCTCTGTGGTTGTTTTATGTCTTTTATAGGGCTGTTAAAGTTAACGCCACTAACTTCTTCAACGCCTAAATGCAACTTGTGATTTCTAGGTTTTAGTGGGCTCAGTTTTAAAGCTAAAAAAAGTAGTTTCAGGCATTTGAACAGTTTGGTAGTTTAGTCTGACAGTTTCTTGGTCTCAAACTGGAAACCACCCAAACTGTGCTGACTGGGATGAACATACGTGACATAAAGCACATGCAGTGAATGAACACGCTTCCTTTCAGGGCTCAAACAGAGCGCCGAGCGGCCCGCTGAGTCTCAGCAGCCCATCTCCACCAGCCTCACCAGCATCAAGAAACCTTCCATCGGCCAAAAGCCCGTTTTCATCCAGCCCATCGAGAGCTGCACGGTGCCACACGGGGAGGTGGCGCGCTTTCACGCGTGCGTGTCCGGCACGCCGAAGCCTGATATCAGCTGGTTCCACAACCGCCAGCCGGTCCGGCCCACCAAGAACGTGGTGTTCCACTACGACGAGGTGTCCAGCACCGCCATGCTCATCATAGTCGATGCTTTCTCCGAGCATGCGGGGCAGTACACCTGCAGGGCCGCCAATACCGCCGGAGAGGCCGCGTGCTCGGCCACCCTCGCCGTAACCAAAGAAGAAGAAGAAGGTAACGTCTGGACCCGTCGGCTGAAATAAACCCTCCTCTTCATGCGACATTAATTCACCCTCCAGTTCCTCCTTATCGTCTCCAGATAAACTCTTATCGCCTGATGTCCTGATCTTTAATCTTTGTCTCTCCTAACTCCTTGTTATCTGAACCTCCGTTAATCTCTGATGGATACATGTGGTGATATATTTCTTTATTTCGGGACGTCCTTCCTCCAGAGTTCACTAACCTCACAGTTCCACAAAGATGCACCAAGTGTGTTTGAATCCTGAGATTATCACCTTCCTCATCACTCCCCAAAGGAACAAACTCCTTCCTCCTCCTCCTCCTCACATGTATAACCTCCTCCGTCGTACTCCACCCTGCAGGGAAACCAAACCCTTCCTGTGTCTGATTCCTGTTCTGTAATGTCTGTGTTGCTGTCCTTCACCTTGTTTCTTACAGATGTGCGTTTGCATTGTTTGATTCTCAACATGTGTCAACAAAGCATGAAAATACAAACCTGCTGTAGCGACCAGTTTAATGCAACAAGAGAAGAAGTTACAGAAGAACAACCTCAACCTTCTTCTTCTTTTATGAGCCAGAACATTCATTCTTGATCTTGGAAATAGTCCTTCAGCAAAATAATCTAGACGCTCACCGACGGCCCCAAACTGTCCGACGGCCGACCGTCGGCTTGGTGTGTCAGCACCTTAAAGCTTTGGTCATACTCGCGTGAGACTCCGTGGCGTGGGCCTCCGTAGATGGCGTGGACAGAAGCATTTCTGCTCAGCATGATGTTGGTTGCAGTATGCTCCGAAACACCCGGAGGCATCGAAACAAAATATTCTGTGGTTCAGTAAGAAGTCAACGAGTGGTACCAGAAGGGAAAGTAGTTGCCTGGCAACAGTAGTAAACACTAAACATGTACGTACCGCCAAACGTTATATCTGTGTACTGTAATTATTACTGTCGCTGACCTCCAAGTCTAAACGACTTCCTGTCTCTCGGTGCTTCCCTCAGGACGCCACTCTTTACATCAAACCTTTTTAAAGCTTTTACTAAATGATCTCTCAGATGCTTTCTCCAGAGTGTTGTCTGTTTCTCTCCAAGTATTTAATGAGATGTGACTGTCTCTGCGGTCACGTGACCGCCCCTGCGGTCTCTCAGTGAACAGGTCGTAGAGATGTCTGTACTGGCCGACCTGCTCGTAGTTACAGAAATGTAGAGGTGAACGACAGACCACCACGACATCTTGGGGAGCCTTGGCGCACCGAGCGAAAGCCGTGATGACGTCATTTTGTCAGACCAGTTTCACTACGGGGAGCATAAACCAGACTTCTCTCAGTCAGACGTGGAATCTAACGCTGCAGAGCTCTTCTTCAGGGATTTATTTATTATTTCTACATGGTCATGTGATTCCATACAGAGGTCATGTGACTACTGAGCCCCCTCCATCTGCAGATGAAGACCATGAGGTTTAGTTCCAAGATCTGGAAAAAGCTGAAGTTAATTCATCATTTCTGTGATCAAGAATGAACTCATAGTTATTAAATCTCAGTAGATAACTTTACTTTAATGGGTTTGTGCTTTCAACTTTTGTTAAATGAAACATTTTGTGACGATAGTTTAAGTTTCCTCAACTCTGATGGGAACGTTTGAGTCCAGCTGTGAATCCAGCTGTGAATCCAGCTGTGAATCCAGATCCTCTGAATGAATGAAGGAAACCCTCAGTGAACTAACGTCATCTCGTTTCCTTCACAGTGACTCACGTCAGAGAGCAGATCGAAGCCAGGATCGAGCAGGAAGTCAAAGGTAAGGACATCATCTCATATCAGAAACACCAACATTATTATTATTATTATGATCACATGGGAGAATTGGGCAGAGTGGAAAAGGGGCAGTTTAACTAGATTTCTGTTTCCTTTGGTTAATGTTTGACTTTGGAAGTGGTCTGTCAGCAGGTAACGTCGTGGTTTTAATGTGAAGAAAGAGTTCATAAAGTGGAACCAAGACGTGTGGATGCATGTATTCTGGATCTACATATAGATAAACCTGCATCCACAGACTGCTTTAGAGTTTATGAATATGTGGTATATGATGTTGAACTGTCCCTTTAAGTGATGTTTGAGTTTCCACT
This sequence comes from Sebastes umbrosus, assembly GCF_015220745.1. NCBI lineage: Eukaryota > Metazoa > Chordata > Actinopteri > Perciformes > Sebastidae > Sebastes > Sebastes umbrosus. Next base: position 94,079 of record NC_051281.1, read on the forward strand.
TAGCATGTCCTCTCTGTGTTTCCTCTCTCTGCTCTGTATTCCTGTTGTTCTGATGATGTTTCATGGTTTCATGGTTTCCCCCAGGCGAGCACTGATAAAACTTGCTTGTACCAGTTTTTTCTTGCGGTTTGCATCCAAAAAAGTTCGTTTTTTGGCATGAAGGTTCTTCTGATCTTTTTCCCAGAATAAGGGCGCAGGATGCGTATCTTTTAAAGATCCCGGATTGTAAATGCTCCTTTAAAAGATATGGAAGGTTCACTGCATCTGGAACTGACAACGTCCTCCTGCAAAAATATTCCTTAGCCTGGCTTGCAGATAGTGGGATGTGACTCCTGTGGTTTGCACTAAATAACACCAGTAAAACTATATTAGTTCGAATAAACGCCTTCTCACCCAATTTACTGCTTCATTTGTTTAAATTTTGGACTCTAAGATAAGGAGAGCTTTGCCTCTTGTGCATCATTTACTTCCTCTTAAGTTGAAGGATTAGAAAGGGCGTTTATTCTCCTGTCTGCAAGTCAGGTAAGGAATATTAAAGTATAAAGCAAATTATCAAAAAGTAAAAAACCAGTGAATGTTAGCAGCCCACCTTGGAAACTTTATGCTCTTTTAATGATAATAAAATAATTTATGTTTTGAAGAAATTTCCACAGACGAAGGATCAAAACTTCCTGCAGGTTTCTAATAAAAAGAATCAAGTCTTGCGTTTATTCGAACAAATATGGTGAGTGAAATTATTTCTTATGGCATTGTGACTCCCAGCATGCGTTTAATATTTCCATTAATAATTCATTCAAATCCTTTTTCTTTGGTTTTACCCCTGGAGGCTGTGTTGTTCTGACCGTCTTCTGTTTTTGTTTGCAGAGCTGTTTTACCACGAAGGCAAAGAAGAAGGAAGAACACCGCACAGCAGCACAGAACTCAGCGCCGCTCGCCAGCTGAGAGGAGCCTTCTCCGACACCGAGGACTTCCTGGATCACGGCCTGGTGTCGGCCAATCGCTGCTCCAGCAGAACCTCCTCCATCAGCTCGTGGACGGAGAACATGAAACCTTCTTTCACTAAGAAACTAAAGTTCCAGTCAGTCCTGGAAGGAGAACCGGTGGAGTTGAAGTGTAACTGGTCTCATGTCCTCCGCCAACGATCCTGTGGTTTCATAATAATAAATCTATTCCTAAAGAGCGTAGACGTAGGATCTCTACTGACAGCAGGATGCACCTGCACACTACCAGTCTGGTTATTGATAGCATCAAAGAGAAGGACTCTGGCAGTTATAAGGTAATGGCGATAAACCCCGAGGGTTCTGCCGAGTCCACGGCATCACTTCTGGTGTCACTGAGGGAAGAGCAGTCCGCTAACTACCTGGGCTTCGTTCGACGCTCTGCCAAGCCCACGAAAGCGTAGACACCATGGCAGAGCAGAGGAAAGGAGGAAGATTAGGGTCGACCTCCGGTGCGTCGGGTCTCCGTTTGACAAGATGTCCAAAGTTCATCAGGGAAGATCTCGATCTAAGACCTCTCTGGTGCGTACCGTATACTTCAGGTCTGATTCCCACGCAAAAAGAAAGAACGGTAGAGAAAGAGTCCAAACGTTTGGAGACCGCCTCCGAGCGCGCCCCGTCCCCTCCCCCCATGTTTGACAGGTCTGAACGCTTTAACGACAGGTTCAGTGATATCTACTGTGACCCGGCGCACCGGTGGCAGGTTCAGCGACAAGTTTAGTGACCGGTGCAGCGACCGATACAGCGACAGGTTCAGTGGACAACCGAGAGCCTTCACAATGAGGTGAGAACAAAAACTTACCACGCTCCAAAAAGCTGTCAAACAGAAGAAGAGGCTCTCTATCTCCACCATGTCCTCCTCTGAGTTTGAGTCAGAATCGGTTGCCAGCGAGTCGAGCTATGCAGATTACGTAGAGAAGCTCAGGGTCAAGCCAGCCTCGCTGCCTGACGTCCAGCATTTCAATCGACCCTTCGATCTGGGGGACGGTCACAGGGAGTCTCGAGGTAAAGGCTCAAACAGGGAGCCCTCTCGACCTCGTATGAGGCATTCATTTGAGCCTCAGTCTAGAACCAGGGCCATTCAGATCATGAGAGGTGAGTTGGTTGATACGCTGGTGCCGGAGACAGAAATCAGGAAATCAGGTGTAAAATATTCCGAGACAACCGGAGGATAAAAAGAGTCTTGTCGAATCTCGGGTAGAAGCTAGAGTCAAGCAAATGGTAAGCGAACGTCACGGTGCGGTTGAGGTGGAGGCTACGAAGGTTGAGGTGGAGCTACGTCACCCTGAAGTCCCGTACTCTGAAACATTAGCATACCCAGAAACTACAACGTACGCTGAAAGCAGGGAATCTGTTAGAGTGATTCTTCTTCATGCGGAGGATTCACCCAGGCCTCAGCCAGTCTCATCTATCAGGGAGATGTTCCTAACACCAGAAGACATAGCAACACCAGAAACAGATGATCCACATGAAGAAGGGGAGTCTTTGAGGGCTCAGTATGGGAAGAGTCTGGAAGCTGAGCGGATGCAGTGTGAGGAAAAACTCCTAGCCCTGCGGATCAGGAAATGGCAGCAAGGGAGTAGGATGTCAGAAGAGGAGACATTTCAACAGGAAAGTGATCTGCCCATGCCGGCAGAGACGCAGTACATGGAGCCCGCCGGGCACATTTTCCCCCAGCAGGAAGTGATGGAGAAAACTGTAGAAACTGAGGCCATGCCCTCATCTTTCCATAAATCACCCAGAATGAAGGCGAGGTTGGTAGATCCTGAAGGTGCAACACACCAAAATCACCTAAAGGAGAAGACAGAGGAGAAGAAAATGGAAATGTCCGCCTCCTTGCTTACAAAGTCAGCCACAATGGAAACCAAATCAGCAGAATTCGGAGGTGAGGCACCACCACAAAAAGCCCCCAGAAAGAAGGCTAGAGCAGCAGAAGTGGAAGCAGAGTCGTTGCCTCGAACCGCAGAGGACAGACTCAGAGAGTCCCCCAGGCCAAGGCTAGTCAAATCTAACAAAGAGAGGTTCCTCAGTGAAGCTGTAACACCAGAAACAGTTGATCCACATGAAGAGGAGGGTGAAGGGGAGTCCTTTAAGGGCTCAGTATGAGAAGAGTCTGGAAGCTGAGCGGATGCAGTGTGAGGAAAAACTCCTGGCCCTGCGGATCAGGAAATGGCAGCACGGTATGCGAATGTCAGAAGAGGAGACACCCAACCCTGAAACTGATCTGCAGTACATAGAGCCTGAGGGGCACATTTACACCCAGCAGGAGGCGGTGGTGGAGAAAAGAGCACCCGTAGACCACGCTGCCATGTCAACGCCACCTAAAGTAAAAGATCCAGTAGAACAGGACGAAACCTCCGCCCCCTCACCGAAGGCCAGAAGGAAAACCAGACCAGGAGAATTGGAAACTGAGGCATCAGTCGTGCTGGCACAAAAATCCCCCAGACTAAAAACTAGAGTAGCAGAAGTGGAAGCTGAGTCATCGCCTGGAACAAAAGCCAGAGCAGAGAAGATGTTGTTTGAGAAGACGAGAGAAGAGCGTGAGCTCCAGCTGTCCAGGGAGAATATCTCCGAGCTGAAGAATGAAAGTGAGAAGTTTGCCAGCGAAGAGGAGGCCTTGAATCAGAGGATAATGGAATGGCAGCAGAATGTCCTGATGGAACAAGAGCAAGCTGTGAAGCCGGAGTCTGACTGGGTGGAGGGTTACTCACAGGTCCGGGCAGAGAGGACCACCGAGGTCGGAAGAAATGTCGCAGAGGCGTCTGCTTTAGAATCAACTCCACCACCTGAAGTGGTGCGCAGCAAGAAGACCTCCCAGGAAAAACAACCAAAGAGAAGTTCCTTTTAAGCGAGTCAGTTCCTGCTGGTTTCCAAGATCAGCCGGGCGATAGCCTGCAGTGGCCGCCTGGTGGCGAGCTGCTAACGGAGGGCCGCGAGACGAGGTTGCAGAGGGACAGCGAGTACTTTGTGAGCGAGGAGGAAGCGCTGGCTCAGCGCATCCTGAAATGGCAACAAGATGTTGTCGAACAAGAGGAAGTAGCTGAACAGGAGTCTGAGTGGTCTTTGGACAATCAGTGCAAACAGCCTGGCTCGGGGTTGCTGTTTGAGTCCCACGTTCCTGACCGTGAACCCCATCGTGGTGGCGAAACCCACCCCAGTGACCTTCCACCTCCACCACCAAATCTTGCTAGTGGGGCTTTAACAAAAAGACTTTCACCTCTTCAACATGGGAGCGAGCCAACTCCTCCTCCTCGTGAGTCTTCTTCCATAACGAGGCCGACACATGCTGGTTTACCACACCATGCGGGTGTGCCGACTGCATACGACTCTAAATCTATTTCTGTAAAGGATAGGACGGGTCGTGAGGCTTCACCAGTTCAGAGATACTCTCCAACCCAACTTACGAGTGTGCCCTTCGAGGGATATGAACTTGCCCGGGGCGAGAGCCCTCATAAACCTTCCAGAGAGTTTTCCTCCGTCAGGAGACGCTCCCCATGTCGGAGTCCACAGGAGGATCTGGGAGGAGAGGCCGAGAGGAGGCGCAGCAGGGAGGAATACGCAATAACTGTAGATAAATCCAGCAGCCAACACTTCCAGTCAGACGTAAGGGAAGGAAGAGGGATGAGAGAGGAGATGGGAACTACCAGAGAGAGCAGCGAATGGAGACAACAGAAGGATTTTGGAGGTGTAAGGAGAGACGAAAGAAGTGGAGATTCATGAGGTCAAAACAGGGAGGTGAAACGAGTGCAGAACTCGGAGCTATAAAGAAGGAGGAGAAGAGAGTCCGAGAGGAGTCGACTCTGAAAGAGGGAGTTTATTCCATGACAGAAGGGGATGCAAGTGCCGGAGGCTCCCGTCCAGTATTTGTGAAAGAAATATCTTCAGTTAAAGCAAATATCGGTGAGATGTCAGAGTTTACCTGCCAATTCCAGGGTGACCCGTTGCCCACAGTCACCTGGCTTAAAGATGGCCACCCATTGGCCCACAACCCCGACTATGACATCATGAGCAAATCGGACAAATCAAAGCTCACCGTCTTCTATCCGACAACCGACCACGAGGGCACATACGACTGTGTCATATCCAATAAACACGGCAAATCCATCTGCAACGGCACTCTTGAAATCTCTGACAAAAAGATGGTGAGAACATCAGGAGCCACACGGGAGGTGGTCGTTAGAGAGGAGCTGGAGAAGGGTGAGGAAAACCGGGAGATCGAAGCGGAGCTTAAGACCTACATGGATTCAGGAAGGCAACGCTACAGGTGCCTCAGGCGGTGATCCACAAACGCCGCAGCGGCGATGACTCTTTTAGCGCCTCGCCTGTAGAAATCAGAATCACCGCCGCCACTTCCGCTCCCTGAGATGAGGGAGGTAGGCAGTGAGGACAAACCTCAGGCTTTTACGGAGAAAGTCCTCAGAAGTGCCAAGCGATGACGGAGCCTCTCAGACCGTCAAACACAAGTTTACCTTCTCCTTTGACGTGGTTGGTGAAGCTCCTCGTGTGGTCTGTGAATTGGAGAACATCACCTGTTCCGAGGGCAACACTGCCGTGTTAGAGTGCCTCATCATAGGCGAGCCGGCCCCAGAAGTCACATGGTATTGTGACGACGCTTGCCTCGAAATCACGGCCGGAAAAACACAGAGTTGAGGTCGATGATAAAGTGAGGAGGCTGTTTATCACAGTTTTACATACACCGATGCTGGAGTGTACAAATGTGTTGCTAGAAATAAAGCGGGAGAAGTTATAAGCACCTCCGATGTGTCATTTCAAGTTGCAGAGCCTGTGCAGTTTTCAGAGGCCGGTGGGTGGGTTTACTCCGTCTGGGATGGTGAGGAAGTCTCCGGAGGATGTCAGGAAACCTGCCGTATTCCACAAAGCTGCCGTCGCTCACACTGAGGATGAATTCATCAGGACGAAAGATAAACCTCTGAGTTCACAAGCTCCATCCGAGGTGGCCAAAGCCCCAAAATCCAGACCGGTTGTCTCGAGAGAGCCTCCGACTGTATCCGGCTGTGGTCTGCCGGCTTCTGCCGCCGTGATAAAGGTTTCTCAGATTAAACAAGCTTTTGAGTCGGACTCCCCAGTTGCAGTACTGACTTCTCCAGAGGAGCAGAGAAAGGAAACACTTTTCCCTGAGGAGTTCATACCGGCGGTGGCCGTTTCCCCTGACCAGCAGGAGCAGGTAATTGAACCTGAAGGCATGCATGCAGAAGGTGGTGACAGACTTGCTGCTGCTACGAAAGGAAATCCAGGTTCTCCCAAAGCTGTTCCTGTGAGGAGCAAAACCGGAGTTCGCTCAACCTATTTCAGGAAAATCAGTTTCCCCTCCCGAAGCACCCAAAACCTGCCTCCTCCAAGAACCCCCATCCCGCTCCTCTCTGGAGGGTGACGACGAGATCTCTGCGATGTCTGGTGATGCTGAAGCAGCTTTAGCAGAAAGACATGGTGTGTTAAAACGGTTTTGTAGAGGAAGTGCAGGAGTCTCCGCACCTGGTCAGACCTAAAGCACAGAAACCTGCTCCGTTTCAGCAAATGGAGGCGTGTGAAGTGGAGATGGTGAGGGAGGAACCGGTGCATACGTTTGACAGGACTAGCAGCTTTATTCCTTTCCAGTCTGAAAAAGTTCCTGCAGTAAAACGCTCTCTCAGAACTTCAGCTCCAGCCGAAGAAGAAGTTGTTAAGGCCAAAAACATTTCAGAATCTCTCAAACCGGAGAGACAAAGAGCATCTGCAGGATCCTCCTCTATTCACAGTGAGGCTGTCGGTGCGGTACTCGCCGGTGAGGAGCTGATTTCAATCCCAGAGCCCTCTATGGACAGCGGCGTCTTCCTCAGTATGCCGGAGTCCGAGCCGACGTGACAGAGGAAATGGCTGGTGATGTCGTTGAGCCTCGTACACAAATCAAGGGTGAAGATGAGAGGTTTGATGTCCACGTGAATCCAGAACCTAAACTTGTAAAGCCTAAAGTCGACAGCAGAGGTAAACCCCTTCCTGAGGCTGCTGAGGGGACCTCAAAGCGAGGTCACATCCTTACAGGAAGGAGTAGTTTTGGACAAGGCCTCAGCGGCCGAAGCTGGAGGAAGTAACGGCAGCAGTTGGCTCCATGGAGGAAGAGGATGTCACTTTCGGTGCCGTGTACGACTATTACAACCCACCAACAGACTGGGGAAGACCACTGTCCCCTGAGTCTGAGATGTCCATAGAGATCGGCAGCACCGTGAGCGAAGAGCTAGCCGAGATCGCCGGAGGTTCTACACCCCGGGCTCGTCCACCGAGGTCTCGCAGCCCATCGCTCAGTCCTTCCACACTCCCAAGTCTAACACGTCCTTCGATACTCCGAGTTCTGATACACCCGGTGGGTTCATGACCCCTCGGGAGTATCCCTTCTCCCCCGTAGAACATAAGCGACCCTCGACGGGAGACTCCAGCGAGAGGTTCTTCTCCCCACTTCAGTTCCTGATGTCTCCTGGTGACGAGGGCATTGAAACGACGCCTCCTGGAATAAACGTGGACGAGAAATCGGTACCTCACCAAGGGAAATAGGGTCTTTAGGGCTGTCAACCCTTCAGGAGAAAGTGCAGGGAATCCCTCCCGCCTTCCTCAACCTCTCATTAAGAAAAGAGTGTTTGAAACCGACTCGCTGACGTTCTAACGCCGAGGTGTTCGGCCTACCTTCCCCTGAAGTGAAGTGGTTCTGCAACAAAACCCAACTGGTGGCAGACGACAGACTTAAAATGGAGAGAGACGGCGATAGCAGCTCGCTAACAATTCACAACATCACAAAGGCCGACCAGGGAGAATACATCTGCGAGGCTGTGAACTACGTCGGGGAAGCCAGAAGTGTCGCTTTAGTGGTCGTTGTATCGCAGGAAGTGAGGTTCATGCCTGCCCCGCCTGCCGTCACCCATCAGCATGTGATGGAGTTTGATGTGGAGGAGGACGACTCTTCTCGTTCTCACGTCTCCTCAGGAGATTCTGCTGGAAGTGGAACTGGATGAAAACGATGTGAAAGAATTTGAGAGACAGGTTAAGATCATCACCATTCCCGAGTACAACGGCCGACAAGCAAGAGCATGATCATATCTTTGGATGTGCTGCCGAGTATTTACGAGGAGGGCGCCGTGGGACTTTGTCACCCAGGAGCACGATGATTTGAAAATAGCTTTCGAGGTCACCGAGATGCCTCCGAGGTTCATCAATCCCATCTGTGACATGGAAACCCCCGAGGGCTCCACGGTGTTGTTCGAAGTGCTCACTGAATGGGGATTCCTTCTCCCATCGTGTCCTGGTTCAAAGGCGACAAAAAGATTCCTCTCAACACAAAAAAATACTTGCACTCATCTGATGGCGACAACCACTTCCTGAAGATCTTTAAAGTCACGACGCAGGATAGCGGCGTGTATACCTGCAGGGCTAATCAACGTGGTTGGGGAGACTCTGTGTAGGGCCTCTCTGGTGGTGTTGAACGCCAAAGCTTTCTCAGGGAAGACCAGAGGCAGGGAGTTGACTGCCGTGTCCCTCGGTAGCGCAAAAGTCCAGCCGCAGAAGTTCGACTTGGTGGTCGGCAAACACGTCGTTTGAACAGCGAACAAGTGTCCGAAATTGAGCTCGAGTTTGAGTTTGAGCAGGAGGCAGATGAGTCGCAGCGGGCGGTCAGGCTTGGTGGCCAAGACGGACAACGAAACGAGTCGAACAGGGAGAGAATACGTTAGCGTTAACTTCGACGTGTTCGCCGAACCGGCGAAAAGGATGACAAGATAGAGTTCAAAAGGGAAGTCGTCCGATATGTGTAGCTTCCAGTTCCAGGTGACTGAGACGTCCCCTAAATGCGTCATCCCCGCTGACTAACGTTACGGCAGCCGTAGGGACGCCGGTTATCCTCCAGTGTCCTGGTTAGCGGTAAGCCGAACCCCTCTGCCGAGTGGTACAAAAGATGGCGACCCGCGTCGCAGACAAGCAGGTGTATAATCCAGGAGAAAACCGCAGGCCATTTCAATCTGCTCATTACTAACGTGACCCAGAGTGATGCTGGCGAGTATAAATCATCATCCAGAACACGACCGGGTGCATTGAAAACCGCTGCGCTGCTGAAGGTGTTTTAGAGCTGCGGAGCGGCTGGTTGCACACAAGATACACCAAAGATTCTAGAAGCAAAGAGGCGAAACTCAACAGCTAGATGGCGCCATTTTTGGACTGAAAACCCCACTGAGTCTGTGTGTAAGAGGACGTCTGTAAATCATCTTCCCTGTCGGAACACTTCAATAGTCCTCATTTAAATCTTTATGTCCTTAAAGTAGGTAAAATGAACTATCAGCTGAATCCAGAGTGATGTTCCTCGCCATAATGAAACCATCATCAGACCCACGGGGCTACATCCGTGGGTCTGTGGGTCTACTGGACATTGGATCCATTCCATGTCCATCGCTCACTTCATGCTCTAAAAGTTTTAATAAATAAATAAGTGAAATAGTTAAATAGTATGAATATTTATAATATTTGTATTGAGACATTTTAAAATATGACAATATAAATAGAAATAATGTAGTTTTGACTTTTGTACGTCTCTCGGTAGGAGAGAGACGTTTTACTGGCGTCTGGTCTTCTCTTTCAGTCCAGAATGGCGGAAAGCGTAGCTCTGCTGCTGGACTATTGACTTTACTTATCGATATACTTCTTTACTTTCACTGTCGAAGACAAACATAACTGACCATTAAAACTCTAAAAGCTGCAGCAGCTTAAAAAACATCAAATAGTTCCACCTTATGAGCTCTAGGAACGTTCTCTTCTTCTTCTTCTTCTTCTTTGTTGTTGTTCTGTTTATGAGAGTTACAACGCTGAGACTGACAGTAGAACAGTTTGAAGGCTCTTGTGCAACCAGCCTGTAGTTAGTCCTGAGGGGAAAACAGTCAATGTTTGTGATGATAAATGTAAACTTTGGGGGTAAAACAAGCGGTTGAATATTTTTTTTTTCTTTATTGTAAGTTGTGTAAACAGTTTTATTTTTATTTTCTGAGTTTCTGTTTTGCTTTAGTTGTCCGGTAACATTTAAATGTGAGCTGCTTTAACTTGACGTGACGTTATGAAGTGATATTTGATCTACAGCTCACTGACGATTGTTTTATTCAAAGTCGAGCAGCTCAAAGAAAAATGTTTTTAACGTTGTGCCGTTCACATCAGAACAGCACTACGGAAGATAACAACTCGGAATATTCGTTATGTGCGTCACTGACATTTATAAATGTGTTAAATTAGAGACGATCAGTGTTTGTGAGACGCCACAAAGTAAAGACGTCGATCTTTTTTTTCTTTTTAAATAATCCATTTAGGAAATTAAATATGAGAATTAAATAAAATTCATGTTCCACCTTTAATTATCAGGAATGAAATCAATAAATCAGGACGAACTGTTTCAACAGTTGAACGGTGACATCCGTCCAGAGAGCAGCAGCTCAAATGACACATAACACGTCTTTAGATGGATGGATAATCACTTTATTGATCCCGAGTAGCAATGCCATGTAGAAACTGTGTTGTTTAAAATAACACAGATTGAATTATAATTGCTAATTAACTAATTGCTAAATAACTAATGAGTAAAACTAATTACGATTAAATGAGAAAGCAAACTTTGATATCTTATAGAAGAAAAGAAAATCATCCAGAAATAAATTTATATTAATAATTTACAATTTAAAAATGTAATAATTTAAGTTCTGTTTCATATGAGTCACCGCCGTGTTTGAATAATAAGAAATAAATACAAAAGCAGTCATTTATTTTACTTATTGATATCACAGCATTATTGATACTTATCGATTAATTAAAATAACGATTAGCCGTCGTATCAGAAGTTAATCTGGAACCTCGAGATGATTGGTTGTTTTTGTCTCTGGAGTGATTTTACAAAGCTTGACGCTGATTTATTTTCTGATTTATTTTAGTTTCTTGCCGAGTGTGAACGATCTCTTTAGGATTTTAAATAATAGAGAAGTAAACATTTAAAAAAGAAATGGATAATACTGTGAAACTTTTTAAACTTGTAAATACGTGTAATTTGAGGAGTGTATGCGTAGTACGTTCCAGTAAGATAATAAGTACATTTAAAGAACATCTGGTGTCGAGATAGAAGTTTATTTGTACAGAAGTCATGTTGGTTTGTTTCAGAGATTATATAATAAAAGATTTAATGATTTAAAGTTGGAGTCTGAGCTTCCTCTTTGTGTTAACGCGGTTGGTCGGTTTGTTCCTACGGTCCGTTGGTTAATTGTCAATTTACAGACAAAATGCAGGTTTCAAAATCTACCTTCAGTACGATGTGTCCGACTTCATACCATTTAACTCAAGCGGTCCTCAAACGTTTTACACCTCGTACCACCTCAGAAGATATCTGTCTCTCCAGGTACCGTTATGACTGATGATCAGATCCAGCAGTGTAGGACGACTCTAGTCAGCGATGCACAGTTCACACAGGAAGCAGATTTATTCCTAATAATAATAATAATATGTACCGAGGGTAAGCGTACCGATAGTCTGAGAACCACTGATTTAATGTGTTTTAATACCAGCGTCGGTACCGATACCAAATAATGACCCGTTCCTGTCGGTCCATTCTGAACAAAAAAGGAAAATTTTGGTAATTAATTAATTAATTACCAAAAACTGATTTTCCTTTTTTTATTTTTTTATTTTTTGGTAATTAATTAATTATCGGTGACCAATCTATTCAATTCACTTTTATATTTATGTACTATATACATTATATACTGGAACTTTAATTAAGTTTTGAGCAACTTGCTGCATTAAAAAGGTTCACATTTGAATTATAATTCCTGATAATTTTGTAAAATTTTTACCAAGTTACTGTGTACGATCTATTAATTTAATAACAAACAAACAATTTATGTTAATTTATATATATGTATTTCTTTGTTACATTTAGTTTTACAAAGTTAAGTTATCAACCGATACCCAAAGCCAGCTCTCGCTATCGCTATCGGTACTGGAAAGATCGGATCGGTGCATCCCTATTCCTGAGGTCCGTTCTTACAAAAATTAAGTTTTGGTAATTTGACTAATCGCTAAACATTAATAATAATACTAATAATAATAATAAAAATTGAATGAGAGCAAAGCAGTTGAATTAAATTCTGTTTTATAACCAGAAGAGCTGAGAAAAGGTCAAAGAATCATCAATCCGTTTGGGGGAATGAACTTTACTTTTGTTTATGTGTGATAAATGATTTTATCGTTCTTTCTAACATGTTTTATATGTATATATATGCTGTATATTCATACTGTATATATATATATATATATATATATTAGGGCTGTCCTCTCTTAATCACTTAGTCAACTAATAATAAGGTAATTGGGATTTCATCTTGATTGTTATTTAACTTTAACTGTAAAATCTAAATCAATATTCATAAATGAGTCTTTAACCAGATTTAAAGATATTTAAGCATCCTGCCTATCAGTGGACTGAGACGTTCTGAGGTTGAGGACGGCCCTAACTATCAGTATCAATGTGAATATGACAGGCGTCTGATTTGTGGATATTTATTATGAGTGTTGCTCAATTCTTCCTGACAGAGAGTTCTAGCACCAGCGTCACCACCGTGGAGGAACAGGAGGGAGACCTACTTCACTGGTGTCCCAGTTACCTCAGAAAACCAGAAACACTGAACTCAAGCCAGAGTCCAAACGTTACTCTTCTTCTTTAGAGAAGAAAAAAGAAAAGCCAGTTTTCCTGAGCCAGCTCGCTCCGGTGGCCATAACCGCCGGGAAACCGCCCGGCTCACCGTCAGAGTGTCCGGCCTCCCGAAGCCGACCGTTCAGTGGTCTCACAACGGGAAGGTGATTAAGAGCTCCTTAATATACAAGCTGATAGAGGAGAAGGAGGAGTACACGCTGGTAATCACCCGGGTCACGTCGGCGTACGAGGGCGAGTACTCGTGCACCGCCACCAACAGATTCGGCCAGACGACGTGCACCACGTACCTCGAGGTGAAAAAGCCCGACGTTAGCCAGGCGGAGAAATGGGTGGAGAAGATGTTCAAGGTCACGGGTCAACCGCCGACGTTCACGGTTCAGATCCAACCGGTTAGGTGCTCGGAGGGAGGAGAGGTTTCCTTTAATTACAAAGCCGCTGGTGAGGCCGGTCCCCCGATGTAAAGTGGTTCAAGGGGGCGCTCCAGATCCAGCCCAGTAGAAACTGTATCGTCATATCCAACCGAGACGGATCTGGCACTCGTAAATATTAAGAGCGTCAAACAGGAAGACGGCGGCGTGTATACGTGTAAGGCCTCCAACCAGTTCGGGGAGGCGTCCTGTAGCACCGAGCTGGTTGTGTTCAGAGAATCAGTTTCTGTTTCTCACAAACAGGAGCAGCTGACCAAGAAGAGCTATAAGGTTTTAGTTACAGAACAAGCAACTGAGTCTCGCTTGTACCAGGTCAGCCTCCCGGGCCAAGACAGAGCGAGGTCGATCAGATGGTGTACACCATCGGTACTGAAGACCGTCAGATCATTCCCAGCGAGCAAGTGGGCTCTCTTAGAGAACTCGATATCTCTGCCGCCACTATTCACCGCGAGCAGCTGACCACCAGGCGGCGGTGCTTCAGTCACACGAGATAGAGGAGAGGGTGTCGGTGGTTCCGACCCACCCGCCTCAGGTCTCCGCCGTTCCCGTGAAACAGCTTCACACGGCGGCGTTACGTCGTCCGTTGAAGAGAGTCATGATTCCACAGAGCAGCACTGCGATCGCATCCTAAGCCCCGAGGTCGTCGAGCTTCAGGCAGCTCGAGAAAAGAGGTCAGTGGTGATGGTCGGCGGTTGCTGAGGAGCTCACCCCGCTAGCTACCGTTAGCACAGAGCATCTAGCCGACAGGAAGTCTGCCGCCGTCAGGCCCACGTCTGAACCTAAACATCTAGTCAGTGGGCATCAAGTCGAGTCCCAGCTGCCCATCCTGAAAGAGCAGTCTCAGGATATCCCCAAACCGCAGCAGGAGAAGAGTTATAAGGTTAAAGAAGGTGTTAAGATCTTATACTCAGCTCAGTCTTCAGAGGAACGGGTGCTCGCAGAAGACCACACAAGTAAACTAGCAACAGCAGATTCTGCTGTGAAGTCTTCTGCTGGGAAAGAGCAGCACCGGCCCATCTTGGCCTCAGTCAGCGAGTCCAAACAGACTCTTTCCAAGGAAACTAAGTTCTCCATGCAGAGGCCCGCTGAGGAGACGGCCCATCTCTGTAAGGACAGAGTGATGAAGGCGGCTCTAGCTGCTGAAGAGAAGCAAACGCTGCAGGCTGAACCCACTCAGCAGCTGCCCAAGTCTGGACAGCGCCATGTCCATCCAGTCACAGGTAGAAGGAGAGCAGCTGTTGCACCTGCAGGTTATCACAGATCAGGACCTCCTCCCGTCCGAGAGGAGCTTCACCTGCGAGAAACCGGCACCGGAGCAGGCCGGAGCCAGGAAGAGTCCTACTCTGCTTCACACCGTAGCCAGGATGAGCAGAGGACGGTAGTTTGCGAGGACACGTCAGAGTTTGAGGCCAAGGCTAGAACCGAGACCATCCAGCCCCAGAAAGAGGCTCCTACTCTGCTGCACCTCCAGTCAAACCCAACCGGTGGAGGCGCTGCCCAAAGAGGGTATCCTCGTTATTGAGAAGCCTGAGCAGCAGGTGGCGGCGCAGAAACAGGAAAAGACGAGGAGTCACGCAGCCACCTCGGAGGAGAGGAGGGAGCTCACGGCAGATTATCACACCGAGCTGGATCTGTCCGTGACCGGCATTCAGTCTCAGCTCCGGACTGAGCCCCGACCTCAGAACATCCTCCAGCTCTCCTTCCAGCCCATGCAGCTGCCAAAGGAGACGCCGGTCAGCAGCCGACGTCAAGCAGCAGCGAGCTTTGGTGCAGAAGGAGGATCGCTTGAATGTGATGCACGTCACCAGTGTGATAGACAGTCAGGCCTTAGAGGAGGGTCACACCGAGAGTCCTTACGGCGGTGGATAAATTCACCTGCCAGACGGCTGTAGATGCCGAAACTTCCCACCGAGCCAGTCCAGGTTGAGGAGAAGGAGATCTCCACGGAGAGTAGCGTCCTCCTAGAGGCAGCAGAACAGGACTTTGCTGTTCAGATCCAGGAGGGCCAGTCGGTCAGGCAGTCGATAGTGATGGACGAGAAGCGAGTGCTGACGGGTGAGCTCTCTCAGGAGATCACCAAGTCGGAGTCCGCTAAAGTCGCCGTCACCACGCAGCCCAAACTGTCCCTGATGGCGTCAGAATCGAAAGACAGCACGGCTCTCCCCAAAGAGATGACGTTTGTGATTCAGATCCCGAAACCGTTCAGTCTGAATATACGGCGTCAGCTCAGAGACGCTCTCCAGTCTGCCGTGGCCAGCGACCAGCCGGTGTTACTGGCTGACGTCATTGGAAGGTTACAGGCTGTAGAAGTACAGGAAGTCAAGGTTCAGAGAGAGCCCAAGCGGGCCATGTTTACATACCTGATCACAACAACGGGTGCCCCCATGGAGATCACTCTGGCTTTTGGAGGGCAAGTACCCTCAGACCGCCGACCTCAGGACTGAACTCCAGGCAGCTTTCCACTCCATAGTGTACCAGGAAGCTCACGTTCTTACCTCAGAACAGACGGGCACTATGCAGCTAGACAAACCTCAAAGGGCGCAGGTCACTTCGGCAGACGCTCTAAGCAAGTGCTGTCGTCCATGTAGAGACCCGTGAGCGTGGCGGAGAGCGCCGTGGATTTCACCGCCGTTAAATCTCAGGCTGCTGCACTCAAGACACAGACTAGGATGTCGGTTGAATGTGCTTCAGCTGAGCAGCAGGTCGTGGTGCAGGAGTCCAAGGCAGCGAAGATGGAACAGTACATGTCATCCCAGATTAAAGTCTCCACAGAGTCTCACATGTCTTTTGAGCAGTCGGTGCAGGTGTCCAGGCAGGAAGTGAGGTCAGTGGCGGTGAAAAGCAGAGAGAAAGATGTAGGAGCGCGATCGTTACCACGACACTGCCTCCCACCGCCGTCCCCACCGAACAGGTGGTGGACGTCAGCTTCCAGAAGGAGCTCAGGGAGGAGATCTTTAAAGAGGAGATCACCGTATCCAGGCAGGAACAGAGAGAATACCCCGAAATAGTCACCTCCCTTGAAGACGTGTCCATCGACGAAGACAGCAAAATAACTTGTAGCACCACCATTAAGTACGTCACACAGGCAAACTGGTTTTTCAACGGACAATTGGTGAAATCTGGCAAAGAGTTCAAGTGTTCCAAAGACCACGACACATACACATTGGTTATCTACAAAGTTGTGAAGGAGAGGCATCAAGGAGAATATGTTTGTGAGGCTGAGAATGAAGCCGGCAGGACGACAACGTCTTCAAGACTCACTGTAGTCTCAAGAGGTTTGACAACAAGGAACATTTAATGTGATCATTCATTCATCCACTCTCTCTCTGAGAACCACTAATCATTCACACCAATCGGTTCATTCAAGGTCTCATTTCATAGCTCGGCATGAGCATCCTTAGCAGGGCACGGGATGGTACTAACTCACCACGTCTTGTTTGTTCAACGTCATTCTGTGGTTATAAATAAGACCAGAATCGTCACTGCCATGCAAGGTTAGCTTAAGGCTCTGATGAGCATCTTGCTATAATGGTTGTCACGATCCTGTTCTTCAGGTAACCTTCATGGTCTCTCCATGGTCACACTGGCATGTCGGTGTCAACAGGTTCCTCTGTTTTTAAACCCATTCCTTCAGGTCCATTCCCTCCACAACGTCTCTCTGCATGCTTTCAGGGCTTCAACTTGACAATGCTTCATCTTTCACAACCTCTTTGTTCGTTTTTTCCTCCTCCACAGTCACTCCTGTGTCCACCATTACATTCCACCATTCCCTGTTACCATTGGTTTGTTTTACAAGAGGTTCATAGATGCCATCAGTAACATTTACCTTTTCTTTGTTTGTCTGTGTGTGCCTCAGTGCCACCCGTCTTTAGGCAGAGAATCACATCTCTGGAGATAAACATCGGCGGCCAGGCCAAGTTCGAATGTGAGATCGAGGACGCTCCGAGCGTCACCTTCAAATGGTACAAGTCCAGCGTTGAGATCAAACAGAGCGAGAAGTTCAGGATCATCAGCCGCCACAGCGGTTCCTCCCTGGAACTGCTGAACCCGATCAAAGCCGACAGCAGCGAGTTCACCTGCAAGGCTTCGAACCAGCACGGCACCGACAGCTGCACCGCCTCGCTCATCGTCACCGGTAAGACCCCCAGTGGGACCTTTTCTTTCTTAAATGACTGCATTATTGTGTTTGTATGAGAGAGAGAGAATTATATATCTGCAATGTGTTTTTCCCTGAATCATTATGCTGCAATGTGGAAGTGATGATCTGTTTATAAATTGGATCTGGTTTCACGTTTGGCAAGATGTAATGAAAGTTCTCATGTTTAACCTACATCGAAGTTGCACAGGTTATTTTTTGATGTTGGTGTATTTTTCTACTTTTTAAAAAACTGTTCTACTGCTCTCTCATAGAAATGTACCCGCCGGTAATTTGTTTCAAAACCAGACCAATGACTTTATATGTGGGCAAAACAAGCCTGTTCCAGTGCTCACTCACTGGATCCTCACCCATGGAAGTTGTCTGGCACAAGGACAACATAGCCGTCTCCTCCGAAGGGAACTTATGTCATGAAATGTGAAAAGAACAAGTATTCCCTTCACATTAAGAGCCTTGAGCTGACTGACCAGGGGTGTACCTGTGCAAGGCCTCCAACAGCGTTGGCACTGCCACCTTTACCACAGAACTCAAGGTTATTCCGCAAGCCTAGCTTGTTAAGACTGTTGAGCTGGCGTCGGTCGCCGTCAATGACCCGCTGAGGCTGGAGTGCCAGGTGGACGAGGACACTGGTGTGACCGTCACCTGGACCAGGGATGGCAAAAAAGGTCCACCAGAGATGGAGTGTAAAGTGTCTTTTGAGGACAAAGTGACTGTTGTTGACATACCCAAGTCCAAACTGAAGGACTCTGGGACGTATGTGTGCACGGCTACAAATGAGGCCGGGAGCTCAACCTGTGAGGCTGTGGGTAACAGTTCAAGGTAAGATCTAAAGACGATCTTCCCGTAAGCTTTAATGAAAACGTATAACTCTGAAATGAGCGAGTGGATTATTGCTGTTTTCAGCCGACTGCTAGCTGATGCTAACACAATGCACCGCTATCTCTTTCCTTTTGCAATTCTTTTGCGCACTTTTCTGTCTTTGTTTTTTTCCTGTCTCTCTTTTGATGATCTTGGTGTTTTTGAACTAAACACTCCTTTCAGAGCCTCCTACCTTTGTTAAGAAAATGGAACCTAAGATTACGTGGAAACAAGGTATAGCTGCCCGCTTGCAGTGCAGCGTTAAAGGATCGCCCGAACTTCACATCCACTGGTTCTGGAATGAGAGAGAGCTTCCTGATGGAGAAAAGTATAAAATCTCTTTCAAGAGTGGAGTAGCCTCTCTGGAGATAATGAACCTGGTGGTCACAGACAGCGGCAGTTACACCTGTGAGGTGTCAAATAATGCTGGCAGCGAGAGCTGCAACACCCTTATAGCTGTTAAAGGTTTGTCAAATATTGCATTTGCTTTACAGTCACTGTTCAGTTCAGAAAACTTTTGGTATTAAATGCATATACTTGACTTACCCCTTTTGACACGCAGAGCCACCGTCTATTAGAAAAGAGCTGCAGACAGTCGAGGCGGTGAAGGGAGCAGCTACTCAGCTGGAGTGCGAGGTCACGGGAACCGCTCCGTTTGAAATCAGCTGGTTAAAAAATAAGAAAAACATCTCTGGTGATCAGAAATATAAAATAATCGTACAAGATACCTTGTCAAGGCTGGAGATCCAGACCTTTGAAAGTGCAGATGTTGGAGATTATCAGTGTGTCATATCCAACGATGTGGGGAAAGTCACCACTAAGGCCGTAGCTAAACTTAAAGGTTAGTATACCGGAGATTAATGAAACTGTGTTATTGACTGAAGTTTAGTCTCGTGTTTCAGACTCAGTTTTTAAATCTGTTTTCTTAGAGCCACCAACTTTCTCAAAGAGGGTTGACAGTGCTACAGCAGTTTTGGGAAACCCAGTAAAACTCCAGGGGACCGTTAAGGGCTCGGCTCCCATCTCTGTGAAATGGATGAAAGACTCTGAAATACTGAGAGATGACGATCCAAACATCAAGATGGTGTATGAGAACGGTGTTGCTAGCTTGTCGATAACGACAGTGGCCATCAGCCACGGCGGCAAGTATTCGTGCCAAGCCGAGAACGAGGCTGGCCAACAGAAATGCGAAGCTACCTTGACTGTGCAAGGTCAGTTGACGTCTTTGAAGCAGATTTTAACTCCTGTGTCGAGTTCCGTAGGTTCTTGTGTCTAAACTCTTATAATGACTGATGGGTCTGTCTTATCCCAGAACCGGCCAGAATCGTAGAACCGGCAGAGTCCATTAGTGTGACTGCAGGAGATTCAGCCACGTTGGAGTGCACAATCTCCGGAAGCCCAGACCTCAAGGTGAAGTGGTTTAAAGACGGGAAGGAAATGATCAGTGGGCGTAAATATAAGATGACTCTGAAAGACAATGTCGCCACGATGAAGATTCTTACGGCAGAAAGAGGAGACACCTCAGAGTACAAGATGGAGGTGTCGAATAAAGTCGGAAAAGACCAGTGCACATGCTCGGTCTCGATCTTAGGTTAGCTCCTGGTTTCTGCTTCCTTAACATTTCATAACATTTTTGCTGTTTTACAAATGATGACTTTAATACAAGTAGAGACAGTGTGCAGAGTTTGCTTTTAGATTCTTGTACAAGACAGTATGAAATTCTGTTAATGCATGAGATGTTTTTTCTTCAACAACCAGATCGGATAATGCCTCCAACTTTCACCAAGTCTCTGAAAAGAGTTGACGGTAACATTGGTAATGACGTCAGCATGGACTGTAAAGTGTCTGGGTCCCAACCCATGACCATATCTTGGTTCAAAGACGACCAGGAGGTCACACCTGGATCCAAATTCCAGCCTGAATTCAAAGACAGCTCGGCTACGCTGAGAGTTATCCGGCTGGAGAAGGCCGACTCTGGAGTTTACAAATGCAGAGCCACCAATTCAGCCGGCTTTAAGGAAACCAGCGGCACGCTCTATGTCAAAGGTTCTGAATGCTTGGCTATTTGTTGTGCCTCTGTGTTGTGTACAATCCTTCAATGATTTCATGCTAACATGAAACTCAATCTTTGTTTTGTTCATGGCCTCTAGAGCCCCCAGTGTTCACACTGAAACCAGACAACCAGGATGTCAAACCAGGAACCACGGTTTCTATCAGAACCGCCTTCACTGGAACAGCTCCTTTAGCTGTAAAGTGGTTCAGAGAGGAAAAAGAGATTATAACTGGAGGCTCATATTTCATAAAGAAAGATGCCTCTTCAAGCTCTTTGGAGCTTCAATCTGTGAAACCCAGTGACTCCGCCAAGTACACATGCCAAGTATCCAACGATGCTGGGAAGGTGGACTGCACCACAGTCCTCTTTGTGAAAGGTGCCCGTCTTCAGTTTCGTGTGCAGCTGCATGAAAATGTCTTGACATCAATATCTCTTCTGTTACTAACATCATGTCTCCTGTCTGATGATGAATGTTAACCTCTTCTCTCAGAACCTCCCGTGTTTGTGAGGAAGCTTGAGGCGACCAAGCTCGTCACCAGCAGCGACTCCGCCAAGCTGGAATGCAAAGTGACGGGCAGCCCCGTCATCAGTTTCAAATGGTTCAAGGATGAGATGGAGATCAGCTCCGGTCCTAAATACACAATGCCCTTGATTGACTTAGTGGCATCTCTGGAAATAGTCAACTGTGCAGTGGAGGATAGTGGAGATTATGTTTGTGTGGCATCCAGCGAGGCTGGTAGCGACCGCTGCAGCAGCACGGTTACTGTCAAAGGTTGGTTTCACTCATTTATTTCACTCCCGTTTTTAGTACATGAAGACTTTTATTGTGACATTGAAGACATTTCTGCTTTTCTTCGGTTCAAATGACAAATCGTCAGCAGTTATCCTGTCGAGACGCCACACCCCCTGATGGACAAGAACCACTGTTAAGACTAAGGATGCACCGATACCACTTTATATCAGACCGAGTACAAGTACTTACATTTGGGTACTCGCCGATACCGAGTACCGATACGAGTACTTCTCTGTGCCAAAAGAGCCTCGTTAACAGCCAGCTGGAGGGTGTGAGCGACACACGGCAGGCTGGGGAGTCCCGCATACGAGTCAGTGCGCCGCCACCGGCTCTAGGTCGGCTTGGAAAGGCTCGGGCCGAAGGTGCTTCCCGGGGCCGCGGCCAAAGAGTCACCGGGGCACCCTGTCCCTGTGCGCCCTGACCGCGTCGTGCCCCCAGGGCGGGGCTCGGCCCACGTAAAAGGCGCCAGGGGTCTGCGGCGCTGTCTGCAACCCACCCGACCCGTCTTGAAACATGGACCAAGGAGTCTAACGCACTCGCGAGTCAGAGGGTGTAAGCAAAAATGAAAGTGACGGCAGGCGCGCGCTGGCTGAGGTGGGATCCCGGCCCAGCGGAGTTGGGCGCACCACCGGCCCTTCGCGCCTGCACCGTCGGGGAGGTGGAGCGTGAGCGCGTGCGATAGGACCCGAAAGATGGTGACGAGAGGTTAACGTCATGCTGCCGTAAAGTGGTATCAGAGCCGTTTTGCGAGTACGAGTACATGAGCACAGTATCGGACCCGATACTGGTATCGGGTCCGATACTGGTATTGGTATCGGTGCATCCCTAGTTGAGACTGTAGCCTCGATTATACTCCCGAACGGACGCATACATGGACACCTGCGGACACCACGTAGTAGTTCTGTTTATACTGTCCGCTTAGAGGACGCGTTCCACTCGTGCGCAGTGGATCGCTATGCTACCACTTGTAGCGTAGTTGCTGCGTGGTCAGGTCCACACGGTCACAACAACTTTGCCAGTTGTAGACGTCCTCAACTTTACGTCACGCGTACTGACGGACGCACAAAGCGTAATAAAAGCTTATAGCTTAAACGGGGCGTGGCCTCTTCATGTGGTAAACACTGATGATGTCATTAGAGCTGAAGAAGTCATTCAGAAAAAAGCATTTTCAACTGACATCATCATGTCACACTCGTGCGGTTCAGTGTGATGCGCTGACCAACCGCTGTTTTCTTCTAGAGCCGCCGTTGTTTGTGCGTAGCTTGGAGCCCAAAGATGTGGTGAAAGGTTCTGAGATGATGCTGGAGGGCCAGGTCTCTGGTTCCACCCCGTTCACCGTGTCATTTTATAAAAACACGAAGCTGATTAGGAATGACAAGAGACACAGGATCACCGTGAAGGACGACCTGATAGCCTTGCAGGTGGCGGCGGTAGAGGCAGGAGACGTCGGTGTGTACCAGTGTACCGTTGAGAATGAAGTCGGGAGGGCCTCCTGTGATTGTCAAGTAACACTCAAAGGTTGGTTTGGATGCTGTGGACTTATCTTCATTTAAAATCCATACCTACAGTATATGTGGATAGCCTCACAAAGCTTCATCCTGATCTGGCAACGCTCAGTAGGCATTAGGGTAAGGTCACTTTATGTCTTTACAGAAACAGCAGCATTAAGTCAAGTCATTTTTTTTATATAGCCAGGAATTACAGATTTGTCTGAGAGCTTTACAATCTATACAACACTGATCACTATCTATCATAGACCCTCGATGGACTGACTTGCAATACGTGTTATGTATATACCCTTCCTGTCCTCTGGGTGGTCATTGGCTTTTGCTTCTGATGAAGAAACCAAATGTTGGTAGATTCCTTCGCTACTCCAACAAGATCGGTTTCTTGATAAATTTGAGGATAGAAATAGGTCTGCTTTATATGGAATACATCATGCGTAATTCAGAATGCTCTCTTGGATCAGGAGTTTGGAGACGCAGACAAAAATGGTCAAAAATGTGTCAGCTGGTTCTCAGTAAAAAGTTTTCAGACATAAACCGCATAAAAAGACGTTGAGCTTGCAGGATGAAGTCCGACTTTGTGAGGCTGATATTCAGTAGAGAAGCCAGTAACATTCATATAAAATGTTTCCTCGTAGAACCACCATCGTTTGTGAGAAAGCTGGAGAACCTCAGCTCCCTGGTTGGCAGCGAGGTTTCTCTGCAGTGCACTCTGAAGGGCTCCGAGCCCATGACCGTGTCCTGGACCAAAGACAACCACGAGCTGAAAGAGGCTGAAAACATTCAGATTACGTACGAGAACAACGCCGCTCTGCTGCGCTTCACCAATTTACAGAGCAAACATGGCGGCAAATACTCCTTCCAGGCGCAGAATCAGGCCGGCAGCCAGACATGCTCCGCCGTGTTGACAGTTAAAGGTTGGTCGAGATACTCGAGAACTCACATTTGAATCTGCCAACATTTTATGACCTCAGAAAGTTGATAAGGCCGAAATGCATCTTTAAAAGTTTGTCATCGACTTCAGTTCAGATTTGAGATTCTTTGCTGACTGTTTTGTTTGCCGTCTCAGAGCCAGCTAAGGTCACAGAGGAGGCCAAGTCTATCAGTGTGACTCAGGGGGATCCGGCCATGCTGGAGGCCAGGTTCTCAGGCACTAAACCCCTGAAAGCCAGATGGCTAGAGGCCGGCAAGGAGCTGACCTCAGGCCAGAGGTATAAAGTGCAAAGCACAGACACCAGCTCTGTGCTCAAGATTATTAAAACCGAGAAGGGCGACAGCGGTGACTACACCTTTGAGGTTTCAAATGATGTCGGCCAGAGTTCTTGCGAGGCCACGCTCACCGTTCTCGGTCAGTTCTGAACCTAGAAGTTAGGTTTGTTTAATTGCATTTGAACGTTGCTTCTCACCTCTTTTTTCCTTCTACGTTAGATCAAATAATTCCACCGTCTTTTACGAGAAAGCTGAAGCAGACAGAAGGTATCAAAGGGTCGTTTGCTCATCTGGAGTGTCTCGTATCCGGCTCCCTGCCGATCACCATTCAGTGGTTCAAAGATGAGAAAGAGATCCAGACTGACGACAAACACAAATGCACGTTCTTTGAGAGCGTCGCTTTTCTGGAAATCTCTAATCTCGACAGTAAAGACGGTGGCAGCTACACCTGCATCGCTAAAAACAAAGCGGGAACTGTCCAATGCTCTGGGACCTTGTTTGTCAAAGGTTTGACCATGTTGTATTTATCAGTAGGTGGTCGTGTCCAATCCAAGTACAGCTTCACAAGCATTATTTTTGTCTCTTCCAGAACCGCCGTGTATTCTTGAAAAGCCTGATTCCATGAATGTTCTGCCCGGCTCCAAAGTCCAGTTTAACGTACTGGTCTCTGGCACGCCGCCGCTGACCACCAAATGGTTTAAAAACAAGAAGGAGATTTTATCCAGCGCCGACTGCACTGTGGTCAAAGACAACACCTCGAGCTCACTGGAGCTCTTCTTTGCCAAAACCTCCGATTCTGGAGACTATGTCTGTGAAATACACAACGATGTGGGCTCCACTTCCTGTCAGGCAACGCTCTTTGTTAAAGGTTAATATTCTCTATGTGAAACTGAGTCAGCAGATGTGTCTCCATCCATCTGTTCTTATCGGCATCCTTCGACTTAATGCATCTTTTTGATGGAGCATTCCTTTCAAAGGAGTGTTTTCATTGAAAACTTTCACAAAACAACTGATGGAAACTGACTTGTTTAAAGTTGGAGCAACATTTGGATGGAAACATAATCAACTTTAAAGAGATCTGAGTTTTCCCTTTGTCGTCTCTCTGATGGTTGCATCTATTTTGTTTCTCAGAGCCGCCTAAGTTCACGCGGACCCCGGCTCGTGTGTCCGTGGTCCGTCCGGGTCAGAGTAAAGTGTTTGAGTGCCAGGTGACCGGAACACCTGAGATTGACATCTACTGGTTCAGGGAAGGCTCTGAGATCAGCCCCAGCGACCGGTACAAGATGGTCTTCGTTAACTCTGTGGCCACTCTGGAAGTCTGTGGGGCTGATACCAAAGACTCGGGGCTTTACTACTGCGAGGCTCGCAATGAGGCCGGCAGTGAGAGCTGCAGCATGGAGCTCAAGGTCAAAGGTTAGTTGTGTCAGAAGACACGTTACTGATTGTGCAGGAGTTTTAGGAATATAGGATTGGAGGTTTTCCATAGAGATGTTTCGATACCATTTTTCCCTTCCCGATACTGATTCTGATACCTGAACTTGCAGTATTGGCCGATACCAAGTACTGATCCGATACAAGGGTGACTAAAATATATATATATATAGTTGTTATTATTTTAATTTAACAGCTTGTTGGATCTTCCACTGGGAAATATCACCAAATGGCTGACATTTTTTTCGCTCTGACTACCGCTACCGTTGAACTCTCCACCAGCACCGTGCTGTTGTTGTTTGCTGGTGAAGAAGTATTGATTTCCTGTTAAATAAGTTTCTGGCTTAATAAATGATGGTATCGGATTGGTGCATAGACTGGTGTACTCGCCGACACGTGATTCGGAATTTTGGGCCGATACAAAACTCTTACAAATCTAGTTTCCCAGATTATCTGCCATTCTGCTTGAAAGAACTGAATTGGCACTGATTAGTTTGGATTTTGTGTTGTGTCAGCATTTAAACTAGCTGGACCAACAGATTGTTTAATGGATTTTCAGCAGTTCAAGTTATGCCTCAAATCAGCTTGAAACATTTCTATGGGAAACTTTGCTTCCAAATCTCCAGAAAATACTAGAAAATAATTAACTCTTGATAGAAAAGGTAGGTGACAGTTTGTTTTCTCTCGTCTCAGAACCGCCATCATTTATTAAAGAGCTGGCTCCAGCTGATGCTGTGAAGGGTTCTAGTGCCGGTTTTGAGTGTCAGGTTGCTGGGACCGGTCCGTTTGAGATAACATGGCACAAAGATGCAAGGAGATCAAACCCAGCGCTAACATGGCTTCTCCCAGATGAATGACACTACCGGTCTGGAGGTGCACAGATGTGACACCGTAGATGTGGGTGGAATTACAGTGTACTGTTGCTAACGAGGTGGGAAGCTGTACTTGTAAGACTACGCTACACCTCAAAGGTTGGTTTTCATCACTTAGTTACAATTCCACATTTTTCAACTTTTGAGGTAACAAGTATCCGTTTACTTAACGTTTTCATTGGTTTCTTCTGATAGAACCACCAACATTTACCAAGAGGATTGAGAACGCTGCCACTGTTCTGGGTAAAATGGCAGAGTTTCAGTGTGTTGTGGTGGGTTCTCCCACGCTCTCTGTACAATGGCAAAAAGATGAGAACTGGATTTTGGAGGATACAAAGATTGAGAGAACATTTGAGAACAATGTGGCCACTCTCAGGATTCCTGCCTGCGAGGTGACGCACAGCGGGAAATACACCTGCCAGGTGGTAAATGATGCCGGCAGGACAAGTGCTTTGCCAGCCTGACGGTGCAAGGTATACCTGTGCTCAACTAATCATGGCTAACAAATCTTTCCTAACTTTGTTAGAAAACTTTATGAATCCTTGACTTTGCTTTTGCATTGTAGAGCCTCCTCAGATCACAGAGAAACCTGAAGTGATAAAGGTTTCAGTGGGAGATCCAGTCAGTCTGGACTGTAAGGTGACGGGCTCCCCTGAGCTCAAAGTGAAATGGATGAAAGATGGCAAGGAGCTTCAGTCCATCAGGCAACACAAGCTGGTCTTTGAGAACAACATCAGCAGCCTAAAGGTTCAGTCCGCTCAGATAGAGGACGCAGGAGATTATGTCTTCGAGGTGGCAAACCACATCAGCAGCTGCACCTGCAAAGTCAAAGTGATCGTACTAGGTTGGTGTGAAAAGCATAAATCTCCTGTGGTGCATAGTGACGTGTTAAATAACTACTTTTATTCTTTTGGTAACAGAACAAGTAATTCCCCCAAGCTTCATCAAACCGCTGGTAGACATGCAAGAGATTTTGGGCTCCTTTGTTCAGATATGTTGCAAAATATCTGGTTCCCTGCCGATCTCTGTAGAGTGGCAGAAAGACGGGAACAAAATCTCGAGTGGTGTAAAACACAAACTCATTCAGCAGGACAATTCTGTGTCCATCGAGATCGAGCAGCTAGAGAGATCTGACGCAGGATCCTACTCTTGCAAACTGACCAACGCAGCGGGAAGTTGTCAATGCAGCGGATCCCTCATGGTTAAAGGTTAGACGACGTGATTGGTCATGCAATCCTAAAACCTAAAGGTGAGTACCTCTTTAACATGGTCCGTCTTGTTCTCTTCAGAACCTCCCAGCTTTGTGACGCCGCTTGAGTCCCAGGCGGCTCTACCCAGAGGCACTGTACGCTTCAAGGGCACATTTAAGGGAACGCCCCCTTTCACGGTCAAATGGTTCAAGGACGACACGGAGCTCATGACTGGGCCCACTTGTTTCACGGGGCTGGAGGGGCTCTCTTGCTTCTTGGAGCTCTACTCAGTGGGTGTCGCCCAGAGTGGAGTTTACTCTTGCCAAGTCAGCAACGACGCTGGCTCTGTACGCTGTAGTGCAGACCTGACAGTCAAAGGTTGGACTTCTGTTAAATCAACTCTTGCGTGGCTGTGTTCATCTCACATCTGCATCGCTGGCTAAAACTAGTGACTTTCATTGTCACTATTATATTCATAAGCTTTTTCACTGCTGCAGCTTCTCATCATATCGCCTTTGTTGATGCACCTGCATTTTCCACAACCATCTGCTGCTAACCCATCATTGTCAGCTGCCTGTTGTAACAATCTAGTTTGAGCATACCGCCATCTTCCGGTAGCTAATATGTCTGTATTTTGGCTTTCCAGAACCACCGGAGTTTGTGCTGAAACTCCCTGCCGTTAAGTTTGTGAAGCAGAGAGAGTCACTCCGCCTGGAGTGCAAAGTCAGTGGCACAGCCCCTCTGAAAGTGACCTGGTACAAACAGGACACCAAGGTCACGGACGGGGGCAACTACCGGACCTCATTTGTGGACTCGGTAGCAGTCCTGGAACTGGTCTCCACCAGCTTTGATGATGAGGGGGTTTACACCTGTGAAGCTCAGAATGATGCTGGCAGTGTCAGCTGCAGCACCACACTTACCGTTAAAGGTCAGCCTCTCACTGACTTCCTAATCATCATTTATTATTCTGATGCACTGACTGTTCAGTGTGTTGTTGAGGTGAAAGTTTTGTTGTATTGCTTAAAGCTGGAATTCGTAACATTTCCTTTATATATCTATCCGGTGTGGTGGATTATCGCTCAGGCTTGCAACTCAGTTCGAGACTTGTTCACCAACTTGTTGGGTGGCTTGTTGCCCCTTTGTTTGGGCGATGCTGGAACCTTTTCAGCTGGATACACAATCGTCCACAGTGTAGTTCCAACAACATTTGATCAACTGTCTTTGTTGTAGTTCCAACAAATGTCCACAACTCGGCCATCTTAGCTGTAGTTCAAACTAATTCCACAAGTCTGCCCTTTTAGCTGTAGCTCCATCATCCTTCCACAACAACAGCTGTAGTTTCACTTCCACGACTCCATCTGGACTGAAGCTCCAACATCCTTTCCCAAAACATCCACCATTGTAGCTACAGTTGCAACAAATTCCACAACTCTTTAGCTGTATTTCCATTGTCCTTCCACAACAACTCCGCCATGTTAGCTGTAGTTCCATCGAACATTCACAAGTCCGCCATCTGTACTGTAGTTCCAGTTCTTTCACAAAAAAATCTGTAAAACTCTTTATTTGTAGTTCCATGATCCTTCCACGACAACTCCGCCATCACAGCTCATCTCGGTGCACTTCCACCACTTTGCCATCTTAACTGTAGTTCCAACAAATTCCTACGACAACTCCGTCATTTTAGCTACAAAAATCTTCCACAATGTTTTGGGTTGTGTCTAGAAGGAAACCTCCAAATTGCGAAAACTTTCAACAACTCTTGCCAGACTCGCTACCCGACGACCTATCCTCACCTTAACCATTCAAGGTCAATTCCTAACCTAAAAGGGTAACTTCAGCTTTTTTCAACCTGGACCCTATTCAACAATTTTTGAAAATGTTCCAGTATTGAGCGAGAACG
Organism: Sebastes umbrosus; assembly: GCF_015220745.1. NCBI lineage: Eukaryota > Metazoa > Chordata > Actinopteri > Perciformes > Sebastidae > Sebastes > Sebastes umbrosus. The sequence continues at coordinate 123,188 of NC_051281.1, forward strand.
CTGTAGCCGCTAAACGAGCTGTAATGTAATCATTTTGGGCAACTTGGCACCGTCAGTTTACGTCCACTAAACCTTCTTGTTTTTGCCACCAACAGGCCCAGATCAAGTCACATGACACAATGACAAACAGAAAGCGAACGTTAAGAAAAAGGTTTTACTTCTCTGTAGGGTTCTTTCCATAATGTTGTCAGACACTTATAATAACAATCTGAGCCTGCTAGAGGTAAAAGAAAGAACCTTTAGTGGACGTAACCTGACGGTGTCAGGTTGCCCTGAGTGTTGTCCCCATTAATCACTCAGACACAAAAACATGGGAAAATATGGTCCAGGTTGAAAAACACCAAAGTTACTCTTTTACCGTCTCACGAGAGTTTTTCAATTTGTGCTTTATCTTCTAGACGCAACCATAAGTTTCTAATGTTAGCTGAATCCATTATGTTAGCTCCATTGAACACTCAGAAGTCTGCCATCCGGACTACCGTCCCAACAAGTTCCAAAACAACTTTGCCATCTTAGCTTCAGTCCCAACCACCTTGCACAACAACGTCCCATCTTAGCTTCAGTCACAACAACTTCCCATCTTAGTTTCAGTCCCAACCACCTGTCACAACAACTTTCATCTTCTTAGCTGTGATTCCATAGACTTGCCACGATTACTATGCCATCTTATCTGTAGTTAAAATTTTCACAAAAAGTCCGCCATATAAGCTGAAGTTGCAAAAACATTCCATCAAAGTTCCAACAAACTTCCTTAACAACTCAGCCATCTTAGCCGTGGGCCTTTTGCCACTGCAGAGCGCGTCAACAGGTGAAATGTTACGGGTTTCAGCTTTAAGGTTTCGTCATGGATTCTTTGCCCGTGTTTGCCTCTTTAACAGTTTCCTGATCTTTTTGTAGACCCCCCATCTTTTGTCAAAGTCCCTCAGCCGGTTGAAGGGCTGAAGGGTAAGGACGTGAGTCTGTACTGCGAGATGAGCGGTACAGCTCCGTTCCAGATCACCTGGTTCAAAGACAGGAAACCTTTGATGGAGAGCAGGAAGTATAAGATGGTGAGCGAGGGCAGCTCGGCGACGCTGCATGTCATTGGGATAGAGCCCTCGGACGCCGGCGAATACGAGTGCAAAGTGTCAAACAATGTAGGAAGTGACACCTGCCAGACGTCAGTTAAACTCAGAGGTCAGTAGAAACTGCGATAGTCTCAAATGAAAATATTAGATTTTCAAGTTACTTTGTCGCCTTGCTGACTTTCCCTTCTGCGCTGTTTGTCTCCTCTCTCTCAGAGCCGCCGTCGTTTGTGAAGAAACTGTCAAACACGACGGTGATACTGGGAGAGGAGGTGACCCTAGTGGCCACTGTTAAAGGCTCTGAACCCATTACTGTGTCCTGGGTTCAAGACAAGGATCACATTCTCAGGGACGGTGACAACAGGAAAATCACCTTTGAGAACAACAAGGTGGCTCTTACAGTCTTTAAGGCCGATGCAACCACGGCAGGCAAATACACCTGCCAACTCAGAAACGATGCTGGGAGTGTGGAGTGTTTCGCTAACTTGACTGTTCTAGGTTCGTAATCATATAATTCTCTCTTTCTCATGCAGTTCTGTTTTTTTTACCATCCTTCCTCCTGCAGGTTTTGATTAAGAACATGTTCTGCTTCTTCTCTGTTGATTCCAGAACCCGCTAAGATAGTGGACAAGCCCGACGCTCTGAGCGTGATGGCGGGCGACATTGCCGCCCTAGAGGTCAAAGTGTGCGGAACCCCGGAGCTGACGCCCAAGTGGTTCAAGGACGGAGTCGAGCTGGCCTCCGGGAGGAAGTACAAAATCTCGTTCTCTCAGATGATCTCCAGCCTGAACGTTCTCTCTGCTGAGAAGGTGGACTCTGGAGAGTACACGTTTGAGGTCATGAACGAGGTCGGGAAGGACCTGAGTAAAATCAATCTCACTGTTTTAGGTTGGTGTCCTCTTCCATATCTTCTTTCTATCTGTTATATACCTTACGTTGAGAAATATGAACAGTGGTTGTTCTAGATCAGTTCTTTAACGGGGGTCCAGGTCCACTAAACACCCAAAAGCACGTTTTCCATCTGAAAACCAACAACCGATGTCTCTGGGTATTTAATAGTGTTACTGATCCGGGTCCCAATCTAGTATTTGAATTCTACATATTGTGTTGTCAATAGCGATGGCCCTCTACTGGTGGAAACCTGGATATTGGGATTGAATCCTGCTGTTTGCTCATCTGGATCTCTTATATGCTAATCACTAGCTATAATCAATCATATAGTTTACCCTAATGCTAATCACTAGCTCTAGCACATATCCCAGCCTTGCATGTAAACTCAAATTCACACGTTTGTAAGAGTTCATACTGTATTTTGTCACCATAACAGACTCTTTACAGCACTTTTATCTAACCTAATAAGTTTGGGTAATAAATAAGGGGTGTAATGCAAAGGGAAATTTGTGCAGAAATAAATTTATAAATAATACATAGATGAATAAATAAATACATTTAAAAATAAAGAATAAATGCAAAAATAAAGAAAAATTTATAAAAAATAATACAAATAAATATATAAATTAATAAAAGGGAAAATTAAACAGAAGAGTAAATAAATAAGGGAATCAATACAAAAATAAATACAGAAGCAAATTAAAACAAATGTAATTTTTTGCTATATTTGATCAATTAATTAATGGCCACATTTATTTTTAATATTATTTTTGCTATATTAAATGACATATTTATTTATCACAGCCCATGAATGATTACAGTTCCTTGCCTCGGGGGATATTATTGAGGAGGAAACCTGCCAACATCAGCATATTGGTGAAATGGTAGAATATAAAGAAAATAAAACAGAAATAAATAAGGGGTCAAGTGCAAAGGGAAAGTCATGCATAAATAAATGCATCAATACATACAATTAAAAATAAATGCAATAAATAAATAAATACATAAATGAATGAAAAGGAAAATTAAACGCGAGCAAATAAATAATTTAACAGAAGTTCTCAGATATGAAATGTTGCTTCAACAGAAGCAGCCGTGACAGAACGTTGTCTAAATAACACCCAGAGATATCTGATTAAAGAACGTATTGATCTGACCAGACATTTCATTGGGTAGCGTTGTGTTTAGCGTTGTAGATCCCCGCCGTGTGACTGACGGCTCGTTTACTGCTGATGCAGCACTAACTTCCTGTCCCCCCACCCCCCATCAGATAAGATCGTCCCGCCGTCGTTCTCCAGGAAGCTGAAGGACTGTAACACCGTGGTCGGAGCGGCGGGAGAGATGGAGTGTAAAGTGTCGGGCTCCCCCCCGTTCACCATCTCGTGGTACCACGACGGCGAGGAGATCCAGAGCGGACCCAACTACGAGATCTCCTTCAGCAACAACAGCTGCTCCTGCAGAGTGTCCACGCTGAAGCTCTCCGACTCCGGAGCCTACAAGTGTAGAGCTGTGAACAAGGCCGGGTCCAGTGAGACCACCGCCGCCCTGGAGGTCAAAGGTCAGAGACACTCCTCTGTATCATCTGCAGCAAAGCATCATGGTCTATCAGATCACTGTAACTCCTCTACATCCTGTTGACTGGTCTAATATTCCTCCGTGTCTGACGGCTTCCTGTCTGCCTCCCCCCCCCCCCAGAGCCTCCATCCTTCGTGGTGCCCCCCCAGCCGGTGGAAGCCATGCCCGGCTCTGACGTGACCTTCTCGGCGATAGTGAAGGGCAGCGCCCCGCTCAGACTGAAGTGGTTCAGAGGAGCCAAGGAGATCGTGTCTGGACGGAGCTGCAGCTTCTCTCTGAAGGACAACCAGGTGATCCTGGAGCTCTTCAAGGTCGACGCCTCGCAGGCCGGAGAGTACACCTGTCAGGTGATCAACGACGCCGGCAAGGAGAGCTGCCCCGTCAACCTCACCGTCAAAGGTCAGACATCAGCAGTATTAATAATAATAATAATAATAATAATAATAAATATGAATTATAGTATTATTATTATTATTATTATTATTATTAATAATAATAATAATAATATTAATTATAGTATTATTATTATTTTTATTATTATTAGTGAGAGCTGCCCCGTCAACCTCACCGTCAAAGGTCAGACATCAACATCATGGTTCTACTATAAAGTATAATAATATATAGTTATTTATATGTCAGGTATTAATGAAAAGTACTTCTGTTGAGGCAGAATGCTACCTGTTATTGTTATTATTATTATTATTATTATTATTATTATTATTATTATTATTGTATTAATGTTACTGATGCATTACAGTGGAGCTAATTTAAAATACTTAATTGTAAAAATACATCAGATTTTAGAAGTAAAAAGTAAAATATTTCACAACAAGTAATAATACTTTGAAACTGAACCTCTGAACTTGAGTAAAAAAAAATTAAAAAATGAAGGATAAATAAATAAATATGTCATTAAATGCAGCAAAAGTAATATTATAATAGAAATGTAGCCGTTAATTAATTAATTGATAAAATGTGACATAAATTGATATTTCTGTTTTAATTTGCTTCTTCATTTATTTATCTTTGTATTAATTCCCTTAATTATTTACTTTTCTGTGTAATTTTCCCTTTTATTCATGCTTTAATTGTTATCAATTGATTAATACGTAATAAGTTTTATCAGGATAACATTTATCAGTTTATTAAACTGATAAATGTTATCCTGATAAAACTTTATTCATCTGTTCTTTATTCATAAACACAAGACAGAAAACTATTCAGCTCAGACTTCTGTTATATATATCTATATAGATATATAGATATCTGTTGTTCTTTACAACGTCGTGTTTCAGAGACAATTAATCTAACAACATGTGGAGCAGCTGTATTTACATATCTCTGAGGTGATATAAAATGTCCCTTTCTATCAGACAACACGAGTCCTTCTCTAGACGCGTCCCGTCTGACTCTTTGTGTCTTTGTTTTGTCCTCGTTGTGTCCTCGTTGTGTCTCTCAGAGCCGGCGGCGTTCTCTAAGAAGCTGAAGGACGTGTCGGTGGAGAAGGGTAAAGCGTTAACGTTGGAGTGCACGTACACGGGCACGCCTAAGATCACGGTGACGTGGTTGAAAGACGGCCAGCAGATCTTCGCCTCCTACAGATACAACGTGACGACGACGGAGAGCTCCTGCATCCTGGAGTGTCTCAGCACCGACGACAAGGACGCCGCCGGGACCTACTCCTGCCAGGTGTCCAACGACGCCGGCAAGGACACGTGTGACGCCGTCATCTCCATCCTCGGTTAGTTCATCATAATAACAATAATAATAATAATAATAATAATAATAATAATAATAATACATTTGATCTGGTTAGTTCTACTTATGTTAAATGATGATAATGATTTGAATGATGACTTGATTTAAAGAAGATTAAAATGTCAGTTTGGAGAGATGTTACCGCGGCGTGTCCGGGCCACCGTAGGTCACAACTAATAATACTTACAGAGCGGGAGAGGACGGTAATATCTGGAGGAAAAACTCTGAATTTCAGAGATAAAAGTCATAAATCTACGACTTAAATCTCAGAGAATATTTACATTTTTCTCTCGTAAATTTACCACTTTAATGTCAGAGAATTTCTAAAAAATTGTTTTTATAAATTTTGCGACTTAATCTCAGAAAAATCTTTGAAAGATTTAATAATAATTAATAAATTGACTTCTTTAATCTATCTTTAAGAGTATCTAAGTTTTTCTTTAATCTTGTAAATGATTAGTTTTCTCTCAGATTATTTCCTCCCCGTCTCTTTAATTATTATTTTCTTTCCTAGTCTTTTTCTCATATATTTCAGATTTTAATCTCAGATAATATCCCAGTGTTTTTCTTTAATCTTGTAATTTTTTTTAAAGTGTTTTCTGAGATTATTCCCCTCCTCCTCGTCTCTTTAATTATTATTATTTGACCTACAATGACCTGAAGACGCCGTCGTATATCTGACTGCTTTTCAGACACGAAGACCTGTCATTAGCTTAGCTTAGCTCAGCTCACTGCGTCTCTGTGGGATGGGTAGCAGCTCCAGTCACCCTGATGGTTGGTTTATTAAAGTCTGTATGTATTTCTGAAGTTATTAATAACATGTGATCAGACGGTCCCTCATACTCTATCAGACAGCTAAAGAAAGAACCGATCCAGCTCCTGTGTGGTGACGGTGACGATGACGTCATCAGGTAGTGTGTTCAGTACCGGCGTTGACCAGCAGGCGTCAGGCTTCACTCAGACGTTTCCTTCCTGTTTGTGTCCCCACAGAGCCTCCGTACTTCGTGGAGTCTCTGGAGCCGATGGAGGTGACCTCGGGAGACGCCGTCTGTCTCAAGTGTCAGGTGGCGGGAACTCCTGAGATCAAGGTGTCCTGGTTCAAGGCCGACGGCAAAGTCCGGTCCAGCCCGACCTGTAGACTGGAGTACAGTAAGGGGGTCGCCTGCCTGAAGCTCAGCAAGACCTCCAAGGCCGACGTGGGAGAGTACACCTGCAAGGCCGAGAACCAGATCGGATCCGCCGCATCCACCTGCAGGATCAACGTGCTCGGTGAGCACCTCAGTACAGTAGTACTAGAGTACTAGAGTACAGTAGTATTGAAGTACTAGAGTACTACAGTACTAGAGTAGAGTAGTACTGGAGTACTAGCTTACAGTAGTACTGGAGTACTAGAGTAAAATAGTACTATAGTACAGTAGTACTGGAGTACTAGAGTACTATAGTAAATGTACTTCCCAGCACTCTAGGTAGTTACCATAGTAACGGTGTCTCCGTCTCTGCGTCCTCCAGAGGCCAAGACGCCGCCGTCCTTCCCGAAGAAGATCACCAGCCTGCAGCAGACGGAGGGTCAGGCGGTGCGGTTCGAATGCCGTGTCGCCGGCTCGTCCCCCCGTCGACGTGTCGTGGCTGAAGGACGGCGAGCCTCTGAAGCCGGGCGCAGACTTCTCCATGCTCTATGATGACAACACGGCCGTGCTGGAGATCAGCCGCGGCGAGATGAAGCATTCTGGGGAATACACCTGCGTGGCCACCAACAGCGTCGGCTCCGCTTCCTGCAGAGCCAAGCTCACGCTGCAAGGTCGTAATACCGCCTGCTGATTGGTCCGTTTCAATACGGCACAAAGAGTCTTCTGGTCAGGTTGAAGCACAGTTTATCAACTTCCTCCGTCCTCCGACCTCTGACCTTTCACCTCTGACCTCGTTTATTAATCCAAAATCACCTTCAAGTCACCTCACTTCGCTTCACTTCACTTTACTTTACTTCACTTTAACTTTACTTTACTTTAACTTTAACTTTACTTTACTTTAACTTTACTTTACCTCACTTTAACTTTACTTTACTTCACTTTACTTTACTTTACTTTACTTTACCTCACTTTAACTTTACTTCACTTCACTTTACTTTACTTCACTTCACTTCACTTCACTTTACTTTACTTAATTTACTCTAACTTCACTTCACTTCAATTCACTTCACTTCACTTTACTTTACTTTACTTCACCTCACTTTACTTCACTTTAACTTCACTTCACTTCACTTTAACTTTAACTTTACTTCACTTTACTTTGCTTTACTTTACTTCACTTCACTTTAACTTTACTTTAACTTCACTTTAACTTTACTTTAACTTCACTTTAACTTTACTTTACTTCACTTCACTTTACTTTACTTTACTTTACTTCACTTTTACTTCACTTCACTTTACCTTACTTTACTTTAACTTCACTTCAATTTACTTTACTTTACTTTACTTTACTTTACTTTACTTCACTTTAACTTCACTTCACTTCACTTCACTTTAACTTTACTTTAACTTCACTTCACTTCGCTTAACTTCACTTTAACTTTACTTTACTTTACTTCACTTCACCTCACTTTACTTCACTTTAACTTCACTTCACTTCACTTTAAATTTACTTTACTTTACTTCACTTCACTTTACTTTGCTTTACTTTACTTTAACTTCACTTCGCTTCACTTCACTTTAACTTTACTTTACTTCACCTCACTTTACTTCACCTTTACTTTAACTTCACTTCACTTCACTTTACTTTACTTTACTTCACTTCACTCTACTTAACTTTAACTTTAACTTTACTTTACTTCACTTCACTTTAACTTTACTTTAACTTCACTTCGCTTCACTTCACTTTAACTTCGCTTCACTTTAACTTCACTTCACTTAACTTTAACTTTACTTTACTTCACTTCACTTCACTTCACTTTACTTTACTTCACTTTTACTTCACTTTACTTTAACTTCACTTCACTTTACTTCACTTTACTTTACTTTACTTAACTTCACTTTAACCTCACTTCACCTCACTTTACTTTAACTTTACTTCACTTCACTTCACTTTAACTTTAATTTAACTTCACTTCGCTTCACTTCACTTTAACTTTATTGTACTTCATTTCACTTTACTTCACTTCACTTTAACTTTACTTTACTTCACTTCACTTTAACTTTAATTTAACTTCACTTCGCTTCACTTCACTTTAACTTTATTGTACTTCATTTCACTTTACTTCACTTTACTTTACTTTACTTTACTTTACTTCCCTTTAACTTTACTTTAACTTCGCTTCACTTCACTTTAACTTTACTGTACTTCACTTTAACTTTACTTTAACTTCGCTTCGCTTCACTTTAACTTTACTGTACTGTACTTCATTTCACTTTACTTCACTTTACTTCACTTCACTTTAACTTTACTTCACTTCACTTCACTTTACTTTACTTTACTTTACTTTACTTTACTTTACTTTACTTTACTTCACTTAACTTTACTTTACTTCACTTCACTTCACTTCACTTCACTTCACTTTACTTTACTTTACTTTACTTTACTTTACTTTACTTTACTTTACTTTACTTTACTTTACTTCACTTTAGTTTACTTTACTTCACTTTAGTTTACTTTACTTTACTTTATGAGTTGATATCAGGAGCAGAGTGGAATCTGGAACACAGATCAGATGTTTGTAGATCATCAGAGAGAATCTTTGCCTCCTGGACGCGTCGGTATTCAGTTTACTGCGTCACAAACAGTTTCTATGACAACAGAAAGGTTAGTCTATGTATGGAGGACAAAACCTGCCAAAATAAAAAATTAACGAATAAATAAATGACTCAATAAATTAATAAATGTTGCAAATATTATGTAAAAAATGAATGTAGCCATTAATTAATTGATCAAATGTGACAAATAGATATTTCTGTGTTAATTTGCTTCTATATTTGTTTATGTTTGTATTAATTCCCTTATTTATTTACTCTTCTGCCTAATTTTCCCCTATATTTATTTATGTATTTATTTATGTATTTATCTGTATTCATTTTTAGATTGATTAATTTATTATTATTTTTAATGCATGTATTTATTTATGTATTTTTGTATTGAAATAAATGCAGATATAATAAATAAAAAAACAAAATAAACTAACAAATAAAAATAAATGCAAAATACAAAATATATATTTTTTATTAATCTTTCAATCAATTTATTTATTTATTCAATATTTATTTTCAAATGCATGTATTTATTTGTTTATGTATTTTTGCATTGAAATAAATGCAAATATACATAAATAAAAATCAATAAACAAATTGAATAAATAAAAATAAATGCAAAAATAAATTTAAATAAATTTAAAAATAATTAAAATAAATACATAAATTGATAAAAGGGAAAAATTAAACAGAAGCGTAAATAAATAAGGGAATTAATACAAAGATAAATAAATAAAGACACAAATGAAAACAGAAATATTAATTAACTCACATTTCATCAATTAATTAATGGCTACATTTATTTTAATATTATTTTTGCTGCATTTAATGACATATTTATTTATTGATTGATTTATTTTAGATTTTGTCAGGTTCCGTCTTCCATACCTGAGGTTCTGTAGTAAAATGAGTGGTACCGTTTTCTCGGTTCTGGTGTCGTCCGTCTCAACACTGAGAGATGTTGTGTGATGCTGAACTCTTCCTCTTCCTCTTCCTCTTCCTCTTCCTCCCGCTCTTCCACGGCAGAGCCCAGATACCCGCCGCTCTTTGACAGGAAGTTGTCACCGCAGGAGGTGACGGTGGGCGACAGCATCGAGCTGGAGTGTCACAGATGACCGGCTCCGCCCCCATCAAGGTCACATGGTCCAAAGACCACAAGACATCCGGTCGGGGGGGAACTACAAGATGAGCTGTGTGGAGGACACCCCCCACCTGACCATCGTGAAGGCCGATAAAGGCGACAACGGGACGCTACTTCTGCCACGCCGCCAACGACGTGGGCAGGACTCTTGTTCCTCTGACATCACGGTCAAAGGTATTTAACCCGGGTCACCTGACCCCCTCTTCTTTAACCCCCCCCCCCCCTTTAGAGGCGGTTCTTAGCGTGGAGGAAACCAGCTTCCTCTCCTCACCGCCGCTCTCTTCTTCTTCTTCTTCTCTGCTCCTCAGAGCGGAAGACCCTCCGGTGTTCACCAAGAAGCCGTCGGAGAACATGGAGGACACGGAGGGACGCCTGGTGAAGATAGAGGGACGCGTCTCCGGCTCGCAGCCCATCGCCGTCAGCTGGTTCAAAGACGACGACGAGATCCACGGCTCCGACAAATACGACATCAGCTTCAAGAGCAACGTGGCCGTGCTGTGCATCAAGAGCAGCCGGCTGACGGACAGCGGGCGCTACTCCTGTCGCGCCGCCAACGAAGCCGGAAAGATCTCCTGCGACGTCACCGTGGGGATCTCAGGTGGAGCAGCAGATCAATACACAACTAATCATCTAGTTACTGACGTCACCGTGGAGATCTCAGGTGGAGCAGATCAATACACAACTAACCATCTAGTTACTGACGTCACCGTGGAGATCTCAGGTGAAGCAGATCAATACACAACTAACCATCTAGTTACTGACGTCACCGTGGAGATCTCAGGTGGAGCAGATCAATACACAACTAATCATCTAGTTACTGGCGTCACCGTGGAGATCTCAGGTGGAGCAGATCAATACACAACTAATCATGTAGTTCATAATCTCTGAGATTAAAGTCGTAAATTTATGATAAACAAACTTGTATATATTATTTAAAAGAAAAAAATGTAGATGATCTTTTTTGTAAGATGTAGTTTTGTGTATTTAAAGTACGAGCTCTTAATGGGGTAATTATTAAATCTAGGGTCGTCACTCTTTACCTCCCATACCCCGTCATAGTTTTACTGTTGAATCAGGACGTTATAAGTCAGTTAAATATCTGATATTAAATATGTGGTAGTAATTATGAGATCACATTGTCTATATGTAATGTAAGATATGGATCCCAGAGTGTTCTAATCTCTTCAGATGGATGTGACGTTGTGACGTTGTGACTGTGTGAACGTAGAACAGCTTCATGTTGGTTGTATTTCCTGTTTGACGTTCCTGTAGGAGATCCTGATGGATCAGATGTTTGGATATTAAAACCGTCCGTTGTCTCCCACAGAGTCTAAGAAGCCTCCGGTGTTCGAACGTCCCTCTGAAACCGGTGACGGTGGACGAGGGCGACCGTCTGAGTCCTCCGGTGTCACGTCTGCGGCTCGCCGCCGCTGAAGATCCAGTGGATGAAGGACCGGAAGGACCTGACGTCTGCCGGCAGCACAAGATCAGCTTCTCCGACGGGACAGCGTGTCTGGAGATCGGCGCCGCGTCCCGACACGACGCCGGCGATTACCTCTGCAAGGCCACCAACGATGCCGGCAGCGAGTTCTGTAAAGCCAAGGTCACCGTCAAAGGTACGAAATACTGTTCAAATACACCGACCTTATTATATTAATATACACTTAATATGAAATGATGAGCTCTTTAACAGGTCAGATTACAGGCTGCTGATTAATGATCATTATGTTTTCACAATGGAATACATGAACTACATAAATCATAATTATTATATTATATATATGATGACTTATAGAGTTTACTGTTGATTCAAGTACGACAGCGATTAAGGCCGTTGTAGCTAAAAAAACACTTATTACGGTGCTGAATATTCTCTGAGATTAAAGTTGTACATTTAGGAGAAAAGAAAGTAGGATATTCTTTGAGATTAAAGTGTTAAATTTACGTAAAAAAAGAAAATTTCTAAATTTACGAGGAAACAAATAAAATATTCTCTGAGATTAAAGTTGTTAATTTACAAGTAAAAACTGAAAAATATACAAAAATAAATTAAATATTTACTGAGATCAAGGTCGTACATTTAGGAGAAAACAAATTTGGTTATTCTTTGAATTAAAATGTTAAATTTACAAGAAAAAACTAAAAATTTACTAGGAAAAAGTTATACATAGAATATTCTCGGAGATTAAAATCGTAAATTTGCAAGAAGAAACTGACAAATATAGAAGAATAAGAGAGAACATTCTCTGAGGTTAAAGTTGTAAATTTACTTCAAAGAAATTACAAATTTGCAAGAAAAAACTTGGATGCTGATGATAATCTGATGATAATCTGGTGATAATCTGATGATAATGTGGTGATAATCTGATGATAATGTGGTGATAATCTGGTGATAATCTGATGATATCTGATGATCATCTGGTGATAATCTGATGATAATCTGATGATAATGTGGTGATAATCTGATGATAATCTGATGATAATCTGGTGTTAACCTGGTGATAATCTGGTGATTCTGTTCTAAAGTGACGAGTATATCCTGACTGATAAACCAGAGTATAATTTGATGAGGTCATCCATCTTCCCCCCCTCCCCGGCTCTGGTATTATTATTATTTTGACCTACAGTGGTTCTAACACACCGTCATATTCTAGATGTTATAAATCAGTTGAATATTCTATCCAGTCAGATATGAAGCAGCTCCACCTGGTGGACTCTGTAAGGAACTCCTCCAGACAGATTCATCATCATGGCTCCAGTTTACTGACAATCTTTAGGATTAATGAGCTCCTTTTGTAGTTCAGTAGTTATTAAGACACAGTGATGTAAAACAGAGAGAGTATATATTTATATTAAACTGCATCTCGTTGTTGGTGTTTCAGAGAAACCCGGAGCAGCTCCGTCTCCAGCTGAAGCTCCAGCTGCTCCCACCAAGAAACTGGAAAATCTGTTCTTCATCGAGGAGCCCAGAACGACCCACGCCACCGAGAGTGAGACGCACAGCATTATATATACAATAAAATATATACAACATGATACAAATAACATCATATATACAATATAATATATAAATAACAGACCGCTAGTGTAGTGTGCGGTGTAGTGGATGTAGTGGATGTGGTGATGTGGTGGAGGTGGTGGATTTAGTGGTTACGGTGGAGGAGGTGGTGATGTGGTGGAGGTGGTGTAACAAACACATTTCATCCTGTCGCCATGAGAGTAAATATAGAAACTAACCCCCCCGCCGCTCCACAGAGGGCACCGCCACCTTCATCGCCAAAGTTGGCGGCGACCCGATCCCCAGCGTGAAGTGGATGAAGGGGAAGTGGAGGCAGATCAACGCACGGCGGACGCATCTCCATCGAGCAGAAGGGCCAGGAGTCCAAGCTGGAGATCAAAAGAGGTCACCAAGTCGGACTCGGGTCAGTACCGCTGCGTCGCCCGCCAACAAGCACGGAGAGATCGAGTGCAGCGCCGACATGCACGTGGACGAGAAGAAAGGAGGCGGCCCAGCTGGAGGGAGACCTCCGGGCCAAACTCAAGAAGTGAGTTTATACTATGATCATCTTCTTTAATCCGTCAGCGGCTTCATGTTCTGATGAATTCACTTTAAACTCGTCTTCGTCTTCGTTCTCAGGACGCCGTCGAAGCAGAAGAGTCCTCAGGAGGAGAAGGACATCGACATCGTGGAGCTGCTGAGGAACGTCGACCCCCAAAAGAGTACGAGAAGTACGCCCGTATGTACGGCATCACACGGACTACCGCGGCCTGCTGCAGGCCATCGAGCAGCTGAAGAAGGAGAAGGCTGAAGAAAGTGGACGACCGGTAACGCTCCGCTCAGCCGGCTCCTCTGATTGGTCGGTTGTCTGTGGCGTCCCCATGAATAACGTGCTGCTGGTTGTTGTTGTTGTTGACAGGAAGTGGAACGTGGAGACAGAGAGTCTGATGAGGACATGGCCCGACTGGTGGCCGACCTGCAGAAGAGGATGGAGAGGACCGAGGTCAGGACGCGTTCACTGGCTGCTGGGAAATCACAGAGTTATTATATAGAATGTTATTAAAGGTTCCCGTCTGTTTGTTGCTCCTGCAGCCCGTCACCGTGGTGAAGGACATCTCCGATCAGTCCGTCTTCACCAACAAGGAGGCGGTGTTTGAGTGCGAGGTGAAGATTAACTACCCAGAGATCACTCTGTCCTGGTACAAGGGAACCCAGAAACTGGACACCAGCGACAAGTACGACATCAGCATCAGCGGCGACCGCCACCTGCTCAAGATCAAGAGGTGCCAGGCGTCCGACCAGGGCAACTACCGGGGTGGTCTGTGGGCCGCACATCTCCAGCGCCAAGCTCGCCGTCACGGGTCAGTACCGGTACCGTAATATGTCACATCATAACGTTCACATCGGTCCACTAGAGTCCTTCTGTTGTGTCTGTCCAGATGATGACGGTGTGTTCAAGGAGCTGCAGGTTTTATCTACTCTAATGTTAGCATGTCCAGCTAATAACCTCGAGTCAGAGGTGGAATACTTCAGTAGAAGTAGTAATACCGCAGCGTAGAAATACTCTAATACAAGTAAAAGTTCTGCAACCAAAGCTGTACTTAAAAGGAAAAATGTCCACTTGTATGTGGATGTCCCGTAAGTGTTGATGCTAGAAATGGTTGATTGAAGCGATAAAGTCCTCAGTGCTGCTGTATCGACCCAGACAGCTTATTAATCATTAAAAAAATTAATTTAACTAACAAAATATTCTTCTTCATTCCATATTTGTTGGCGTTTAGCCTTTCAGAAACAACATTTGGCCAATCTAACAGCAATCTAACAAATATTACATTACATTTATTTAACACTATTATAGTAAACAAAGAAAAGATCATATTTGTTGGGCGTTTAGCCTTTCAAAACAACATTTGGGCCTGTATTAACAGGGCCGTTTAGCAGAAATCTAACAAATATTACATTTATTTAACACTTTTATAGTAAACAGAAAATAGATCATATTTATCTGCATTTGCTTCACTTTACGTTGACTAAACTGACGAGTTTTATTCGTTAAAGACTCGTTTAATTCACTGAATCACCTGATTTTCCTTGAAGATTTGTAATTTTTAAGGCTGATGATTTATTGATGGTTTATCTTTTCTCAGATACAAGAAAGTACTCACAGGCGTTCAAAAGAAACGCCTTAAAAATTACAAATCCTTAAACAAAATCAGGTAATTCAGTGAATAAATGAGTCTTTAACGAATAGAACTAGTCAGTTTAGTCAACGTAAAGTGAAGCTAATGCAGATAAATATGATATTTATTTTGTTTACTATAATAGTGTTAAATAAATGTAATGTAATATTTGTCAGATTGCTGCCAGACCACCCTGTTAACACAGCTACAGGCCCCAATGTTGTTTTGAAAGGCTAAATGCCAACAAATATGAAATGAAGAAGAAAATTGTGTTAGTTCAATGAATTTTTGAATGATTACTCAGCTTTCTGGGTCGATATATCAGCACTGAGGACTTTATTGCTTCAATCGACGACATTTACCGTCAACACTGACGGGACGTCCACAGAGAAAATGGCGAAATTTCCCTTTCAGTAAAAGTACAAAAGTATCAGCATCAAAATATACTCAAAAGTAAAAGTACTCAGAATAATCTATATTATATTCCTGGATATTATGATTGATGCTTTAATGATGCAGCTTGTAAAGGTGAAGCTTGTAAAGGTGAAGCTGGTAAGGTTGAAGCTGGTAAAGGTGGAGCTACTTTTAATGTCTTAACAACCAACGATGTACTCAGCCGATGTATTTGTCCAACCCTAGTACAAGTATGAATTAGCAGAAAATGGTACTAAAGCAGAGTACTTGGGTAAATGTACTCAGTGACAGGGGACATTACGTGTCCCCGATAGCACATCCAGGTGTTTGGTGACGCTCAGGCGACCTCCTAACTGACGCTTCCTGTTTCCTCTCTTTGTCTTGCAGAGGCGGAGGTTGAGAAGCACCTGCAGGACACTTCGGGGTAAGGAAGGCCAGCCGTGCACTCTGTCTTGTCAGTTGTCCATCCCTAACGTAGAGGCTCAGTGGTTTAGAAACGGCCAGCGGTTAGAGATGAAGGGCCGGTACACCGTCCGAGGTGAAACACAAAGGTCCAGAAGCTTCTGATCCGAGACCTGAAGACCGAAGACCAGGCCGGTACAGCTGCAGGTACCAACACCTGGAGTCCTCGGCCGACCTCTGGGTGGAAGGTTTGTACCCGGAACCTTCTGGATGTTCTAACCTCTTACCGACCCCCCCCCCCCCTTCACTAACGTTGGACTGGGGACTCTTTTTTGTCTTTCTTCTGGGGTTCTGTCTTAACCCTCTTCCCGCCTCTCCTCTCCTGGATTATCTTGCAAAAACAATCTACCCGCCATCTTGTCGTCCGTTGTGTTCTTCCGTTGGTGTCGTCACCATAACGTCCCATAAGCCGCCTCTAACCGTGTGGATGTTGTTGTGTCGATTGAAACGCTACCATTCTGTGATGAGCACACTGACCGTCTCACGTCTGTATCTGTTTCTAGCTGAACAAATTCATTTCACCAAACGCATCCACAACATCGAAGTCACGAGCGCCAGGCGGCCACCTTCGAGTGCGAGGTGTCCTTCGACAACGCTATCGTGTCGTGGTACAAAGACACCTGGGAGCTGAGAGAGAGCCCCAAGTACAACTTCACGAGCGAGGGCCGAAGACATTTCATGGTCATCCGAAACGTGACCGTCGAAGACGAAGGTGTGTAGAGCGCCGCCGGGCCCCAGAGGCCCGTCTCAGAGGCCCGTCCTCAGAGGCCCGTCTCAGAGGCTCGTCCTCAGAGGCCCGTCTCAGAGGCCCGTCCCTCAGAGGCCCGTCTCAGAGACCTGCTGCAGATTCTTTTGCCGTCACTGTTTTTGTGCTGGTTGTTGACCGTGTTCATTGATAATCCCGTGTAGGCGTGTACTCGGTCATTGTGCGGTTGGAGCCCAGAGGAGAGGCTAAGAGCACAGCTGAGCTTTATTTATCTGGCAAAGGTAACAGTTCCAGGTCAGACGAACACCTTTCTGTGTTTCAGCTTCTGCGTGCTTCAGTGTTTAACGCCTTCTTCACTTCTTCCTCCTTCTTCACAGAGATTGAGTTAGCGATGGTTCCCTTCGGTAAGTATCTGATCTTCTAGACAACTTTAATCCGTCAGAGACATTTCAGGGAAATCCTCTCGTTCTCCGTCTTCACCAGTCATCATGTTTAGCCTAGCCTAGTTTAGCTTAGCCTAGTTTAGCTTAGCTTAGCCTAGCTTAGCTTAGCTTAGCACAGAGACGGGAGGAAACTGCTAGCCAGTGCATCTACAAACAGCTAGCATAACAAACGTTATGCCAACAGCTATTGTTTGTGCCAACGTCATGGTTACGTCACAGTGTTAGCTGGAGGCTAACGCTAGAAAAACATAGAACCCAGAGAACATAGTAACCAGAGAACATAGAACCCAGAGAACATGGTACCCAGAGAATATACAACCCAGAGAACATAGAACCCAGAGAACATAGAACCCAGAGAACATAGAACATAGAACCCAGAGAACATAGAACCCAGAGAACATACAACCCAGAGAACATACAACCCATAGAACCCAGAGAACGTAGTACCCAGATAACATAGAACCCAGAGAACATAGGGATGATCCTATATTGCCAGTGGATGTTATGCTAGCTGCAGTTAGCAGCTACATGATGTTCCTTTCAACGACTCTGAGGAACGTGAGGAACGCTGGAGAACGAGAGGAATTCCCAAAATGTTAACTGTTCCTTTAAGCCCAGAACCGTTAACATCGTGTTGTTCTGATGCTACGGAACCCGTAGTCCTGTTCCTTCTTTAAATACCTGCTTGATGGGAGTTTATCTTCTGGTATGAACCATCTTCTATATTCTGTAGATGTCCCAGACTCCTCAGTTCAGAGGCCTGAGGTGCCTTCATCAGTGCTATTCAAGGTAAGACTGAAGAAACCAGATCATGGAACCATTCAAACGTGTAGAACCTTACATACGGTTCCTTAAAACACAGCAAAGAAATAGAATTAACAATTGTTCCCCAAATGTCTCCTCATAATGAAACCAACGTGTGTTTTGTCTTTTAAAGAATCTGCTGAGTTCTTTCATTATGAAGAAGAACATCGAGGTATTTACGTCTGCTAACATCTGTAATCTGTAATCTGTAATCTAATCTAATCTAATCTAATATATTGTAATCTACTGTAATCTAATCTAATCTAATCTAATGTAATCTAATCTAATCTAATCTAATCTAATTTAATCTAATGTAATATAATATAATCTAATCTAATCTAATCTAATGTAATCTAATCTAATCTAATCTAATTTAATCTAATGTAATGTAATCTAATCTAATCCAATATACTGTAATCTAATCTAATCTAATCTAATCTAATGATATATAATCTAATCTGATGATATCTAATCTAATCTAATGATATATAATCTAATCTAATCTGATGATATCTAAAGTCTGTGTTCTTAATGATGTAATCAAACCGAGGTGTTTCTGTTTTGTGAAGAATCAGCTGAATACTCGTATCAGTATGAAGAGGAGGTGGAGCAGAGAGGTAGAACTCTTCTTCTTTATCACTCCATCATCCATCAATCCATCATCTGAGCAGATCTGGGACGAACTATCAGGGACACACCGATCAATAATCAATATTCAAAACATTTCAACTTCATATCTGCCCTAAAATATATACTCTTTATTTTGCTCATCACAATAAATGAGCATTAAGAACATTGTGATGATTTATTTTCTGAAGATGTGCTCATAAATGTGAATCTTTATCTAAACTCCACTTCTTACAGGAACTATAAAACATTTTATAACGACAGTTAATGTCTGTGAGTTAAATATCAGTAAAGAAATCAGCGCTCTATCCTAAATAATAATAATAGTTATAATAATAGTTATAATAATAGATTATAATAATAGATTATAGTAATAGTTATAATAATAGTTATAATAATAGATTATAGTAATAGTTATAATAATAGTTATAATAATAATAATAATAGTTATAATAATAATAATAATAGTTATAATAATAATAATAATAATAATAATAATAGTTATAATAATAATAATAATAATAATAGTTATAATAATAATAATAATAATAATAGTTATAATCAGTTTAAAGTGTCTCAGAATGTGACTTTACCCAGATCTGCCTCCTCCGTTCATCATAACATCATCTCTGTCGTCTGACTGATTTCATGTGATTTTGACATGTTGTTGTTTGTGTGTTTCGACCTCCGAGGATGAATTCTTCTTCTTTTTTTTAACTCTTTTAACGTTCATCCCATCTTCCATCTTCCATCTTCCATCTCTCCATCATTCACTAACTAGTTTAACTTCCTGCCGTTTCACCGTCAGAGTCTTTTGTCTCGTTGATCTGAGCTCCAGCTGAGAGTCGTCAGGAAGGTTTAACTCACTGAAATAGTTCAGATTTGTGTTCCAGGTTTAGTTTCTCTTTAAAGATTCACTTCCTGATGTTATTCAAGTTCTTCAAGACTCTGATCTGAGGGTCAAATCTCTGCTTCTGTTGGTACTCTAACAAAACAACTGGAACATCTGGACACAAAGACTGCACTACTACTCTGTAGTTGTTTTGTGTTTCTTTGTAGTTGTTTTGTGTCTCTTTGTAGTTGTTTTGTGTTTCTTTGTAGTTGTTTTGTGTTTCTTTCTAGTTGTTTTGTGTCTCTTTGTAGTTGTTTTGTGTTTCTTTGTAGTTGTTTTGTGTCTCTTTGTAGTTGTTTTGTGTTTCTTTGTAGTTGTTTTGTGTTTCTTTGTAGTTGTTTTGTGTCTCTTTGTAGTTGTTTTGTGTTTCTTTGTAGTCATTTTGTGTCTCTTTGTAGTTGTTTTGTGTTTCTTTGTAGTTGTTTTGTGTTTCTTTGTAGTTGTTTTGTGTTTCTTTGAAGTTGTTTTGTGTTTCTTTGTAGTTGTTTTGTGTCTCTTTGTAGTTGTTTTGTGTTTCTTTGTATTTATTTTGTGTTTCTTTGTAGTTGTTTTGTGTCTCTTTGTAGTTGTTTTGTGTTTCTTTGTATTTATTTTGTGTTTCTTTGTTGTCGTTTTGTCTCTTTGAAGTCATTTTGTGTCTCTTTGTAGTTGTTTAATTGACTTTCCAACAAGAAAGGTTAACAATCCCCTAGAACAGAAGCTCTGGACCCTTTGGGGGTCCTCAGACCTCAGACCTGTACCTGGGGTCCTCAGCCCTCAGACCTGTACCTGTACCTGGGGTCCTCAGACCTGTACCTGGGGTCCTCAGACCTCAGCCCTGTACCCGGGGTCCAGTTCTATCCATTCTAATCTATCATTAAATCAGGAAGTGCATTTTCTAAATCCCATTCAGCCGGTTTGTTTTAGTCCAATCTCATTAATGCGTGAAGTTACGAGACGTCTCTGAGACGACGAGACGGAGACTTTGTTGAACGGTGAAACGACGTTGTGTTTGTTGAGTTTCGGAGTGAAAACTGTCTCACGTCTGTTGTCTTCTGTCACTTCTTCTGTGTTCGTCTCACCTTCAGTGGAGTTTGAGAGCTGGACAGAAGAGACCGTAACTCAGCAGGTGTCCTCAGCTAAAGGTATCAGATCACAGGAGGATGTCTGTCGTCCTGTCTGTATACCTGTTAATACCTGTAGGAGTGTCTGTCAGATCACAGGAGGACGTCTGTTATCTGTCTGTTAATACCTGTAGGAGTGTCTGAGCCACTCTGAACCACGGCTCTGTCTCTTAATGTCCTCATGTTTATGTCTTTTACCTCCTAATGGTTCTTCTTCTGTCTTTATAATGTCCTCTCTTGGTTCCTAAACACCAGTCTGAGGTTAATCTGCTAACCTCTTTTAACTTTGCATTTCTGACTCCAAATGCCTGAGTGAAGATGATCAGTCATTATTCTGCTTTGATTTGAATTTCACTTCTTGGAGTTAAAGGAGTCTGCTCTCTGATTCTTCTCATATTAAACCACGTTATTTAACACAACACAAGGTTTAATGACAGGTGATAAAGGCTGGTATAATGTGATGGTGACTCTGGGTGTGTTTCTGTGTCCACTAGCTGCCAGATTTGCCATCGAGGAGCAAGTGGAGACCAAGAAAGTTGAGATGAGAGAGGAAATGCCAATAAAAGGTACCAAACACCTGAACGGCTTCCTGCTGCAGCTCAGCGCCTCGCAAACTTACCCGTCTGTCCTTCGTCCTTCTGTGTCTCTTTGTAGTCGTTTTATCTCTTTGTAGTCGTTTGTAGTCAGCTCAGCGCCTTGTCCTGCACAAAACGTAAAATTACCCGTCTGTCCTCCGCTACTAAAATCTTGTCTTGTTCCGCTTCATGTCTTCATTCCTCTCTTATTGTTGCTACAGATAGACTCATTATATATTATTATTATCTACTGTAGTTGCTTTTTTCTGTCTTTATTATCTTCTGCTGCGCTTCTCCGCTTGGCCTGCGAATGCTCAGCATCTCTTCTAGTGTTTCTAACACCATCGGTGTCTCTTTAAGTTCCCAAAGCTGAGAAGAAGCCTGAAGAGAAGCCGACGCCAGCTGTGAAGGAGCCGTCGCCTCCGAAAGGTACCAACATACCTCTGATGTTGGCATCAGAGAGGCATAATCATGAGTTCATCTGTGGATTTAGTTCAATATAATTGTGTCTGTATGAAATTTCACTAAATTGTACTGACGTTTTGAAGTATCGGAGGCCAGAAAGCCGGTGGAGGAAAAGGTTGCTGTGGTTTCAGTCCCAGAGAAGAAGAAAGTTCCTGCTCTAAAAGGTAGAGATGTCTGAATTCTAACATCTCCGTTCTTTGCCGATGACTCTGTCCTGATGTTTGACTATTCTGTTACGATGTGGCTCAGATTCGTCTTGTTTTCTGTGACTTTCTGGTTGATCGTGTGTTTGAATGTATCTTAAAAGAACCGGAGGAGGTTAAGAAGCCCGCCGCCATTCCCACGCCACCCGCCGAGAAGCCCGGCGTGCCAAAGAAAGGTACTTCACTTTGTTGTTTGACATCTTATCCTCAGTAGCAGCTCACTTGTCTTCCCCGCTACGTAGCTTCTCACCTCTTCAGTTGGTCTTAAGTGTTTTTCATGTAAACTTGTTCTTAGTTTCATTCTTCATCTCGCTCTTCAAAGCGTCTCTTGATTGGTCTTAGATGCTGGCATGCTAACGTTAGCTAATGTCTGTGTTACCTACTTGAAGATGAGCCCAAGCCTCAGGTACCGGCTGAGCCCAAAAAAGTGGCGCCTGCAGCTAAGCCTGAGCCCGAACCCAAACGGAAAGCAGAACCAGAACCAAAGCCTAAGGCCGCACCGGCTCCCAAAGCAGAACCAGAACCGAAGCCTAAGCCCGCACCGGCTCCCAAAGCAGAACCCGAAGCCAAACCTGCGGCGAAGCTGGAGCCTGAGGCTAAGCCGGTGCCGGTAAAGAAGCCGGTATCGCCGCCATCCAAAGGTATTTCCTGCCTTGTTGTGTTTGTGTGTGTTGATGTTAAAGACTTTTAGGACGGATGAGTTCTAACTGAGTGTTTCTGTCTCGAGTTTTAAGACGTCTGTTTTCTCAGCTTCACGTGTGGAAGCGAATCTTTGACCTTCTGTGTCCTGATTCTCTTTGATTATATCTAAACTAAATGTTGCTTTAAGTCCCCGAAGAGGCTGCGAAACCAGAGCCGGCAAAGATCAAGCCAGAACCGGCCGTAAAAAAGCCAGAACCAGAGGCTCGGAAAGCGAAACCAGAACCAGAAAAACCTAAACCAGAAGTCCGTAAACCTGAGGCTCTCGTAACCAAGCCAGGACCTTCAATTCCAAAACCTGAACCTGCTGTGGTCCCCAAACCCAAACCTGAACCAGAAGTGGTCCCCAAACCCAAACCTGAACCTGCAGTGGTCCCTAAACCTAAACCACAACCAGAAGTGGTCTCCAAACCCAAACCTGAACCTGCGGTGGTCCCTAAACCTAAACCTGAACCAGAAGTGGTCTCCAAACCCAAACCTGAACCAGCAGTGGTCGCCAAACCCAAACCAGAACCGGCCGTGATCCCCAAACCTGAACCGGCAGTGAAAAAAGCAGAACCTGAAGTTAGAGTGCCAAAGCCGGAACCTCCAAAGACCAAACCAGAACCGACGCCGGCACCAAAGGAACCTCCAAAGAAAGGTATAAAAACGACTCTGGTTTGAGATGCGGTTCTGGAGTTTTCTTAATCTTCTTAACTCCACCATCCTACTTTAACTCATCCTGAGTGATTATTGATCCTTTTTGTTTGTGCAAGCAAACTCCTTCATCTTTACCGTAACCCGTCACACTAAAACCAGAACTCTTACCTTCATCTTAAACCCTCTTCTGCTTCTTCTGTGGTTTGGTTTTGTCTAACGTCTAACACCATGTTACTGCGATGTTACTGCGATGTTACTCTGATGTTACTGCGATGTTACTGCGATGGGGCTGCACGTCCAGTTTGTCGGTTTTAGTTCTTCTTGTCTTGCACTCGATAGAGTGTTTGAGTTGGTCCGTCTCTAACAAAACTCTTCAGCTTGGACTCATTGAAAAGCTTCTAATGTCTGTGAATGGTGCTCTTTAAAGTTCCCGTGGAGGAAAAAATACCCGAGCCTCCGAAAGCTGCCAAGAAACCAGAAGTTGTTCCTCCCAAAGAAGAGCCGACAAAGAAAGAGAAAGGTACTTAAAACGTTCCTGACGGACCGTTCGTCAGTAACAAGATCAGACTTTGTTTGAGTCTGCTGTGAACCAGCAGGGTTGTGTTACTCAAATTACCACGATAAGGTTAAATGATGTTATTTCCATACTAGATATAATGTAAGTTAGGTCCCCAGAGTCCCTTTGGGTCTGGTTCCTCCAGGACCTTGACTAGCAGCACTTCATTCTGCTTAAGAAGGATCATTTGAGTAACTCCCTGCTGAGTTTAATGTGTCTTTATTTGTGCGGCAGCACGTTTCTTGGTTCTTTCTAGTCATGTCTTGTGCGTGTTGTTTGTGTCAAACCCTCTTAAAGCTTTGAAGCCCAAACCTAAACCGGTACCTGAAGAGGTGCCTGAACAAGTACCTCAGAAGGTGTTTGACCAGGTAGTGGTGACTGGACCTGAACCTGAGAAGAAAGTACTTGAAGCAGTGCCGGAGAGACGGCCTCCAGGGAAACCCGAGGTGAAGGAAAAGACCCCTGAGAGGGTCCCGGAGAAGGTTCTGATCCCTGAAAGGGTCCCAGAGAAGACCCCTGAGAGGGTCCTGGAGAAGGTTCTGATCCCTGAAAGGGTCCCAGAGAAGACCCCTGAGAGGGTCCCGGAGAAGGTTCTGATCCCTGAAAGGGTCCCGGAGAAGGTTCCGACCCCTGAGAGGGTCCCGGAGAAGGTCGTGATCCCTGAGAGGAAAGTGGAGGAAATACCAAAGAGGGTTCCAGAAAAAGTACCAGAGGAAAAGGTTCCTCCTGAGAGGAAGCCTGTAAAGGTTCCTCAGAAGGTGGCTGAAGACCAGAGGACTCCTGAGAAGGAAGTAAAACCTGAACTGGCGCCTAAGAAACCAGCAGAGAGGATCTCTGTAGATAAACCAGCTGAGAAGGTGCCTGAAGCTAAACCTAAACGAGAGGTAGAAGAAACTCTTCCTAAAGGTACAGCCGAGGCACACCTCTCTTTCTTTCTTTGTGTCTTCATGCATGTGAACCGTCGGTAACAGTCAAGTTACAGTTACACTCGCCGTAGGGCATCGACACGCACGCTCAAAAACATTACATGTTGATTTTAGTTTGGATTAAAGCAAAAAGGCCGACCATCATTTAAATGTATTGATTGTTGTCAGGACCTCAGACGGTCAGCTCTACGAACGCAAAAGTCTGATAGATTGACCCGGCCGAGTGTTGGCGTATCCTCATTGGCCTTTACTCTTTCAAAATGAAAAGGCAGGAACGGTCCGTTGTTCAAATGAGTCCGTCCAGCGTGACGCGACCGGCTCATGAAACTTGGACCAAACCTCTTAAACTAGACGATCTAGTTCTAAAATGAAACCTGACTCAGCGGTGGCACCATCGCCTATTTATCACTTAAAATGTTTTCAGAAGTAGATTTTGGTGGATTGTTTAGACGTAATAACAGAAAGATTATGGGCAGGCCGCCATGTTGTTTCCTGTTTGAAACGGCGAGCAGAGAACCAGGGACCAATCAGGTGCATTCAACGAGAGGATACGTCACCGCTTTAACCGCCAGTTGAGCCAAAGAGTTTAGAAGCAAAGAGACGAAACTCTAAAAAATACGAAATACTTTAGTTTTACTTTTGTACGTCTCTTTGTAGGAGGATGTTTTACTGGCGTCTGGCCGTCTCTTTCAGTCCAAAAAGGTGGAAGCGTAGCTCTGCTGCTGGGCGAATCGCCTACCGTCCGTCCCATCCTCGTGAACGCGATACCTCAGCTAAAGCCTTGATTGAATTTTTTCAAATTTTGCATAATTGTTCACTTGGACTCAAGGATGAACTGATCTTTCTCTGAACAATCAACAATTTAATGTTTTAGAGTGTGATGTTCGGAGTCTTCACACCGGCTGTAAACTGAACCCAAACTGAACTTTCTTCTTCTTCAGGTTTCTTAACGTCTTACATCCCTCTTTGAGGTCTTACTTCTTGCTGTGTTTTTTGTGTTATTTAATGTTTGCTGGTTATTTCTAAATGTTTGTCTGTTAAATGTCTAAATTCTCTTCTTTTAAAATTATATTTTGCGATCTTTACGCTCCGTCTTGGATTAAAAACTGATTCATTCTTTGAAAGAAATAGAAACTAAGAAGATCGAGAAGATTCATCCGTCGGAGGTTGAACATGAGATAAAAGTCTCTCCTCCAGAAAAAGGTACCGACCATCTGAGAACCCGATGGAGTACTTTAACCTCTGATTAATCTCTGTGTCGTCTCCTCCTAACACTAATGCTTGTCTTTGTGTTTTGTCATCACCTCTTGGCGCCGCCGCATGACGCCTCTTCTTCTTCTTCTTCACCTCTTAAAAAACGTCCAGGAACGACGACGAGTCTCGTTAAGATTGAGCGAAGGAAAGGAGCTCAGAAGATACAGGAAGTCTATTACGTGACGGAGAAAGTGTCGCCCACGGAGGAGGTGTGGGAACACGAAGAGGTGGTGGAAGAACAAGCCGAAGCGTTGTACGAGGACGACGTGGCTCGCATGGCCGAGACCATCGTGTCGTTGTCAGAAGTAGACGTCTTCGGTACAACGGAAAAGGCGAGAGATAAAAAGTCTGAGCTGAGAGGCGAGATATCTGTTACTGACTCTTCAAAGAGGAAAGAAACCAGGTTGACTAAACACAGAGTCCCCAAAACACAAGAAACCATAGTTGTAGTCCAGGAATCTGGATCTGACGCAGATAGGGAGGTCACACCGCTGCAGGAGAAACCTACCAGAGAAGAAGATTCTTTCATCCGGACGATCGAGTCGCCAACGGAGGAAATTACAGATGAGAGGAAAGACAGCGTTTCAGTCAGGAAGGTTGTTTCTAAACAAAGAAGTGGCATTACCATTAAAACAGAGAGCAAAGAGAGACAACAGGAAGTCAGGGAAACTAGTCTAGTCAAAGAGATCGAGTCAGTAAAACAGAAGATCCCATCAGTGACCGATAAAACAAAACCAGTTATTATCAGCACAGAAGCTAGAAAGGTAGAAACTGAAGTCACCTACGAGGAATCGATCGACCACGACGTCGAGATTATATCAGATATTCCAGAAGAAAAATACAGTCGAGCTGAAAAGATTACAGAAATCACAATCCAGCAGAGAGAAGTCAGAGTTAAAGACAAACCAGAGAAAACCAGTAGGACGGACGAGACTGGAATTAAACCAGACTCTGAAACTAGTGCACCAGGAAAGGTGTCGGTAAAGAAACAAGAGAAGAAGATAGTTGATACAAAACAGGAGAGAGTTGCTGAAAAACCAAAACCTAAAGAAGAGGTAAAACCAGAACCTAGAGATGAGGTAAAACCTAAAGCTAAAGAAGAAGTAAAACCTAAAGCTAAAGAAGAAGTAAAACCAGAACCTAAAGATGAGGTAAAACCTAAAGAGAAAGTAGAAGTAAAACCAAAACCTAAAGAAGAGGTAAAACCAGAACCTCGAGATGAGGTAAAACCTAAAGCTAAAGAAGAAGTAAAACCTAAAGCTAAAGATGAGGCAAAACCAGAACCGAAAGATGAGGCAAAACCAGAACCTAAAGATGAGGTAAAACCAGAACCTAAAGAAGAAATAAAACCAAAACCTAAAGAAGTAAAACCAGAACCTAAAGAAGAGGTAAAACCAAAACCTAAAGAAGAGGTAAAACCAAAACCTAAAGAAGAGGTAAAACCAGAAGAGTCAGTAACAGATGTCGAACTTCAGAAGCCAAAAGTGACCGAATACAAGAAAAAAGAGGAACCCAAAGACCTCCGTCCTCAGAGATTCGATACTGAAAAGACAAAAGAAGAAACACGTATTTTAGTCGAGGACGCGGTTCAGACGAAACCTTCAGTACCAGAGAAGAAAAGGATTTCCCCACAAACAGCTTCCAGAGGTACAAACAGAAACTCTAACATCTCTAACTCTTAAATCTTTAACCACCACCGTGGCTAAACGTCTCTTTATACAACACTTCATTGTGTTTAAAGGGCTTCTTTTTTTTTTTTTCCCTTTGTGGTTTTAAGTCTTTCTTCCTCTGTTTTCTCCTCTTAAATGTTAACATCTTGCGTTAAAACAAAACCTGATTCTTCTTTAAAGAACCAGAAGTCGAGGCCGAGACGATTCCCACAGCGATTGTTGCTGCTCCGTCTCCAGAGAGAGGTACAATGACTCTCCCGTCAGCTCTTAACTACCTTCTTATTATCTCTGTTTGTCTTCTTTAACTCCAGATGTTTGTGTTTGTGTTGTTGTTTTTTCCTCTAACCTCTTGGCACCGCCACATGGTGCTTTCTCTTCTCACCTCTTAAAAATCGTTCATCCTCCAGCGGCCGCTGCCGCCACCGCTCATTTAACGGCTGAGAAACGAGACGAGGACGAAGCTGAAATACGTCACAAGGATGATGAAGAAATTATGGTCGAAAGTCTTACATCTCTACCGCAAGAAGAGATTTTAATGATAGAACCTGATGAAGCGTCTGAAATAAGTGGTGATATATCGGATACTGGCGGTTTAAAGACGAGGGCTCTTAAAACGAAAAGGAAAACAGCTGTACCAGCCAAACAAAAAGAGATTTCTGTCCAAAAAACTGATTCTCCAACAGCGATCGTAGAAATAAAAGACATTAAAGAAGTTACTAAAGAAACAAGACAACATGAGAGTCCAGAGATTTCAGTTTCTGATCAAAAACAAGTGAAGAAAGGTTTTATTACCAGACAAGGACTAAAAGATCAACCTAGATTACCAGTTAGACCTGAAGAATCCAGTTCGGCAGGCGGTAAACCTTTAGAAAAAGCACTAAAGCAAACTGACCAAGAAAAACCTGAAACAAAGACACAAAAAACTGATTCTTCTGAGCTTTTTATACCAACAGAAACCTTCAAACCTGGAATAGTTGAATCTGACGAAGCAGAGGTGAAGTCTGTCAGACAGAAAACATTCATCAAGAAACCAGTCGGACTAGAAATAGATTTACAATCTAAAGAAGATATGTCACATGAGGCTGAAAATCAGATTGAAGAAATTCAGTCGGCAGCGTTTAAAACTCTTCAAAAGAAAGAAATACAAAAGGAGAAAGGTGAGTCTAAGAAACCAGAGATACAGGAAGTGACTAAAGATAAAGAGGAGGAAGAAACATCCATTAGAGGAGGTGAGGGACTAACGGACAGATTACAGAAACCAGAGGAGGTTTCTAAAAAGAAAATACGACCATCCAAACAAAAAGAACAGACTGTAGAAAAGACAGAAGAATTAGATTTGAGGGCAGTTCCAGAAAAAGACGTGAAACAAGAACAGCTAACCAAAGAAAAGTCAACCAGCGAGCTTCTGCCTGAATCTATTTTGTCCAAAGTAGTTCGACTTAAAGATAAACTGGTCAAAGTCAGTCCGATGGAGGGAACCACCGAGATGGAACCCAACACAGAGACCTCAGTTTATCCCGAGAAAGAAGTCAAACGCCCAGAATCGGAGACAGAAACTGATAAAACCCTTAAAATACCTGAAAGCTTATCAAAGACAAAGATCAAAGATGTAACTCCAAAAGTTAGACGTCAGACAGCGGTTGAAGACGAAGACAAACATGTCAAAGTGAGACCAAAAGAAAAGACAAAACCAAGACGAGAGCAACCAGAAAAACAGTCCTCCGTTAAATCTGAACCAGATGGAGAACCAGAACAAACCGTAGAGCGTTTTACCCCAGAACAAACCGTAGAGCGTTTTACCCCAGAACAAACCGTAGAACGTTTTACCCCAGAACAAACCGTAGAACGTTTTACCCCAGAACAAACCGTAGAGCGTTTTACCCCAGAACAAACCGTAGAGCGTTTTACCCCAGAACAAACCGTAGAACGTTTTACCCCAGAACAAACCGTAGAACGTTTTACCCCAGAACAAACCGTAGAACGTTTTACCCCAGAACACACCGTAGAGCGTTTTACCCCAGAACAAACCGTAGAGCGTTTTACCCCCGGACAAAACACAACTAAAGATGAAAGAGCGGTTAAAATAGAAGAGAAAGGAGAACAGATGTTAAAAGACAAACTAGAGATAGTTTCATCTGAGGATAAACAACTCGCCATCCCTCCGACTGAAAAGAAAAAAAACAGACCGGAACAAACTGAAAGAAAAGCATCAACTGCTCCTGTTGTTGAGAAAATATTCATAAAGTCATCGACAGAACAAGAACCAACGTTAGCCAAAGCTGAAGCGACTAAAGTTAAAGAAGCTCAGTTAAAACTGGTTACAAGTAAAGATCGAACTTTTAAAACTGAAAAAGGAAAACAAGCATTTTTGTTAGAAATGCCTCAAATAGAAGACGATAAATCTGAAGAAACTACAGTTCAGTCGGAGGTCAGCAGAGATGAAATCGACAAAGTTACAGATAAATTAATTCCCACTGAAGAGCAGAAAACAAAGAAACTTTTAAGAAAGTCGTTGATTAAAGAGAAAGATACTCAAAAACAGCTGAAACCAGTCAAAGTTAAAGCTGACGATGTCCAGTCAAAGATTAAAGATGAAACTGCTGAAGGCGCTCCTGTTAAAGTAAAGGAAGTAACGAAACAAGAACCAACTGAAAGAACGTCTACTGAAGTGATCAAATTAACTCCTAAAGAATCACTGACAGCAGGACAGCATTCAGAAAAATGGGTCAAAACAGCAGAAGACGTTGTAGAAAAAGTGGATAGAGATAAGGAGATAAAGCCGTCACCAACAGAAAGACCTAAGGAAGAGATAAAACCTGAGGAATTACTGATAGACAAAACTAAAGAATCAAGTAAAGAGGCGATCCCTGATTCAGAGGCCATTTCTCCAAAGAAAGACAGACAGCAGATATTACATAAAACTGATAGAGATGCTCTCATCAAACAGAAGAAACCAGCAAGAAAAGAACAAGTTGGAAGGAAAGGGTTAGATACGCCTGTGATGGATGAAACAACTGAAATTAAAACCTCAGAGATCGAGTCAGTATCTCAACAGAAACCTCAACAGATTATAGTTGAACATGACCAGCTAAAGGTCAGCACTGTTAAAGATAAAACCTTTAAAGTTAGTCCTGTTAAAGAAGCAAAAACAAAACAGGAACAGATCGAAAGAAAGGTTTCAGTTACACCTTTAGTTGAGGAAACTTCTGAAGAACTGGAAGTAGCTCCTGAAGAACATGCAGAAATCAGAGAAACTGATGAGGAAACTGATTCCTTTGGAGAAATACCTTCTGAAACATCAATATCCCTGAAGAAGAGAGGACAAAAGTTAGCTAAAACTAAAGAGGTTGCAGATGAACAAATCCCATCAAAATTCGTCACAGTTAAAGATCAAATTCAAAAAGTGACTCCCATCAAAGATGGTACACATGAAGAACGTGCAGAAACTAAAGAATCTGTCACAGATCGTCCAACGTTTGATGCGTCAGAGAGTGAATCAGTATCTCAACAATCGAAACCTCAACAGATTGTAGTTGAACACAACCAGCTGAAGGTCAGCACTGTTAGAGATAAAACCTTTAAAGTTAGTCCTGTTAAAGAAGCAAAAACAAAACAAGAACAGATCGGAAGAAAGGTTTCAGTTACACCTTTAGTTGAGGAAACTTCCAAAGAACTGGAAGTAGCTCCTGAAGAACATGCAGAAACCAGAGAAACTGATGATGAAACTGATTCCTTTGAAGAATTACCAATATCCCTGAAGAAGAGAGGACAAAAGTTAGCTAAAGCTAAAGAGGTTGTAGACGAACAAATCCCATCAAAGTTTGTCAGAGTTAAGGATAAAATTCAAAAAGTGACTCCCATCAAAGATGGTACACATGAAAAACGTGCAGAAACTAGATCCGTCACAGATCGTGCAACGTTTGATGAGGATGTCGATACGTCAGAGAGCGATTTAGTATCTCCACAAGAACCACAACAGAAACCTCAACAGATTGTAGTTGAACACGACCAGCTGAAGGTCAGCACTGTTAGAGATAAAACCTTTAAAGTTAGTCCTGTTAAAGAAGAAAAAACAAAACAGGTACAGATCGAAAGAAAGGTTTCAGTTACACCTTTAGTTGAGGAAACTTCTAAAGAACTGGAAGTAGCTCCTGAAGAACATGCAGAAACCAGAGAAACTGAATTAGCAGCAGTTGATGAGGAAATTGATAAATCAGAGATTATTTCTCAGAAGGAATCGAGGCGACAAAAGTTAAAAGTCAAAACTAAAGAGGTTGCAGACAAACAAATCCCATCAAAGTGTGTTACAGTTAAGGATAAAATTAAAAAAGTGACTCCTGTCAAAGATGGTAAGCCTGAATTTATCACAGATCATACAATGTTTGATGAGGATGTTGATACGACAGAGAGCGATTTAGTATCTCCACAAGAACGACAACAGAAACCTCAACGGATTGTAGTTGAACATGACCAGCTAAAGGTCAGCACTGTTAGAGATAAAACCTTTAAAGTTAGTACTGTTAAAGAAGCAAAAACAAAACAGAAACAGGTCGAAAGAAAGGTTTCAGTTACACCTTTAACGGAGGAAACTTCTAAAGAACTGGAAGTAGCTCCTGAAGAACATGCAGAAATCCAAGAAAAGGTAGTTGATGAGGAAACTGATGTGTCAGAGATTATTTCTCAGAAGGAATCAAAACAACAAATGTTAGCTAAAACTAAAGTGGTTGCAGACGAACAAATCACATCAAAGTTTGTCACAGTTAAGGACAAAATTGTAAAAGTGACTCCTATTGAAGATGGGACACCAAAAGCACCAGCACAACTAATTAAAAGAGACGTCTCAGATGCATCTGAGGTTGAGTTACCCGTACCATATGCAGAATCTTTTCCTAAGTCTGAACTGAGCTTCTCGAAGGAAGAAACACCAAAGATAAAGAGATCACAGAAGCCACCAAAGACTGGAGATAAAATAGATGATGAATTCCAGTTAGTTGTTGTCTCGATTAAAGATAAAAAAGGCCAAACTCCTCTGACTGAAGACAAGAAAACAAAACAGGAACAGGAGCAATTGTTGAGGGTAGATGCTGCCAAGGAAACTGGGACTGTTTCTCCTAAGAAAGATGGAGCTCAAAAGTCAGCCAAAAAGACTACAGTTGAAGAAGTCCAGGCCAGGACAGTCAGCATTACAGATGGATACGGTAGTGTTACACCTTTTGAGGCAACACAAATCAAACAGGAACAAGTTGAAAGAATGAGGGATGTAGACATCAAAGACATTTCTGTAAGTTCAGTTGAAGGAATCAGGTCTAACTTAGTCCCAGTTAGAAGTGAAACAGAAAAAGTGTCTCTCGTGGAAAAGAAGACCCTAAAAAGACAGGATCAGGTTGACAGCGTAGCCTCAGAGCCTGAAGTAACCTATGCAAAGTCTGATGCTCCAGAAAAATATGCTAAAACTGAAAGAACTGTTAAAGACCGAGAAACAGAGACACTATTTGAAACCGCTCATCCAAAGAAAGAAAAATCGCAAAAGTCAGCAAAGATGGTTGAAGATATTCAGCCAATAGGAGATTCAAAGAAAAGACAAAACAGACAAATTGCTACTCTTAAAAAGAAGGAAATAAGGCAGGAAACAGAAACAAAGCAGAAGTTTTTACCTGAGATGGAAGTCAGAGATGACATATCTCAAGAACAAGACCAGAAATTAGTCAAAACTCATAAGATTAAACCAATTCTAGATGAAAGTGGCAGAGTCCCTCCAACTGTAAAGACAAAACAATAAAAGCGTAAACAAATCGAAAGAAAGGATTCGGTTACAGCTCTGCAAGACAAACCATCTAAAGAAGAAACAGCTGAGATCCAGTCCAAGACAGTCGTTGTAAAACACGAATACGTAGTGTATACTCATCGGATACAAAACAGGAACAAGTGGAAAAGAAAGTTTTCAGAAGCAGCTGCGATGGAGGTTGCATCAGAAAAACCTCAGATAGTAAAAGAAGGAGATGCTTTATCAGATACCTCCAAACATATTACAGTTGAACAAGCCAAAACTAAGGAAGTTAAAGATAAACCAGACAAATCTGAAGTTAAAGGAAATGTTTCAGGTGCAGCTAAACCAGAAAAACTTCTAGTAATGGACAAAACCAGACAGACGACAAAAAATAGAAACAAAGACAGCAGTTTCTCCTGTAATGGAGGAAACAAAAACAGACATACTGATGGAAAAAGATGCGTTCAAGACGAAAGAGAAAGACGCAACTAAAACAGAAGAAGGGCTGAAGTTTGACATTAGTATTGAAGATGTCCAGGACAAAGAAACCCCTAAAAGAGAAAGGCCAAAGATTGGGCAAAGGTACAAAAACTTCCCTTGAGGAAGTGCAGTCCAAGACAGTCGTAGTTATAAGATGAATACGGTAGTGTTACTCCATTGAAAGGAACAGAAAACTAAACAGGAACAAGTGGATAAGAAAGTTTCAGTGGCATCTGTGATGGACGTTGCATCTGAAAGGTCTCTGATAGTGTCAGAAGGAGATGTTAAATTAGACACCCTCCAAGGTTTATCACACCTGACGAGCTCGTTAAAGACATTGCGTCAAGAAAAGAGGATGTTTTTGAGTCGGATGACGTTTCTCTAAAGACAAAGGAGACTCTAAGGGACAAGAAAGACACTAGAGTTGAACAAGTCATGTCTAAAAGTAGACCTAGTTGAAGCTCAGATTAGAGACGGTTTTCTGCCGTTAGAGAGGAATTGCCTATAAGACAGGAACAAATTGAAAGAAAGGCCACTTCTCTGACAGAGGTAACGGACACAGGGATTGAAGACATTCAGTCAAAGAAATCTTAAATCCCTGAAAGGAGAAAGGACAGAAGTTTTCCCTAGGAGAAGTGCAGCCCAACACCGTTAGAGTTAAAGATGAATACGGTAGTGTTTGCTCCAATCGAAGTAATGGAAACAAAAGTGGAAAAAACAGTTTCAGTTGCACCTGTGATGGAGGTTTGCATCTGAAAAACAATCTCATCGTTAAAGAAGGAGATGTTAAATCAGACACCCTCCAAAGATTGATCATACCTGACAAGCTTGTTAAAGACGTTGCATCAAGGAAGAGGACGTTTATGAATCCGCTGAGGTTTCTCTTGTAAGACATTCACGAATTCCAGAGACCGTTTAGCTTGAACGAGAGATTACAGATAAAGATACTCAGTTAAAAGAAGACACAAGTCAATTAAAAAACTGCATTTGTTGACGAGACAATACCAACACCAACAAAACAGAAACAAAGGCAGAAGTGTCGGCTGTTACTCCCCAAAAGACTCCAGAAACATCGGTAGGAGAAGATGCTAAAACTGAGGAGTTGTTCGAGACCTTCAACAAGACATGAGGAAGTTAGATGTGATCGTACAAAGAAACCAGACCTCTCTGAAAGCCGAGGAGAGGTTACAGTTGAAGGCATTCAGTCCTAAAACAGACACCGTTAAAGACGTTTTTTCTCAGCGTTACTCCGAATGTAGAAACAAAACAGGAACAAATAGAAAGAAAAGCCTCAAGGACACCCGTACTGGGTGTTGCATATGAAAAACCACTAATTGTGAAAGAACAAGATGTTATATTAGATACTCCGCAAAGGTACATTCCCCTTACGATCTCGTAAAAGACGTTACCTCAAGAAAAATGGAGGCAGAGGATATTTCTTTAAAGAAAGACGGAGCCACAAAGCTAGATCAAACCTGAAGAGTTTAAAGTACAAGAAAGCAAATCAAAGGTTGAAATACTTGGTGACAAGACTTCCAAAGTTACTTCCGGTAAGAAACAACCAGAGCAGAGTCCACCGCTAAGGGAGTACCGCTCGGCAAGATGTTTCAGACAAATACCCCAGAACTGTTGGAGATGCTCAAACAGAGTTTTCTAAAACAGACTAAATCTGATCCTGTTAGTAAGATAATCACGGTTAAAGATAAAAGAGCCACAGTTAGTCCTGCCGAAGGAACAAAAATAAAGCTTGAACACATTAAAGGCAAAGCTGCATTAACGCCTGCAACCGAGGCGACGTCTAAAGAATCAGTTATAGCAGACCGACAGGGCGAAAAATACACCAAAAGAGAACTTCTCCTCAAAGACAGAATCACAACAGAAGATGAAATTAAAACAATTGTCAGCTGAACGAGACTTTAAAGATGAAGAAGAAAGGCAAAAACAATCACTGGTCAGGACCAAGTAAGACGGGAACAAGTCGAAAGAAAACCCGCCGTTACGTCGCTGTTGAGGCGACACCAAAAAGGGCAGGATGCTTCGGAAAGACAACGAAATTAGTTAAACCCAAGAAAAGTGAGACATGAAACAATGATGAGAAAAAACAAAACCATCCAAAGAGTTTAGCTGATACTGATGCGATGCCTTTGCATGAGCCCCGAGTCGAGAAATCGCCAGTAACCGATGAAACCAAACCAAAGACTATACTAACTCTTTCAGGAACGGTGCCACCGGGAAGTCTCGTCTGAGAGCAGGGACGTCCGTGATACGCCCCTCCTCAGGTGAAGTTTAGAAACCAGTGAGCAGAGAGGATGGAGAAGCTTCGAGGGTGGCTTCAGGTCCGTCATAGAAACCAGGGGTTTTATCTTTTGGGACCAGAAGGAATATGCAGAACATCAAGAATCCTCCAGAGGTATAGAGGGAAAACTGTTATGTGTCACCGAGCACGTGTTTTTTGAGCACCTGAGCACCAAACATCGTTGTGCACCTCCTCGTTTATCACCCTCTTTAAGGACTTCATACCTCTTTGTCATCATCATCCCCAGAGGATATCATGTCACATCACCCATTTTGTTTGGGCACGAACTGTACTCTTGCTCATTGTGAAGAACCGCCGAAGAGACGGTCTCTCTTGGTTTCTTATCACCTGATATCTAAACCACCACAGTTTCATTTCCTGTTTGTTGTGTCTGTTAATGTCTCGCTGTCGACGAGGTGAGATGTTTTGTGGGAATCTCTTCCGTCTTTAAACTTTGTATGTTTCCATCGTGGACCTTCTCTTTTTGTTGTTGTTTGTCTTTGCATGATTCGTCACTCTTGTCGAGGTTCTCATTGTCCTGTAATTTCATTTCCAAAGTTCCTGTGAAGGAGAAGGAATCTCTGCCACAAGTCAAAGAAGCTCTGTAAAGCCAGCTGCTCCTGTAGAAGGTACACTACTTCTCTCTTTACTGTGTGTTTATGTTGTGTGTTTTTTCTCTGAAGGCATTCGTAAAAGAATTGTCACTCTTGAGCAACCCTGAATCTTTGAAACGCAATGCTTTATTAAACATAGAATATGAGCTTCTCTTTGGTGTCGAGCTCTTTGTGGTAGAGCTTTCTGTTGACTTCCTTGTATACCTTTTGTACTTTGAAGAGAGCAAACCGCAGGCTGCTGTCAAAGTTCAGAAGCTGCTAAAAGGCCTGAAGAGTCACCGACAAAACCAAGAAGTTGGAGAAGAAAGTTACTCCACAAGAAGAAGCAAAGCCAGGTATCCAGACAGTAGTTCTTGTGCGTTTTTAGAAAGAAGAGAAACGTGTGTTTTTTGGTGATACTTTACTTCTATTCCCTCTTTTTGGTATACTTGAAGTGACCAATGCCAAAGCCTGTCGTGAAGGCCGAAGAACAAACCAAGAAGGTTGTGGAAGAAGAAAAAAATGATCGTGGTAGAAAAGATAACTCCTGAAACAGGTAGAGGGATTAGAAGGACTGAGATTGAAACGTACTCTTTTGTTGGAGCTTTTCCATCTTTTTCACATCTTATTTCATCACTGCAAATGTTGACTAAATCACCCCCCCCCACCCCACTGTGTGTTTCCATTGGTTGATTGGGTTGTCAGCCTGTGTTATCCAGGTTCTTAGGACCTTTAGCAGCAGTACAGTCCTTGTTGGTCTTTTCATGTTGTGGTCATTAATTCATTGACCTTGAATCCAATGCGAGCATGCCACATTTGTTCTTGGACAATTCATTTCAGCTCTTTGTCTTCACTGACACCATTTCTCACGTCATTCCACTAAATCACGTGACACAGTCACAACTTCACCCTCAACGTCCTGTAGTAGAATATTCATTATTTCTGAATGTGATTGGTAAGCTCTTCCCATTTTTTTAAATCGGTGAAATTGTTGTTCATGACTGATTAAATGTCCTAATTAACACCTTTCTGAACTATTCCTCTGTATTTAGATGAAACCAAGGGACCCGTCCACAAGGCACCGGGAGGAGTCAGAAAAGGTAGGACGCACCGATTTACCTCGTCGCTTCACCTCACGACATACATTACAGTAAACCCAACCACCTCCCTGATTCTGCTAACACTGCACACCTAAATCTAAAAACTACACCAGGGTTTCATGTTTGTGTTCATAACATCCCAGGTAGAGGATGTTGGGAGTTGACCTCTAATTAGCTCTGATTGGCTTATTAGATAATTCTTAAAAGCAATTAAAAACTTTTAAAATGTAAATACACACAATCCTGGAACCCATCTGTTATCTGTCTGATGACGGATAAACCTCTGGAGCACGGGGCTATGTTTTCTGACTGTTCTTACAAAGAAACGTATATCGCTAAGAAGTGAAAGTCAATTGTTCGTTCCATTGCAACATCAGCGCCCAAACAGCAGCGCTGTGGATTATGGATTACTGCAGCGCCTTCTAGCAGCTGTTTGGTTCTTGGTGAAGCCCAGCGGATAGTCGGGCCAAGACCTCCTTTTTCCGTGTGCTGCTCATTGTTTTACAGTCCGATTAGCAACTTGAGATGCGAGACCTGGGAGTTGGAGTTGAGAGACTACTTGAACGACCGGATTGTTTTCACCAGTTTACAAGATCATTTTTGAAACCAATAAAAAGCTAAATCATTGTCCAGACAATAGCCGGTGGGTTCCCAGGTTGCATTTGGGCAATGCGTTCCGCCTCTTTTGCTCTCCACGCGCACGGTTTACCTGCATTCAGCCAAAGCCTGCTCAAACGTGAGTGGTCAATACTACTGGGAATACAAACCAGAACGCTTCGGATGCCACCAATCCTGTCCCGCGTCTCCAGAGATTATATACAACTACTATATGTTTTCTGTTTGTCGTCTGTCCTCTTCGACGTCTGTTACTGTTGTCCATGTTTAGTTTTATATTTAAATAATTGGATTTTTTTTTTTATTCTATATTGTCTCTTTTGTAAATGATTAGTCTGTGGTTTTGTCACCAGTTAAGTGTCAATAGTAATTGCAAACCTTTGCTACCGTAGAAATTCTCTGCACAAAAAAGGTAAAAATTCAGACGGAGGAGGAGGGGACGTTTGAGATTCCCAGTTTTGAGGAAGACAACCCGAGTCATAAAGAAGTGGAAGAGGAGCAGGAGATTATCAAACTGAAGAAGATCCCGTCGGTCCCCCATAAAGAAGAGGAGTTGAAACTTCTGACGGTTCACAAGGACCACGATCTTTAACGTTGAGGAGATGGTGCAGAGAGAGGAGGCTGTTGAGATTGTCCGTCGCACCAGACGACAAGCGGAGGAGAGGAAACCTCGAGACAAGCAGACGTGGTGAAGAAGCCAGAAATTATGGAGCTTAAAGAAAAGGACGAGAAAGAAGCTCCTAAAGACGTATGGACCCGCCAGAAACCAACTCCAAAAGACGAGAAACCAGAAGAAAAGATTGCTCTGAAGAAAACCCCCAAGACGCGAAGGAAGAAGAACCCTGCCCCGCCGAGTGCAGCCTTGAAGAAAGTGAAAAAACTGCCTTCAGATGAGGCGGAACCAGAGGTGGTCAAACTAAAACCGTTTGAAAAGCCGGTTTAACCAGCTGAGGAGCCGGAGAAAGACCAGAAAAGAGAGGCCAGACCGGGACGCTGTTGCCCTTCCAGAAGCTGGAGAGGATCCCCAGAGAGGTGGAAACCAAAGAACCGCCCAAGAAACCCGAGAGAGCTCCTCCGGAGGTGAAGGAGCCGCCAGTCAAGGTTGCTAAAGCCGGTAGATAAAAGAAAACTCCAGAGAAAGAGCCT
This sequence comes from Sebastes umbrosus, assembly GCF_015220745.1. NCBI lineage: Eukaryota > Metazoa > Chordata > Actinopteri > Perciformes > Sebastidae > Sebastes > Sebastes umbrosus. Next base: position 162,964 of record NC_051281.1, read on the forward strand.
GAGGAGGTCAAAGCACCCACCAAGGTGAAGAAAATCCCAACTCAGGAGCAAGAGGTGGAGAGCGTTAAGCTGAAGCCCTCTCTCCACACCGTCCAAAGAGGCTGCAGAGCCCGAGAAGAAACCAGCAGAGGAGAAAGAGAGGACGCCAAGCCGACGACCTGCGCCGCCCGCCGCAATGAGTCCAGAGGAAAAACCAAAAGAACGAGAGCCAGAAGCAAAACCGAAGATCCCAGAGGCTCCAGAGAAGAAGCCAGCGGAGAAGAAGGTGGTCGAGGCAGCTCCAGCGGAGAAGAAGGTGTCTCCGGCGCCGGTTAAGAAACCTGAAAAGGTTCCCTGAAGAGCCCAAACCGGTGCAGCTGAAGAAGTTAGTCACGCCCAAGGTTAAAGAGGAGAAAGAAGAAGTGGTGGCTCTGAAGCCTTTAGAGCACCTGAAGAAGGTTGAGATGAAAAAGACGCCATCTCCTAAAGTTGAGAAGCTAAAAGAAGCAGAGACGATCCCCATTGAGAAGAAGCTGAGTGTCGATAGACTTAAAAAGGTTCCTAAAACGGTTTCACCGAAGGACTCTGTCGACGCGGTGGCTCTCAAAAAGGTCCCCGAAGAAGCCGTCGCCAGAGGCGGCGGCGGTGGAAACCGGCGAAGCCAAAAGGCCGGATCCCCCTGGTGAAGGAGGTCTCTCCGGGAGCCGTGCAGATGAGGAAGGTCGCCACCCAGCCGGAGGAGGAGGTCGAAGAGGAGGAGGAGGAAGAGACGGAGCAGGAGGAGGAAGAGGAGGTCTGGGGCTGGGAGCTGGTTCCCCGGGACAGTGGCGGCTCGGAAGACTGGGAGGGTGAAGGAGAGGAAGGTGCTCTGGAGGTCCCGGGGGTGACAGGAGAGGTGAGATGGTGGCGGCTCCAACTCGGTTGGTGACGGCCGAGACAAACCCTGAATAACCTCTACCCATCCCCGCCATCATGCCTCCATCTAAACCATCTTCACCTCATCACATCTTGCGGTTTTACGCCATCTCTTCCTTGTCTTGACGTTAATCATCATTCTGTTTGTCAGCGTCTGGTCCATCGCTTCCTCTCATGTCTGGCGCTGTGTGTCCATATCGTCCTCCATCGGTAGTGGCTAGAAGGGAACCAGCAAACTGGGAAACTCTCGCGAGATCTTTAGGCGTTGACCTCGAATAGTTAAAGGTTAGGACGGGTTGTCGGGCAGCGAGTCTCGCCAGAGTTTTTGCAGATCAGATTTTGCAATTTTGCGGGCTCCCTTCTAGACACGACCGTCGACATCAGTCCAACATGTGTTCTCATTTCATCATTATGTATCTGTTCCGTGTCTTCATGGTGTAAATCACTGTAATCATACATTACTCATCGGTGTGTTTCATTAAGCTGTTTCATATATTCACCATCTCTTCATGTTCATCTATCCGTGCGTTACACATCATGTTCATGTATGAGGACGTGTGATCACAGCGTGAGCTGCACATTCATTTTGACTTGTTTCTGAACAGAGGGACAACCGGCAGAGGAAGCAGCAAGAGGTCGAGGTAGAGGACTGAAACGTAAGTTGTCTTCATACACCTCACAGTTTACATTCTACTTCCTGTTTTACATCAGACCACCACATACGGGTAAAAGTCAAGGCCACACCCCCTTTTGGGGGACAGAAAACAGAAGATCTCATAGACTTCAATGTGATCTGACGTATGTTTGGATGTAATTTTGACAAGTTTGTCTGCATTCACCTCTTGTTATACAAACGTTTGTTTTATACGTATGTCTAATAATTATTTAGCGATCTTACCCTGAGCGTTGAGGATACCTTAAGAAGTAGAAGTTTGGAGACATATTTCAACTTCTTCTGTTTACTGTTACGTCTATGGATTTAAAAAAAAAATTATAATATTTTTTTGGACACTTTTCGAATTTCTTTTCCAAAATCTTTTCACATATTTAACTAAGAACTTTTTTGGCAATTTTTCGGACATTTTTTCACAAATACTTTAGTGAATATTTTTCACATATGTTTTGGGATTTTTTCCATATCTTTTATTACAGATATTTATTTGGATATTTTTCACAATTTTTGTACATATTTTACTAATATTTTTCGAATAGTTGTCTAATGTTTTTTGGGGATGTTTCAACTTCTTCTGTTTACTCTGTTACCATCTATGAGGGACACGGGATTGGTTCCCCTCTAAAGGGGGCGTGGTCATAACTCTGGATGGCGTGTTGCCGGTCTGATGTGTGGTGAAGCCGCAGAATCCTTCTTGAAACTCAAATGTTAACTGATTGTCTTCACGTTGTGTTTTAGCCAAGCAGACGCCGTCCCCTGGAGAAGGCCGGGGTCGCGGCCTGAAGCCCGGTGGAAAGGGCCCATCGCCACCAGAGGATCCCTTCGGAGGGTTCAAGCCTCAAAGCCGTCCCCCTGAAGTTCATCAAGAAGATCCAGAACATCGTGCTGAAGGAAGCCGAGTCCATCGGCTCGTCGGCGGTGTTTGAGTGCGAGGTGTCGCCCTTCCACCGCCATCACCACGTGGATGAAAGAAGACAGTAACCTGCGCGAGGACCCCAAACACAAGTTCACGTCTGACGGCAAAGATCGCAAGTTGACATTATCGACGTCCAGCTGGCGGACACCGGAGAATACACCTGTATCGCCAAGAACGCCGGCAAGGAGATATCCTGTAAAGCCAAGCTCATCGTTGAAGGTATTTATATCACCTCAGGTCAATGGGGTCAAACTGTTAACTCATAGATATCACCAGGAAACTCCCCCCAGTCTCTGTGTCTCAAAGATACTTGGCGTGGAGAAGACTCAAGGTCGTACCTCTAATGATCTGATGTCCAATAGTTGATTGTTTTTTCCTGCTGTCACAGAGCTGCCGGTGAAGTGGATCAAAGAGCTGGACGAGGACACGTCGCCTTTGAAGGGTCAGCCTCTGTATATGACCTGTGAGCTGAACAAAGAGAGAGACGTGATCTGGAAGAGGAACGGCGAGCTCCTGAAGAAGAAGGCGGGTAAGATCCAGATCAATATCATCGGTTTGCAGCACGCCTTGTGACCATCCAGAACACCACGGGATGAGGATACCGGCCTCTACACGTGTGAGGTGGCCAACCAGGAGGACGTCAAGACGACAACCAATGTCAAAAATCATCGGTAGAAATGACAGAACGTTGAACCGGTAACGTGCATCAGTACGGGTGTTTACAGGAGGACTTTGTGCTGTAATAAGATAGCTCTTAACATACCTCACACCACAGCAACATCTGAAAAGGTGATCTTTAGATCCATCAAACAATCAGGGCTTTGCTGGCGATCGTCGGGAGGAATCAGACACAATATCAGCTGGATTCTCGTGTAGTGTTGAACCCGACATTACTTGTGACTTATAAAACAAGGACTTGGTCCCACCTCTGATAATATTTAGTATCTTCATGGTGCACATTGTGTCTCTAATGATCAAGACGGACACTGACTCAGTAATGTTTAACTCCAACAGAAATCATCCAAAGATTGGATTGTGAAACCGCTGAGAGACCAGCACGTGAAACCGACAGGCTGCCGCTAACGTTTAAATGCGAGCTCTTCAAGGACACTCCAACTGGAAGTGGCTGAAAGGAGAGGAAGAGGTTACTCCTTCTGACAAGGTCGAGATGATGCAGGACGGAAATCAGCTGAACGCTCATCATCAAGACATGTCAGCCCGAGGATGTAGCAGAATACGCCATGGAGGTGGAAGGACGCGTCTACACCGCCAAGCTAACGCTAGGAGGTTTCTCCATCTACCTTCCTTTAACTTCTCTCTAATACTTTCTATCATTTGGTGATATTTCTGAGTACTGATGTAATCTGTTTCTCAGAGCGGGAGGCTGAGATCCTGAAGCCCCTGGCCAGCGTTGAGGTCATTGAGAAGGAAGACGCCATGTTTGAGACGGAGATCTCTGAGGAGGACGTTCCTGGAGAATGGAAGCTGAAAGGAGAGGTTTTGACCAGATCCCCGGTAGGACATGATGAAAATTATTCTTAACTAGGGATGCGCCGATACCGATACTAGTATCGGGGCCGATACTATGCTTATGTAAACGGCACCGATACCATTTTACGGCAACGTGACGTTAAAGTCAGCGTCTTTCGGGCCTTATCGTACGTGCTCACGCTCCACCTCCTCGACGGTGCGGGCGAAACGAGCCGGTGGTGCGCCCGACCCCGCTGGGCCGGGATGCACCTCAGCCGGCGCGCGCCGGCCCTCACTTTCATTGCACCACGTGGTTTTGCTTGCAACCTCTGACTTGCGCGTGCGTTAGATTACTTTGTCCGTGTTTTCCAGACGGGTCGGGTGGGTTGCCGACATCGGCGCAGACCCCTGGCACCTTTTACGAGGACAGTCTGCCCCGGTGGACACTTTGTCCACGGCCCCCGGGAAGCACCTTCCCCCCGAGCCTTTCCCAAGCCGACCTAGAAGAGGTGGCGGCGCACCTGCCTTGTAATGCGGGACTCCCCAGCCAGCCGTGTGTCCGCTCACACACCCTCCAGCTGGCTGTTAACAAGGGTCCTTTAGACACAGAGACTCGTATCGGTACTCGGTATCGGAGAGATACCCAAATGTAAGTACTTGTACTCGGTCTGAAAAAAATGGTATCGTTTCATCCCTATTCTTAACGCATGTATTTTACTACTCCCTGTTCACTAATTTTTTCTATAGTATAAATGTACTGTAATGTGTTCCACCAGATGTTGCGACATCCAAATGGAGGGTGGCCTGCGTAGACTCACTCTGAAAAACTGCCAGTTTGGATCAGGCCGGAGAAGTGTCCCTACCAGGCTCTTAACGCCATAAACCAGCGACATGCTCAACGTCAAGGTAAGACCTGGTATCCGGGATCGGGATCACAAATGTGTCCGTAGATTTCAGGAGTATTAGCTGTAAAAAATAAAGGTGTAAGGTCCCGTGGGCAATAAAATAAGCTTTATGGGCACGTGAGAGCGGACCTTAGATCTTTATTTAATAAGGTTGACGAGTCCAAATTCATTATTTGCACCATTCATTGAGACTTTTATGGTTACCGGGGCGACGAGGAGCGATGGGATCCCGACGACTTCCACTGGTGGAAAGTGGCGTCCTGTCTCTGTTGTTTCTATTTGTTGTCTTTTAAACAGAAAACCTGTCTGTTGTTCACGTCAGATTGGACTCTACAGTATGTTTGTATCGTCTGGGTTAAATGTTGTATGTTAAATCTACGTTCAGTGGCCAGTTTATTAGTTAAACCAACACGGAATGGGTCAATCACTTAAATTCAGCAAAGTTTATGGAGTTAATAAAAATGAAATCAAAAAGCAGTCGGTTGATTTTGTCCGACGGTCATAAAAACGAGGTAACTGGTGAACGTATCTTCAAACAACGGTTCGTATGATATCTATCTAAAAGTCATTCCTCATTTTTCGTTTGTTTTCCTACAAATGTCCAGAAACACAGCTTGGTTAGGTTTACAAAGAGATCGTGGTCAGGGTTAAAATAACGAGTAAGATGGTGGACTGGTCCTTCCCCAAGATGGTGGACTGGTCCTTCCCCAAGATGGTGGACTAGTCCTTCCCCAAGATGCTGGACTGGTCCTTCCCCAAGATGGTGGACTGGTCCTTCCCCAAGATGGTGGACTGGTCCTTCCCCAAGATGCTGGACTGGTCCTTCCCCAAGATGGTGGACTGGTCCTTCTCTAAGATGCTGGACTGGTCCTTCCAAAGATGGTGGACTGGTCCTTCCCCAAAGATGCTGGGACTGGTCCTTCCCCAAGATTGATAGACCTGGTCCTTCCCCAAGATGGTGGACCTGTCCTTCCCCAAAAATGGTGGACTGGTACCTTCCCCCAGGATGGTGGACCGGTTCCCTTCCCCCAAGATGCTGGACTGGTCCTTCCCCAAGATGGATGGACTGGGTCCTTCCCCAAAATGGTGGACTGGTCCTTCCCCAAAATGGTGGACTGGTCCTATCCCCAAGATGGTGGACTGGGTCCTTCCCAAAAGGGTGGACTGGTCCTTCCCGAAAATAGTGGACTGGTCCTTCCCCAAGATGCTGGACTGGTTCCTTCTCCAAGATGGTGGACTGGTTCCCCTTCCCCAAGATGCTGGACTGGTCCTTCCCCAAGATGCTCGGACTGGTCCTTCTCCAAGATGCTGGACCTGGTCCTTCCCCAAGATGCTGGACTGGTCCTTCCCCAAGATGCTGGACTGGTCCTTCCCCAAGATGCTGGACTGGTCCTTCCCAAGATGCTGGACTGGTCCTATCTCCAAGATGCTGGAACTGGTCCTTCTCCAAGATGCTGGACTGGTCCTTCAACAATGACGAAACTTTTGCTGAATGTTTCATGAAGAACCAGCAAGAATGATGGACAGTTGAGTGGAGCAGTACGACCCCTAGTGTCCTTGCTGACCTGGTGGACATGTACCGCTGGATTTAACATTATAGACATGACCACTGACTATTAGTTGAACAATTTAGCCACAAATTCACAGACATATACTCAGTTTGGACCCAGTCCATAGCAAATACCCCTGATATCCCGTTGGTAGGAGTCCATAAACTTGTAGACCCATAGAGGGGTACCAGCCAGTACTGCAGACCAGGGTGTACACGGTAAACCTGACCACTGCTGTTCTGTTGCTGTGTTGTGTTGTGTTCTTCAATGTTCTGTACCTGTATGTCACCTTTAACCCAGAAATCGAGATGGACTTTGTTGTCCCGCTGAAGGACGTTTCCTGTGCCTGAAAAGAAACAGGCTAAGTTTGAATGCACCATCACGAAGGATGTCTCTAAGGTCATGTGGTATAGAGATGCTGATGTCATCACCCCCAGACCAAAGTATGACATCAATCGATGATGGAAAGAAGCATATGCTGATCATAAAACTGCTGTGAGTTTGATGACGAGGACCGAAATATACAATTGCGGTTTTGGGCAAAACTTCCCAGCGAGACCTCACGGTGGAGGGTAAGTGCTGGAAGAGCTTTACGATTCTGACTTCATTCATTGAGTTGGTTGCCTTCCTCTTCCAAAACTAACTCATATGAATATGCTTTACTAATACGCTTTTAGGTATCAGGCTCAAACTTAATCTCGCCGATAAAGGACCAAACTGTGAAGGAAGGCAATTAACGGCTCTTTTCGAGACTGGAGCTCTCTCACGAGAAAACAATCCCCGTTACCTGTACAAGATGACCGTTAAGATCCACCGCAGCAGAACGGTGGTCACGTCGCCGTGCGACGGAAAGAAACCACGTGCTCGAGACTGGAAGGAAGTGAACTCTGGATGATACTTGGCCAAATTAAGGCCTGAGGCCAAAGGAATTCCTATCCATGGCCAACCTGACGGTCATAGTGTAAACCCAGAATAACCGCTGTCTTCTTCAGTGTGTCTTCTTCATCCCCACAGATATTTGTACAGTGTGTCCATGTTTGTCTCTGTACACGTCCACCAAAAACAACCTCATTGTCTGTTTGTAACAACGTTGTTCTTCTGAGTCGTATGTCGTCCATTTGTGTTCCTCGTCTTGTTTTGACTGTCTTAGACCATATACATGGTTTGTAACATGTGCGTCGTATTATGTGTTGTATGTGTGCCTTGGAGAGTCACACCCAAACATTTCCCCCCTTCCAGAGGGCGATGCGTACTTCACAGTTAAGCTGCAGGACTATACCGCGGTGGAGAAAGACCAGGTGGTTCTAGATTGCGAGCTCAGCAAAGACGTGGATGTCATGTGGTACCACACACGAGGCTGAGATCAAGCCCTCTAAGGTGGTGGCCATTAAGGCCGAGGGCAAACGCAGAGCCCTTGTATTCAAGACCAGCTGTGGACAAAGACAAAGGACAGTACGTATGTGACTGCGGGACAGACAAGACGATGGCAACGCTTCACATTGAAGGTAAAAACAAAGTTCTTCACCTGCTCCGCCTCCTAACCACAACCACAAGCCCCATCCTCATCAACCTCTTAACTCCCACCATCATCACCTGTACTGTGGTGTCTTCTCATCACTCCGCCACGCCGAACATGGTGGAAGGACACTACAGGAGTCAAAGGTCTCCAAATTGGGGATATCAGTCGTCTCTTGTAGTGTTTCTTCCAACCGTCACTTGTGTCTTTCGTCTGGTTTTGTTTGTCTCTTTGTGGTGCTCTTGAAGATCTTCAGAGGGTCTTCATGATCCCCTCTTTGAAGAAACAAACCCCTTTATTGTCTTCAGTGCATTTTGAAGAACTGTGGCCACCTCAATAATCTGATAGGTCCACATACAACCAAAATGGCTCCTCGGAAGGTTCTTTTTAATCGCAAATTAATCGCAATTTTTTTATCTGTTCAAACTTTTTCAAATTTTTCCTCGCCAAAATTTCACGTAAGTTAGGAGCGTTATTTAACCTCCTTAATGACAAGCTAGTATGACATGGTTGGTACCGATGGATTCATCAGGTTCTATAGTTTCATACGATACCAGGATCTTCACTCTAGCTCTAAAACTGAGCTCATGACTATCGGTGGCGTTAATGCGTTAAAGAAATTAGTGGCGTTGAAACAAATTAACTTTGACAGCCCTAGTTTAAATATGTAAATGAGGCATTATCTAATGCTATCTGTTGGTGAATTTAATGAGAAATCTACAGACACAAATAGACAAAGTAGTAAAATAAATGTTTTCTTTCCACTAGTCTGACAGAAGACGTGTTATGGAAGCAGAATCACACAAAATCTCTAAATTGACCAGTAAAAAAAACATTTTTTGTCTGGAGTGTCTCGTCAGAAAAAGAACAAAAGTACAATATATAAAGTAAATTAATATAATATAATGTTAATAATACTTTAACTGCTACACATTACTATTACCAGTGGTGGAAAGTACATTCACTAAAGTACTGTACTTCAGTACAACTTAAGGGTACTTACACTTTACTTGAGTCCACCACACTACATTTATTTAATACCGTCAGTCACTTTACAGATTAATAAAACAAAATCTAATCCACTAATAAATGATGATGTATTATTATAGATTAACTAAACCGCTACAACCGAAAAATCACAAGTTGTATCACAATCACAAGTGAGTTTCATATGATGCCGGTATCTTCGCTCTAGCTTTAAAACAAATTTGCGTTATTGTCGCGTAAACTTTGACAGCCCTAAAAATTACACATTTACACATATTTGTTCTCGTGGTTGTGGCTTGCCTACGATAATGTTCCTCAAAATGCGATAATATTAATATGTTAATGCAGTTCCAAGTCATTTGTCGAGCAGTCTGACTCTATTGGCTCTGTTGTTTTTTTATGTTTATTAATATTATTGTAAATTTATGGTTGCTATGGTTATACATGTTTGGTAATGGAATGTTTTTGTATGGATTTTGGTGGATGCCAAAATCTACCAGACACTCAATAGATTACCATTGTTTTTATGGGCTGGAAAGTGAAGCATATCTAGCAGCCACTTGCATATTTTACCAGCTTTTGATTGGAGGCTGGTGCTAACTTCCAACATGCCATAACCTAAAAATCACAAGTTGCGTTAAAGAAATTAATGACGTTAAAACAAATTTGCGTTATCGTGTTAACTTTGTCAGCCCTGATCCCGATGAATTGACCTGGTGTTGTAGCCGTCTACCTTCAGCACCAACATTGACCGGATCACCGAAGTACTTTAACGGCCACCGTTGGAGCCCTTTGGTTGTTATGTTCCTACGAACCGGCTGCACAATAAAGGAGGTTTCTCTATACGGACCTTCTGTACAGTGTCTGCTGTCTAAGTATTTGTCTAATGTTTGTGTTTGTTTGAATATTTAAATCTCTTGAACTTCTTTCAGTGAGAATTTTTGTCCCCTTCTCTTAAACGCCAGCTCGCCAAATCAAAGTGGTATCGGCCGGTGTTACGGCATTGAGGTGTTTGAGGAGAGAGACCGCTCGATTTGAGGTCGAGCCTCAGCGAGGACGACGTCCACGGCCAATGGAAACGAACGGAGAAGTCCCTCAGTCCGTCCGCCGTAGCTCTCTTTAAGATTCACCTCAGCAGAATGTTCTCCCTCCTCCCGGTGGTTCCATTCACTGTCATCATTCTGATTAACTCGGACGTCCCGTTGAGACAAATGTTCCTGATAACAAATGAAAGTGAATCGACCTCGGAATCACTTTTCTTTGAGTCCTCATGTTCTTTACTGAAAGTTTTGTCGGTCGTCTGCAGGACGTGGAGATCGTGGAGGACGGCGCCAAAACACACTCTGGTCTTGTATAACTGCAAAGTGCCTCAAACCGGGCGAGTTGGTGCTTTACCGCAGCCAACGCCAAGTGTTCCGCTAACCTGAAAGTGAAGGGTGAGCGTTCACTACCTTCTTGTCTTAACAAGGTTTTTTTCTTGAGCACTTTTAAATCTTAACGTTCTTCTTGTCGTCTTCGGGTCAGAACTAATCCGATGTAATAGTGATTTACACGCTCGTAGTAAATGCTATTATATTGTTTATACCAAGAACTTCTTTGTTGAGTTTTCTTTTGGGACTCTTAAGACTGATCCGAAGTCTTATACGTGAGCCTGGATGTTAACTGAATGTGTCTGAACCCAACAGAGCTCCCCAGTCTCGTTCATTACGCCTCTGGCCGACGTACACGTGTACGAAAAGGACGAGGCCAAGTTTGAGCTGGAAATTTCTAGAGAGCCCAAAAGCTTCCGTTGGCTGAAGGGATCTCAGGAGCTGTCGAACGACGACAAGTTTGAGCTCCTGGTGGAGGGAAAGAGACACACTCTTATTGTGAAATCTGCCAGATACGAAGATGAAGCCAAGTACATGTTTGAAGCTGAAGATAAAAGGACGGTCTGGGAAGTTGATTATTAAAGGTAAAGACTTCGGTCGGGATGGTGGAATGTGAATATATTCGGCACCATCATCCCCTTTCTGATCTGTATGTTTTAATTCCCTCTATATATATAAATGTATATATAAATGTATATTTATATATATAAATGTATATATATGTAATTTGTGTTCGTTAGGTATTCGTCTTGAGTTTATCAGGCCCATTAAAGACGTGACCGTGAAGGAGCGTGAAACCGCCGAGTTCAGCGTGGAACTCTCTCACGATAAGATCCCGGTGGTCTGGTACAAGAACGACGTCCGTCTGCACCCCAGCAAGGTGGTGCACATGACGGAGGACGGGAAGGTGCACACGCTGGCCTTCAAGGAGGTCACCATCGACGACACCTCCATGATCAAAGTGGAGGCCATGAGCAAGACCTGCGAGGCCATGCTCACCGTGCTCGGTCAGTACGAGACCAGACCGGAGACCTCTTTAGTGTTGTCTGCCTCTACTTCCTGTTGTTTTTCTGTAGCTGGTCGTTACTGGTTCTGTTGTTCTGTCGCTGCTCGTTACTGGTTCTGTTGTTCCTGTAGCTGGTCATCATGGTTTCTGTCGTTGTGTCTTCCTGCAGAGGGCGACCTGTACTTCACTGCCAGGCTGCAGAAACTACACCGCCGTCGAGAAAGACGAGGTGGTTCTGTCCTGCGAGCTGAGCAAGGCCGCCGGCGAGGTGAAGTGGTTCAAAGACGGTAACGAAATTTTCCCATCCAAGAACATTCTCGTCCAATCGGATGGCAGGAGGCGCACGCTGGTGATCAGGAAGACGGCAAAGAGCAGCATGGGAGCGTACACCTGCGACTGCTGGCACCGACAAACCACGGCCGACCTGAACATCGAAGGTAAAACCTGCGGCGGCGACGACAACGCCCCCCCCTCCCAGACCCCGGTCAGGACTGCAGAGTCAGGCCCCGCCCACCGCCCGCTCACCGATACCTCGCCATCTCCATCACCGTGTCCTGTTGTCATCCTCTCTGTTTATTAGAACTGTTTATTAGAACTGTTACATGAACACTCTGATATGGACTCTGAAGACACAACGGAGATATGAACATGGAATGTCTCTTCACTCAGACGTCCATATCAGCATTCATATACAACTTATAAATATATTTCATGTACATTTAGTATTTATTTACATTTTATTTCATTATGAATATTTTATTATTTATATATTATAATTTATAATTATTATTTATATATTGTTTATTTTATTTTATTATATTTTATATATTATTTTATTTATTTATATTTTTTTCATTATGAATATTTGTATTTTATATTTATATATTATATTATTATTTTTAGTTAAATTTATATTAATATAATTCTTTTTTACATTTTTTTTTTTATTGAATTTTATATATAATTGTATTTATTTAATTTCAACCATTTTTCCAGGACCAAGGTAGCTAATTTGCAATAACAAAAATTGAAAACTTAAAAAACACATAATTTTGTGGCAAATTATAATTAAAAAAATCTAAATGAATTAAAACCCAAGAAGACCACATTTTAATGCACAGGAATTAAAAACTATGTAAATAAGTCTTGATCATCACACCTTTATTTATTGGTATTTATTCACCTTGAATATTTATATTTTTTATTATTTATATATTATATTATTATTTTTATATATTTTTTATTATAATTTATATGTTTTTCATTTTTATTTTTCGTCATTATTATATTTTATGAATTTTATTTCAACCATTTTTCCAGAGCAAGATGTGTACATTTTCAATTACACAAAATTAAAAAATTTTAAATACACTTAATTTTAGGCAAAATTATGATAATTGAAATAGAAATAGGAACTTTATATACAATTTTAATGAATATAAACACATTTACATAAACTATTTCTATAGGTGTTTTAATCACATGTTTATACATTTTAAGTTTTTGTAAGCAGTTTTATTTTAATTACATTTTTTTATTATTTCAGTGATATTAATGTATTATTATTATTAATTTATTAACAATGATTATATATATTATTTAGTATTAATTAAAAAACATTTTTTTAATTTCATTATTAATATTATTATTGATCCCTTCTAGCGGGACGGATCTGACTAAAATAATTCATAAATGTCCTCCGTTGCTTTATAATATGTTATGTTGACAGATTCCAGATGTTTTATATGTTATTGATCATCCACATCTGCTGCTTCTGCTCAAACTGTAAGTCGCTCTGAATGAGAGCGTCGGCTGCGCATCCATCATGTCCATCATGTCCTCACTGTGTCCTCCACTGACTGTCTCTGACTGTGTCCTCCACCCTGAGCCCGTCTCCTCCAGACGTTCTGGTGCCCCCCCCCCCTCTTGTCTGGTTTGTCTCTAACGTCTCTTTAACCCTCCCTGCAGAGCGCGACATCAAGGTGGTCCGCCCGCTGTACAGCGTGGAGATCACCGAGACGGAGACGGCCAAGTTTGAGACGGAGATCTCGGAGGAGGACCTCCACGCCACCTGGAAGCTGAAGGGAGAGATGCTCCACCCGTCTCCGGTAACATGAACACACCTGTAGAGGGGTTTTATTTATAACTTACAGTAGTTCTAACTATCGGAGCAGATTTCCTTTCCTTTGACTCCGTTCAGTTCAACCAGTTGAACTTGACCTGTAAAGTTTCTCTGTGAGCTCGTTGATGTTGTGGAGACGATCAGATTGTCGCTTCTTGTTCTCAGGACGTGGAGATAAAGGAGGAAGGAGCCCGACACATGTTGATCCTCCTGAACTGCAGGAAGGACATGGCCGGAGCCGTCGACTTCTCTGCAGCGAACGCCAAATCCTCGGCTCAGCTCAGGGTCAAAGGTGACACAGACAACGCCGACATGAAATATATCATTTACTGGGGAGAGTTGATGGAGCAGCTGCAGAGCCCGGCGCTGATCCAACCAGACTCCATTCACAAAACAAGCATTTTAACAGTCGTCTGCTTGTCGTCATGGTAAACAGACCTGACAGAGCATCAATTCAGACTTTTTACTGATCAGCATCATGTTGATCCGTTTATTGATTTTAAATCACAGCTCAATCTGTTGATTATGGGTTCATACCGCAGTAGAGACGTGTGGGTGCTAGATACAGTACAAATACGTAACTTTACCAGAAAAAAGTCGGAATATAACGAGAAAAAAAAGTCGGAATATAACGAGAATAAAGTCATAACTTTACAAGAAAAAAAAGTCATAATGTAACGAGAAAAAAAGTCGGAATATAACTAAAAAAAGTCGGAATATAACGAGAAAAAAAGTCGGAATATAACGAGAATAAAGTCATAACTTTACAAGAAAAAAAGTCGGAATATAACGTGAAAAAAAAGTCGGAATATAACGAGAAAAAAAGGTCGGAATATAACGAGAAAAAAAGTCGGAATATAACGAGAATAAAGTCATAACTTAGTAAGAAAAAAAGTCGGAATATAACAAGAATAAAGCCATAACTTTACAAGAAAAAAAGTCGGAATATAACGAGAAAAAAAAGTTGGAGTATAACAAGAAAAAAAAGTCGTAATGTAGCGAGAAAAAAGTCATACGAGAAAAAAATGTCGGAATATAACGAGAAAAAAAGTCGGAATATAACGAGAATAAAGTCATAACTTTACAAGAAAAAAAAGTCATAATGTAACGAGAAAAAAAGTCGGAATATAACTAAAAAAGTCGGAATATAACGAGAATAAAGTCATAACTTTACAAGAAAAAAAGTCGGAATATAACGTGAAAAAAAGTCGGAATATAACGAGAAAAAAAAGTCGGAATATAACGAGAAAAAAAGTCGGAATGTAACGAGAAAAAGTCGGAATGTAACGAGAAAAAAAGTCGGAATGTAACTAGAAAAAAAGTCATAACTACCATAAAAAAAGTCGGAATATAACGAGAAAAAAAAGTCGGAATATGACGAGAAAAAAGTCGGAATATAACGAGAAAAAAGTCGGAATATAACGTGAAAAAAAAGTCGGAATATAATGAGAATAAAGTCATAACCTTTACAAGAAAAAAAGTCGGAATATAACGTGAAAAAAAGTCGGAATATAACGAGAAAAAAAAGTCGGAATATAACGAGAAAAAAAGTCGGAATGTAACGAGAAAAAAAGTCATAACTTTACCAGAAAAAAAGTCAGAATATAACGTGAAAAAAAAGTCGGAATATAACGTGAAAAAAAAAAGTCGGAATATCACAAGAATAAAGTCATAACTTTACAAGAAAAAAGTCGGAATATAACGAGAAAAGAAAGTCGGAATATAACGAGAAAAAAAAGACGGAATATAACAAGAATAAAGTCATAACTTTACAAGAAAAAAAGTCGTAATATAACGAGAAAAAAAAGTCAGAATATAACGTGAAAAAAAAGTCGTAATGTAGCGAGAAAAAAAGTCATAACTACCAGAAAAAAATGTCGGAATATAACGAGAAAAGAAAGTCGGAATATAACGAGAATAAAGTCATAACTTTACCAGAAAAAAAAGTCGTAATGTAACGAGAAAAAGAGTCGGAATATAACTAGAAAAAGTCGGAATGTAACGAGAAAAAAAAAGTCGGAATGTAACGAGAAAAAAAAGTCGGAATATAACGAGAATAAAGTCATAACTTTACAAGAAAAAAAGTCGGAATATAACGAGAATAAAGTCATAACTTTATGAGAAAAAAAGAAAATAACAGGTAAAATTACTACTTTATAATATTATGACTTTATTCTCAAAATCTCAGATTAATTGTTTTTCCTCAATGTGACCCTAATACTCCGTCATGCCGTCGTACCGTCGTACCGTCGTACCGTCGTACCGTCGTACCATAGAAAAAGAGAAAAAAAAGTCGGAATATAACGAGAATAAAGTCAGAACTTTACAAGAAAAAAAGTCATAATGTAACGAGAAAAAAAGTCGGAATATAACTAAAAAAGTCGGAATATAACGAGAAAAAAAGTCGGAATATAACGAGAATAAAGTCATAACTTTACAAGAAAAAAAGTCGGAATATAACGTGAAAAAAAGGTCGGAATATAACGAGAAAAAAAGGTCGGAATATAACGACAAAAAAAGTCGGAATATAACGAGAATAAAGTCATAACTTAGTAAGAAAAAAAGTCGGAATATAACAAGAAAAAAAAAGTCGGAATATAACGAGAATAAAGTCATAACTTTACAAGAAAAAAGTCGGAATATAACGAGAAAAAAAAGTCGGAATATAACGAGAAAAAAAAGTCGGAATATAACGAGAAAAAAAGTCGAAATGTAACGAGAAAAAGTCGGAATGTAACGAGAAAAAAAGTCGGAATGTAACGAGAAAAAAAGTCATAACTACCAAAAAAAAAGTCGTAATATAACGAGAAAAAAAAGTCGGAATATGACGAGAAAAAAGTCGGAATATAACGAGAAAAAAGTCGAAATATAATGAGAATAAAGTCATAACTTAGTAAGAAAAAAAAGTCGGAATATAACAAGAAAAAAAAGTCGGAATATAACGAGAATAAAGTCATAACTTTACAAGAAAAAAAGTCGGAATATAACGTGAAAAAAAAGTCGGAATATAACGAGAAAAAAAAGTCGGAATATAACGAGAAAAAAAGTCGGAATGTAACGAGAAAAAAAGTCATAACTTTACCAGAAAAAAAAGTCAGAATATAACGTGAAAAAAAAGTCGGAATATAACGTGAAAAAAAAGTCGGAATATCACAAGAATAAAGTCATAACTTTACAAGAAAAAAAGTCGGAATATAACGAGAAAAGAAAGTCGGAATATAACGAGAAAAAAAAGACGGAATATAACAAGAATAAAGTCATAACTTTACAAGAAAAAAAGTCGTAATATAACGAGAAAAAAAAGTCGGAATATAACGTGAAAAAAAAGTCATAATGTAGCGAGAAAAAAAGTCATAACTACCAGAAAAAAATGTCGGAATATAACGAGAAAAGAAAGTCGGAATATAACGAGAATAAAGTCATAACTTTACCAGAAAAAAAATTCGTAATGTAACGAGAAAAAGAGTCGGAATATAACTAGAAAAAGTCGGAATGTAACGAGAAAAAAAAAGTCGGAATGTAACAAGAAAAAAAAGTCGGAATATAACGAGAATAAAGTCATAACTTTACAAGAAAAAAGTCGGAATATAACGAGAATAAAGCCATAACTTTATGAGAAAAAAAGAAAATAACAGGTAAAATTACTACTTTATAATATTATGACTTTATTCTCAAAATCTCAGATTAATTGTTTTTTCCTCAATGTGACCCTAATACTCCGTCGTACCGTCGTACCGTCGTACCGTCGTACCGTCGTACCATAGACCTACAACAATGAGAAAGGTCCACAGGGAGCCACCGGAGAGGAGCTGCAGGTTGCTGCTGATCTGGTCTAGAATGAACACAGATGAAAGCAGCGGTCTGAAGCTTCTCTCTCGGTCTGAAACTTCTCTCTCGGTCTGAAGCTTCTCTCTCGGTCTGAAGCTTCTCGCTCTCGGTCTGAATGCAACATAAAGCGTCAAACGTCAAAGATTTTTGTGGCGGTGTGAGTAACAGTCAGATACGGCGTTAACTACGGCGCTCTGACAGCTGTTGAGCTTCCTGTCAGCGGCCTCTAACTGGAGGCTTTAATTCAGGCATGTGAAGAAGCTCGCTGTAAATAGTTGTTAATCTGAACCGACATCCTGAGCTGATCTCAGGTCGGCGGCGACCACGGCAGCGACCACGGCGGCGTTACGACACAACGACAGGATGTTTCCTGTAGTTGGGTAACTCCTGCTGAGGAGATCCACATTCTGCTTTTACAGGAAAATTGTCCGCAGGTGATTGACAGGAGCAGATTGTCCCCCCCCCCTCCCTCCCCTCTGGTGGGCTCTCAGCCAATCAGGGCCCTCGGTTATTTTAGAAGCCACATGCCTTATCTAGTGCCGGTCAGCAGTGATTGGCAGGGGGGAGGACGCGACCCCGTCCCTCACTGGTCCATATAGATCTGACAGCAGGTCGTATGCTAATGAGCGAAGCCCCCCCCCAAACGCAGAGCCCCAGGGTGGCGGTCTGCAGTTGTCTTGAAGGCTACAGCGGCCTCCTTCAGCTCGACCGCACCATGAGGATCAGGATCAGGATCAGGGTCTCTGAGGATTAACCGCTTCTCTACGGGGATTTATCTGGATCTGTTGACTTGTTTCGGGGGGGGGGCTAATCATGTCTTCTCCCCAATCCAAAGCCCGAGTGATCGGCCTGGCGAAGCCCCTCAACGACGTCACCGTGACCGCTGGGGAGACCGCCACCTTCGATGTGCGAGCTGTCCTACGAAGACATCGCCGTCGAGTGGTTCCTGGGAGGGACCAAGCTGGAGCCCAGCGACCGGGTGAGTCCTCCGACACACACCGCACTTCCTCAAACGCTTCCGGTCCGGAGCCAGTGGTTCTGGTCCGGAGGCAGGCCTCGTAGTGGTTCTGGTCCGGAGCCAGGCCTCGAAGTGATTCTAGGTCCGGAGCCAGGCCTCGTAGTGGTTCTGGTCCGGAGCCAGGCCTCGTAGTGGTTCTGGTCCGGAGCCAGGCCTCGTAGTGGTTCTGGTCCGGAGCCAGGTCCAGGTGGTTCCCTCTCTTGGTTTGTACACAATGTCCAGTGTTTGTGTGCAGCAGCTCCGGCCTGTCTTCATATAAGGACCTGGTTCTGGTGTTGGGGGGTTCATTCGATCCTGTTGTTGAGATGAACGGCGGCGGCGAGGCAGCGAGGCAGCGAGGTTCTTTCTGCCCTGCAAGCGTTTCTTCAGGTTATTTTTACCAGCCAGCGGCGGGCAGGTGGCAACAGCAGGCAGCTTTAGAAGCCAGCGTGTGCTGGACTGGTCGCTGATTTCACCGTTTTCAGGCTGAAATGAGACGTTGATCAGAGAGAGAGCGCGGTGCAGAGAGTCCGCAGCTCTGCAGCCAGATATCATGGCATAACGCAGCATTAGTTTGATTATGGGATGTAACCTGAGAACTCTGAGGTTTCCACGGTAACATGATCTCTCTGGGAGGTGATTTACTGTTTAGTGCACGTCAAAACACTGAAACACTGAAACACTGAAACACTGGTCCAGAGCTCAGATATAAACTAGTTAAACTCTTTAAATATGAATGAAGATAAAGAGAATAAACATGTTTAATGGTTTTAGATTGATTTGCTGGTTTTCTTTGGTTAAGAATGAAAGTCAAGGATTGATTTTAAAGATAAATATGAATGAACCAGCGTGAGATTACAGAACAGAACAGAACAGAACAGGGACGTCGGTGATGTTACATCTGAGAAACTAAACTAAATCTAGTCTGAAAGCAGACGATCAGAAACAGGATTAAACCTCCTCATCGTTCACTTTAAAGAGTTTAAGACAACAGAAGTTTAGAGAGTGTTTAACCCGGATAATAACCTGAGAAACAGCTGATCTAGAAGTTATCGGTATTTACGAGAGACAATAAAACAATAAAACAGCTCAACCAACAAACCGTCTTCACTGAGACTCAGATCTGAACAAACTCTGGAACTAAGATACGAAGACGGTTTTCAGTCTTTCATCAAACATCTTCTTGTTTCTGTCTGACTTGATGGAACTTTCCTTTATTTAGTTTATTTAAATCACAACTTAGTTTAAGTATTCTGTAGCTGGTTAGAAAAAGACCAAACTTTAACTTTATGATCACCTGAAGTGTGTTAAAGATCTGTTTTCTAAAGCTTTAAAGATGAATTTATGGAATAAAAACCGTCTGCTTAGTATTAAGTATTACTCTCTCTCTCTGTGAGACAAACATAAACATTCAAAAGATCCAAGAAAAACTATAAAAAAACTACATATGATAATAAAGCAGGAATGTTTTTCAGAAACAGATAATTTTATTCGTTAAAACAACGATAAACTGTAAACTAAGGAATGTTTAATTCCTCCTCAGTGACTCGGTGTGAAATGCAGTCGGTAAATTCAGCCGTCAGGTGTCAGAGGTCGTGCTGTTTAAAGCAGGGTTGGTGGGGGGAGGAGGGGCAGCTGCCTGCGTTCGTTTTCAGCTGTCAGGTCTCAGCTGACTGACCCGACATCTGCTGAGACCCGACAACCCAAAAACCTTCTCTCTCCGTTCAACCCTGTGTCTCCTGAACCTCACAGACAATGATCAGGGATGAGAAAACAAACAGTATGGCTGACTCCTGATATGTACACTGTGGGCCTGACAGGCGCCGTTCAGGGATATAAAACCAAAAGGTCGACAACTCTGTCCTTTGAACCTCACAGACAATGCTCGGGGATAACAAAACCCAGTAAATCTGACTGATCCTGAGTGTATGAAATAGTCCTGGAAGACACTGTTTTGGGGAAATAATGGCTCAATTACTTACTGAGTCTGTTGAACCTGTCAAGCAGTATTCAGGGCAGGCAAAACCCTCTAAATGACTGACTCTGTTGAACCTGATAGGTAGTGTTGAGGGCAGGTATAACCCTCCTAATAAGTGACTGTTGAACCTGACAGGTGTAGCTCAGGGCGGGTATAACCCTGCTATATTAACTGTTTCCATGGTAACAGGTGGTGCTGAACCTGACAGGTGTAGCTCAGGGCGGGTATAACCCTCCTGTATTATCTGTTTCCATGGTAACAGGTGGTGTTGAACCTGAAAGGTGTAGCTCAGGGCAGGTATAACTCTCCTGTAATAACTGTTTCCATGGTAACAGGTGGTACTGAACCTGACAGGTGTAGCTCAGGGCAGGTATAACCCTTCTGTAATAACTGTTTCCATGGTAACAGGTGGTGCTGAACCTGACAGGTGTAACTCAGGGCGGGTATAACCCTAGTGTATTGACTGTTTCCATGGTAACAGGTGGTGTTGAATCTGACAGGTGTAACTCAGGACGGGTATAACCCTCGTGTATTGACTGTTTCCATGGTAACAGGTGGTGCTGAAGGCGGAGGTTAAGGTCCACAGTCTGACTCTGAGAGACGTTCGGCTGAATGAAGCCGGAACCGTTAAACTCTCGGCCAAAGACTTCCAGGCCGAGGCCAGCCTCATCGTCAGAGGTAAGATCTACCGGACTCCTCACCTGGCCGCGGTGATGTCACCGTGTGCTCTGGGGGCGTGTCCGTACACTGTGACATCACCGCTGGGCGTGAATACACCTGAGACATTGAACCAGGGTGGGCAGGATGGGGTTTTAACCGTAAACTGTGTTTGTGCGTTCAGAGCCGGCGGTGGAGTTCACGAAGCCGCTGGAGGACCAGACGGTGGAGGAGGAGGCGACCGCCACGCTGGACTGCGAGCTCTCCAGAGACGCCGAGGTCCGCTGGTTCAGGGACGGCCAGGAGATCAGGAAGACCAAGAAGTACGAGATGATCATCGACGGACTCAAGAGAGCGCTGATCGTCCACGACTGCACGCTGGACGACTCCAAGACCTACGCCTGCGACGCCAAGGACTTCAAGACCTCCTGCTTCCTCAACGTGGAGCGTGAGTACCGCCGACAAACAGCTAAGGGACCCTTAAGAAGAGTTAAGGGACTCCTCATTACAGCAAAACAGACCTCTCAGAAAACCTTAAGGACCCCCTTACAGAACTTAAGGGACCCTTTAGTCAAACGAAGCGCACCAGAGTTTGATTAATACGGACTAAATGTTGACTTGTGAAAGTTCCCTTAGGAAACCACTTAAAAGTTCTACTTAAGGAACCCTCCGTAGAAGTTAAGGGACACTTTATTAATGTTAAAGATCCCTCAAATGACTTAAGGGACCTAAAATCATATCCATCATATAAGTTAAGGAACCCTTTATAAGACTGAGGAAACTCCTCAGTAGAGTTAAGGGACCTGTCAAAAACACATATTGAGTCTCTTGTTTGA
The DNA here is from genome assembly GCF_015220745.1 of Sebastes umbrosus. Lineage (NCBI taxonomy): Eukaryota > Metazoa > Chordata > Actinopteri > Perciformes > Sebastidae > Sebastes > Sebastes umbrosus. The sequence goes on from NC_051281.1 coordinate 184,669, forward strand.
GTTAAGGGACCCCCACCTCCTCCTTACAGTTTAAGATCCCTCAAAAAAGTTAATAACCTTAACATTTAAGGAACCCTTAATAAGATAAAAAAGGTAAAAAAAAACAAAAAACAGCCTCGATAAGAGGCAAGTGATTTCCCCGTTAAAGATCCCTTAAAAGATTTAAGGAACCTTTTATAAAGGTTAAGGGACCCCTCAAAAAGTCAAAAAATCCCCCCTAAGTGTTAAGGGTTAGGGTTAAAGAAGAAGTCAGAGTAAAAGAACCCTTAATTAGAGTTAAGAATCTCTTGTTAGATGTAAAGGACCACTCCATAAGTTAAGGACTCTTTAAAAGAGAACCTCCTGTGTCTCATTAGACCTTAGGGACTTAAGGGGTCCTGATAATGCTAATCAACGGTCCCGTCTGTCCACAGCTCAACACATCGAGTTCTCTAAGCCGCTCCACGACGTGGAGGTCAAAGAGAAAGAGGCCGCCAGGTTTGAGTGTGAAGTCTCCAGAGAGGACGTCAAGGTGAGTCTGTCGGTCCACATCAGCTACCAGTTAAGGGGACATTTAAGGGATTATTTAACGTCCTCTTGTCTGGTCGCAGGTCCGCTGGTTTAAAGATGGAAGTGAAATCAGAAAAGGGAAGAAGTACGAGATGATTGATCAAGGTCGTCAACACGTCCTCATCGTCCACAAGTCGGTGTTCGACGACGAGGCCGAGTACGAGTGTGACGCCAAAACCTCCAAATCCTCCGGCATGCTCACCGTCATCGGTAAGACAATCGCGCCGCCCGCGGTCACATGATCCTGAACCCTTAATAAGAGTTAAGGGACTTGAGGTTGTTGAGACGTGACGTTGTGTCCTCTGGTTGCAGAGGAGGAGGCCCGGTTCAGTAAGAACCTGTCCAACGTGGAGGGGACGGAGACGGACAGCGTGAAGCTGATCTGCGAGGTGTCCAAACCCGGCGCCGACGTCACCTGGTACCGAGGAGACGAGGAGCTGCCGGAGGGCGGCCGCTACGAGCACATCGTGGACGGGAAGAGGAGGATCCTCCTGATCCAGGACCTGAAGATGGCCGACGCCGGAGAGTACCACTGCAGACTGAGTCCCGAAATCAAAACCTCCGGGAACCTGAAGATCAGCGGTAAAGATCACGCTCACTGAGCTCTGACGCTTCTAATGAGAACTTTATCCCTTAAATACTACTTATCTTTAGAGAACTACACAGGGCTTTACAGAAGCAGAAACTATTTCAGTGTAAAATAAGTTCTTTAAACAAAGAGAAAGAGCTGCAGACAGAACGCACGTCAGGAAAGGGTGAAACTAGATTTTAGTTTTCTACAATCAGAGAAGTTCAGAAGCTCTGAAGTTCAGAAGCTCTGAAGTTCAGTGGAAAAAGAGAATGACTAGTTTCATGTTCTATGTTTCTGACTGAAGAACCGGTGAGTTCAGGTTCATCAGGATCTCTGAGGTCTTTAACAGCTTCTAGTGGCTGAACTGAATATTACACCAAATCACTTTGAGAAATTAATCTGACAAGAAAACACGTTTTTTAAATGATAAACAGGAAATAAAACCACTTAGATCAGACTGAGAAAATACATCTATATAATACATCTATATAATAGATATATATATATATATATAATATATAAAATAGATCTATATAATAGATTTTTTGGACATTTTTCAAATTTCAAATGTCCACTTTTTTTTGTCTTTTTTGGACATTTTTTCTGACTTTTGTTTTCGTGTTGTAAATAGGACTCTACAGTATAATGTGTGTTAGGAAGCTTTGAGCCGTATTGAGAACACGGGGTGGCGGTGCGCTGCAGCCTCTTGTGGTCGAAATGAGTCTTACAACAACAAACCAGTTGTGTATAAACTCCGGAGAGAAACCGGTTCAGAGACGTAGGACATTAATCACCACATATTATATTGAGAATCGCTGCATGAACCCCGCTAACCTCTGACCTCTGACCTCTGACCTCTTCCTGTGTTTCAGAGCTGGCGGCGGAGTTCATCTCCAGGCCTCAGAGCCAGGAGGTGGTGGAGGGCGAGAAGGCGGAGTTCACCTGCTCCGTCTCCAAGGAGACCTACGAGGTGAAATGGTTGAAAGACGACAAGGAGCTGGAGGCGGGAGACAAGTACCAGACGGTCAGCGACGGCAAGAGACGCACGCTGGTCATCAAGAACTGCGAGCCCAAAGACGAGGGCGGATACGTGGTGATGATCGGACCGACCAGAGCCGGCGCCGACCTCACCGTGCTCGGTAAGCCCCGCCCACTAAACCCTCCGTTTGATATACCAGACGGAGCATCTAACTGTTGACTGATTATATCTCTGACACGCTTTACATTTACTTTAGTTTATGTATTGCATATAAAAAGATTAAATAAAAACTTACATTAAGTTCAAAGTAGAAGAAACTAAGTAAACATTTTGACTTTTTAATACAAAATTAGAGCTTAATAAATCTAACATTCAACTTCCTGTCTCATAATTCAGAGTTAAAAGTCAAGTGTTTTAAAAAAAAAATACATGATGCAGTGTGTCTTTATATATTCTTGATTTTATTTCTTTTTCAAAATAATTGAATTAAAAAATAATTCAATAATTTAATTTTATATGATTTAAATTTTCTTTTTTTATCTTTAACTTCAGTTTGTCAGAACTAAACATGTGTTGGTATTTAATCACTATTATATTGTTTTGATTTATTCAGTCTAGTTTTTGCTTTCTTGTTAATTTATTTTTAATTTAAAGTTTTCAACAGTTAAATTAATCCTTAGCAAAAACAAAAAAAATAACCTTTTTTTATTATTTTTTTTAACCTTATATTGTAATTCAAGTTTAATTAATTTAATTTAATTTAATTTCAACTTCAGAAAAATATCTAATGGCATTTAAACATAGAAATTAAATACATTTTCTCAATAATTTTATTTAGTTTTATTGCGATAGTTCACTTGACACTTCAGTAGTTTACTTATTTATACATTTATTTATTCAGTTTTTTTCAATTATTAACCCTGACTGAAACCTTAAATGTATTTATTTATGTATTTATTTATTTATTTATTTACTTACTTATTTATTTTTCAATTTAAGTTTATTTAAGATAATTAATGTACAATTTGGCCAGAGAACAAAACATAATTTAAATATTTAAAACAAAAATCAGTTTCTCCACCATGTTATTTAGTTTTAGTTATTTAATTCACATTCCTACTTAAGTTACATTTATTTTAATAACTCAGTTAAACATTTTAATTTAATCCCCAAAGAGACTGAAATGATGAACATTATTTAAATGCTTCACATCGTAGCTTCAGTTTAGAGATGTATATACAGTATATATACTATATATATATATATAAATATGATCTTTAGATGTAGCTTGACTCCACTGCTGGTGTGAAGAGTTCAGTTGTCCCTCCTCGGTGTCTCTGATGTTGTGTTTCCTGCAGAGCGACTGAAGATCATCACGCCGCTGAAGGACACGGAGGCCAAAGAAGGACAGGAAGTGGTCCTGAACTGCGAGGTGAACACGGAGGGAGCGAAGGCTAAGTGGCTGAAGAAGGAGGAGACGATATTCGAGAGCAGCAAGTACGTGATGGTCCAGAGAGACAACGTCTTCTCTCTGAGGATCAAAGACGCCCAGAAGGGAGACGAGTCCGACTACAGCATCAACCTGACCAACCAGAGAGGAGAGCACGCCAAGAGCTCCTGCAACCTCACCGTCAAAGGTTAGCGATGCACGCCGGCGTGTTGACGTCCACGGTAACAGAGTTCATGTACGACAGAGCGTTTCATTCGTTGTGTTGTTTTGTGTTGCTCAGAGGAGAGTCTGAGGATCGTGGTTCCTCTGGAGGACATTGACACTCAGGAGAAGAAGACCATCAGCTTCTCCTGTAAGGTCAACCGGCCCAACGCCACGCTGAAGTGGATGAAGGCCGGCGAGGAGATCGTCTTCAACAAGCGCGTCGTCTACAGAGTGGACAAAGACAAGCACACGCTGACCATCAAGGACTGCACGCTGGCGGACGAGGGCGAGTACACCGCCGTGGCCGGCGACAACAAGTCCACTGCGGAGCTGATCATCAGCGAGGCGCCGACGGACTTCAGCATGCACCTGAAGGACCAGACCATCACCGAGTTTGACGACGCGGAGTTCACGTGCAAGCTCACCAAAGAGAAAGCTGACGCCAAGTGGTACAGAAACGGACGCGAGATCAGAGAAGGACCGAGGTACGTTACTTATAATTAGGGATGAGTACTCAGACCGAGTACGAGTACTTACATTTGTGTACTCTCCGATACGAGTACCGATACGAGTACCGATACGAGTACTTCTCTGTGTCTAAAGAGCCTCGTTAACAGCCAGCTGGAGGGTGTGAGCGACACACGGCAGGCTGGGGAGTCCCGCATACGAGGCGGTGCGCCGCCACCGGCTCTAGGTCGGCTTGGAAGGGCTCGGGGCGAAGGTGCTCGGTGCGTGGCCAAAGCGTCACCGGGCCGGACTGTCCTTAGTGCGAGTGAAAGTGAGGGCCAGCTCACCAGCTGAGGTGGGATCCCGGCCCAGCGGGGTCGGGGAGGTGGAGCGTGAGCGCGTGCGATAGGACCCGAAAGATGGTGACGGGAGGTTAACGTCACGCTGCCGTAAAGTAGTATCGGTGCCGTTGTATCGGAGCCGTCTTGCGAGTACGAGTACATGAGCACAGTATCGGTATCGGTGCATCCTTACTTATAACCTCTCAAACTTTATTCAAACCCTCACAACTTTATTCATAAGTGAGCTACCGACTGGATGACGCCTTCTCTTAAATAAATTCCCGTTTATTTTCCAGATACAAGTTTGAAAAAGATGGAAAGATTTGCACGTTGCGTATTAAGGAGTGCAGACCCGATGACGAGTGCGAGTACGCCTGTGGCGTGGACGAGAAGAGGTCCAGAGCCCGGCTCTTCGTTGAAGGTGAGCGTCTTCAGATTCTACAGTAGAAACCAGTAGAAAACTGTTTCTACTCTGGTTGACCTCCTCATGAATCTCTTTCTGTCCTACAGAGACGCCGGTGGAGATCATCAGACCGCCGCAGGACGTTTTCGAACCTCCGGGCTCGGACGTGGTGTTCGAGGTGGAGCTCAACAAGGACCGCGTGGAGGCCAAGTGGTTGAGGAACAACATGACGGTCGTCCAGGGAGACAAGTACCAGATGATGTGCGAGGGTAAAATCCACCGACTGCAGGTCTGCGAGATCCGACCTCGAGACCAGGGCGAGTACAGAGTCATCGTCAAGGACAAAGACGCCAAGGCCAAGCTGGAGCTGGCGGGTAAGAACGTCAAAACGCCGCCGCTATCACTGTGGTGTAGCTGTCGTCTTAAACATCTGGGTTAAGACCCGTCATTTAGAGAAATGAAACGTTGTTGTCCAATATCAAGAATCTGAAGATTTCAGCTGGTATTTGAAGAACGAATCCTGACGGGGTCTAATTTAAGGGTTGATTCATACGTGAGTGTTTAAGTAGCTGTAGTTCAGACTCAGGTCTACCCGAGGCTGAGGAAAGGAAGTTTGAAAAGCCTCAGGGTCATATTTAATTGGTTGGACCGGCTGAGCGTACAGCCGGGCGCTGCCGGAGAGGCGGTGCGTAATGCGGATCCATCAGCCTCAGACCGCCGCCGTTTAGGAGTAGAAGGCCGTAAACTCTGAAATAGCCTACGACTACAGTCGCACACACACAGAGGGATGACGGGAGGAGACGCCACAGAGGCGTGTGACCACTGTGATCTCTCTGGTCACGGCGAGGAGCGCTGAGAACGCTGCAGGTTGATCAATACAGAACGCCTGAGAGCCTCACTTCATTCTATTCATTATAATCTGAATTGAATGTTTTCCTTCACAGAAATAAAAACATTGTTCTCGAGCCGAAACTGTGTTTAAGTGAGGAGGAGCTGCTGCGTCGCTGTGTGTAACAAGCAGAGTGGATGATGGTTGTGAACCTGTAGACGCGTCTTACTATCTGAAAAATGTTCCTTTTAAATATCAGGAAAATACTGCCCCAGACTTCAGACCAATGTCTTTCTGCTGCCTCAAGATAGCAACGCGCCAACAAAAAGCCTGACCACACCTCATTTTAAGACCATCACGCGCATGGACGCAAATACATTTACTATGTGAAAATGAAAACTGGGTGGGTCTGAACCGAGCTAACAGTGATTAAAAACTGATTAACTTTATTGAGCTGAAGATTAAAAACAGGTCGACAGCGTCCGGGTGTTTCCTGTGTTGTCGTCTCTCTGACGGCGTCCTCTCGCTCCCTCCTCCTCCTCCAGCTGTGCCTCGGATAAAGACCACCGACCAGACCTATGTCACCGACGCCAGGAAGCCCATCGTCATGGCCGTCCCGTACAGCGCCTACCCGAAGGCCGACGCCGACTGGCTGTACAACAACCTGAGTCTGCCCAAAGACAACATCTACACGTCCGCTGACCGCACCGAGATGCGGCTGAAGGACCCCATGAAGTCCGACGAGGGCCGCTACAAGATCATCATCAAGAACAAACACGGTCAGGGAGAGGCCTTCATCACCCTGGAGGTCATCGGTGAGTTCTAGGAGGCTGAAACGGGCCTCAAGTGGGCTTTACTGGACCAGAACCAGAACCAGGTTAACTACAAACTCTGTAACTCTGTTTCTGAAAATAAATGTAACCTTATCCTTGAATTTCTTTTTCTAGACGTCCCTGGACCCGTGAAGAACCTGCAGGTGGTCGACACAGCCGATGGCGAGGTCAGCCTTGCGTGGGAGGAGCCCGAAAGCGACGGTGGCAGCAAGGTCATTGCCTACGTAGTGGAGAGACGAGACGTGAAGCGTAAGACCTGGACGCTGGCCACGGACCACGCCGAGAGTCCCGAGTACACGGTGACCGGCCTCCAGAAGGACTCCATGTACCTGTTCAGAGTCTGCGCCCGAAACCGGGTCGGCAGCGGACCCAACGTAGAGACCGACAAACCCGTATATGCCAGGAACAAGTTTGGTAAGAACCGTTTTTATCACCGTGATACTTGAGATAAATAAATAATACTCGGTAAACACCGGAGCGTTGATTCTGATTATTTTTCTAGACGTTCCCGACGCTCCGCTGAACGTGATCGTGGGAAACGTCTCCAAGTTCGGGTGCACCGTCTCCTGGGAGCCGCCCGAGTCCGACGGAGGCTCTCCCATCACCTCTTACATCATCGAGCTGCGCGACAGGACGGCGGTGAAGTGGTCGCCCGTCCAGGTGACCAAAGCCGACGAGCTCAGCGCCGTTGTCAACGACGTCATCGAGAACAAGGAGTACATCTTCAGAGTCAAAGCTCAGAACAAAGCCGGCGAGGGAAAGCCCAGCGCCGCCTCGCGGCCCGTCAAGATCATGGATCCCATCGGTAAGTTTGGATTCATCACACTTTATGGTCCCAGAGACATAAAACAAGGTGACAGTATACCATAAATCCTGGACTGCCTGTGGTAGTAATATTAGTTTTTATTGTGTCCGTCCGGCAGAGCGTCCCAGTCCCCCTCAGAACCTGGTCTGGCAGGACCAGAACAAGAACTCGGTGCAGCTCAGCTGGGAGACTCCTCTGAGGAACGGAGGCAGCATGATCACCGGTTACATCATTGAACGCTGCGAGGAAGGAACCGACAAGTGGCTCCGCTGCAACGCTCGCCTCTGCCCCGACCTCTTCTACAAGGTACTGACTCAGATATACGTCCTCCCGTTGTGGCTCGGCTGCTTCACAGTGAAAGTCATCCTGAGTTCAAGTTCTACTTTTATTTTATTTCAACACTGTAATTTTAACTTTTCCTTCAGGTGTCCGGTCTGAAGTACGGAACCAAGTACAACTACAAAGTGTTTGCTGAAAACGCCGCCGGAGTCTCTGACCCGTCAAACACCGTCGGACCTCTGCTGGCCGACGACACACACGGTGAGACACACAATGTCTTTAATGCTTTATTATTACTTTATGTTTTTTTATAGCAGTTATGTGACAGTTCACAGTAAAAAGCCAAATACGATAATGGATTCAACGTTTCAGTTCCCATCATGCCTCTCTCTTTCCTCTCCAGTCGGTCCGTCCTTCGACCTGAGCGCTTTCAAAGACGGCCTGGAGGTGATCGTCCCTCATCCCCTCATCATCAGAGTCCCTATCACCGGATACCCGATCCCCAAAGCCAAGTGGACCTTCGGAGAGAAGGAGCTGACCACCGCCGACGAACGCGTCTCCATGACGACCAAGTCCTCGTTCACAGAACTGATCATCACGCCGAGCGTCCGCCCGGACAAAGGCACCTACACCCTGCAGCTGGAGAACGACGTCACGTCTATCTCCGGCGACATCCAAGTCAACGTCATCGGTAACGCCATCGGCAGTTTGTCGTCACTAACACACAAACTGTAAACAGTAGGTTCAAAACTCATTTTTTGGTGTTTCTGTTCGTGTCCTCCAGCGGCGCCCAGCGCTCCAAAGGACTTCAAGGTCCTGGAGGTGACCCGGCAGCACGTCCACCTGAGCTGGGAGCCTCCGGAGCACGACGGAGGAAGTCCTCTGACCGGCTACCAGGTGGAGAAACGGGACGTGTCCCGCAAGACCTGGGTCAAGGTACGACATTTAACATCTGGATTCCTCAGTATGTCGTAGCTTTGACCAGATGTCAGGTGATAACTTCAAACTCTCTCTCTCTTTCAGGTGACCGCCGGTATCCAGGATACGGAGTTCACCGTCACCGACGTGGTTGAAGGAAAGGAGTATCTGTTCAGAGTCACCGCCTGCAACAAGTGTGGACCAGGAGAGCCGGCGTACATTGACGAGCCCGTCAACGTCTCCTCTCCCGCCAGTGAGTCACACCAGGGAGTCTCAAATTAAGAAATATTTCAAGTTTCATCGGCCCGTTTTTATCACATAAGTTTGAAATGCACTTTTGTATAAGTTAGTTTTAGAGTTCAAAGGAGCTTCCTAACCCCGTCCGTCTCGTTTTCTCCAGCCATCCCCGACCCTCCAGAGAATCTGAGGTGGAGAGACAAGTCGGCCAGCGGCATCTTCCTGACCTGGGAGCCGCCCAAGTACGACGGCGGAAGCGGCATCCGAGGCTACAACGTGGAGCGCTGCCAGAGAGGAACCGATAAGTGGGAGCCCTGCGGGGACACGATACCCGAGCTGAAGTGCGAGGTGACGGGTCTGATCGAGGGCCAGTGGTACGCCTACAGAGTCCGGGCCCTGAACCGACTCGGAGCCAGTCGGCCCTGCAAGGCCACCGATGAGATCCAGGCTGTCGATCCAAAAGGTACCAGAACCTGTTAGAGACCTGAAACTACTTTGCTCTAATTGTGTGCAAAACCTAATCTGAAGCTTGTTTTTTCTTTGCACTGACCCTTCGTCTTTACTTTCCGTGCAGAGCCTCCAGAGATCCAGCTGGATGCCAAGCTGCTGGCAGGTCTGACCGCCAAGGCCGGCAGCAAGATCGAACTCCCAGCCGAGGTGACGGGTAAGCCTGAGCCCAGGGTGAAATGGACCAAGGCCGACCTGGTCCTCAAACCAGACGACAGGGTGTCCATCGACACCAAGCCAGGACACTCCTCCGTCACCATCGCCAAGACCAAGAGAGACGACAGCTCCACCTACATCATAGAGGCCACCAACAGCAGCGGCCGCGCCACCGCCACCGTCGATGTCAACATCCTCGGTAAGACCAACGGACACGAGGAATAAAAAAATAAAAAAGGTTTCCATGATGAATTTGTTCATTAAATTAAACTTTGCCCACACAGATAAGCCCGGTCCTCCGGCTGCCTTCGACATCTCTGAGATCACCAACGATTCCTGCTTCCTGGCCTGGAACCCTCCGCGTGACGACGGTGGCTCCAAGGTCACCAACTACATCGTCGAGCGCCGAGCCGCCGACAGCGAGATCTGGCACCGGCTGTCCTCTACCGTTAAATTGACCACCTACAAAGCGGTGGGCCTGGTCAAGTTCAAGGATTACATCTTCAGAGTCTTCGCTGAGAACCAGTTTGGCGTCGGCCCACCGGCTGAGCACCTGCCCATCATCGCCAAATACCCCTTCGGTAGGTCATAGATCTGAGGTTTTATGAGGCTTTGGCCGTATTGCCCTACTGTCTTGATCAGGTATGATATGTTGGATCAACTGGGACTAACCTCGTCCCTCCCATCTTGTCCTCAGACACTCCTGGAGCTCCTTACAAGCTGGAGGCTTCGGACATCGCCAAGGACTCTGTGAGCCTGGCCTGGTACGAGCCCGATGAGGATGGAGGAAGCCCCATCACCGGGTACTGGGTGGAGCGACACGAACCGGAACACGACAAGTGGATCAGATGCAACAAGCTGCCCATCACAGACACCAACTACAGGCGAGTCTTCCTGCTCTACTGTCTCTGATGAGTTCTGCGTCTTTGTTAGATTTCAGCGTGTTGACATGACGTGTTTTCCTCTGCAGGGTCAAAGGTCTTCCCACCAGGAAGAAGTACAAGTTCAGAGTCCTGGCTGAGAATCTGGCAGGAACTGGAAAACCCAGCAAGGAGACAGACCAGATCCTCGTCAAAGATCCTATGGGTACAACATTCACCTGCTCTCTTTAGTTGCGTCTAAAATTGTTTCCAAGCATTTAAAAAAACATGGTGGTGTCACTCTTCCAGATCCTCCATGGCCTCCCGGTAAGCCCACGGTGAAGGATGTGGCGAAGACCTCCTGCTTCCTGATGTGGACCAAACCGGAGCACGACGGCGGAGCAAAGATCGACGGCTACATCATTGAGATGCTGAAGAGCGGCACCACGGACTGGATCCGCGTGGCGGAGAACATCAACATCCTGGAGCACTTCCTGAAGGGCCTGATGGAGAAGCAGGAGTACTCGTTCAGGGTGCGTGCCGTTAACGTGGCGGGCGAGAGCGAACCCAGCGAGCCCAGCGACCCCGTGCTCTGCAAAGAGAGACTCAGTAAGAAATCAGTCCAGAACAGACACAACGTGTAGATCTGTGAGAGCCGACGTTAAAGAATCTTTGTCTCCATCTCCTCAGATCCTCCTACGGCTCCTCGCTGGCTGGACGTCGCCAACATCTGCAGGAACAGCGCCGACCTGAAGTGGACGGCACCCGAGCGCGACGGAGGCTCGCGCATCACCAACTACGTGGTGGAGAAGCGCGACGCCAAGCGTAAAGGCTGGCAGACCGTCGACACCACAGTCAAGGAGCTGAAGTACACTGTGACGCCGCTCAACGAAGGATCGCTCTACGTGTTCCGCGTCGCGGCCGAGAACGCCGTTGGCCTCGGACCGTTCTGCGAGCTGGAGGACTCTGTGCTCGCCAAAGACACTTTCAGTAAGTTAGAGAGCAGTTTGGAGACGCACTTTTTGAATCAGGAGGGCGAAGATAATAAGATTTATTCTTGTTTCAGCTACTCCCGGGCCACCGTACGCCCTCACCGTCATTGCTTTGACCAAGAGATACGTGGACCTGCAGTGGGAGGCGCCTAAAAACGACGGTGGCAGACCAATCCTCAAGTAGGTTTTTCTTTTTTTTTTCATCTAAAACTTTATTGGCAAGAGATTTGTAAGTTTGGGCAGCGGCGGTGCTCCAGTATGAAGGTTTGTTTACCTGTCGCTGACTCCGCCCCTCAGGTATTCCATTGAGAAGAAGGAGAAGCTTGGAACTCGCTGGGTGAAATGCGGTAAGACTTCGGGTCCAGACTGTAAGTACAGAGTGACCGACGTCATCGAGGGAACCGAGGTCCAGTTCCAGGTCTGCGCCGAGAACGAGGCCGGCATCGGCCATCCGAGTGAACCCACCGAGATCCTCACCATCGAGGACCCGACAGGTTGGTCCAGTAATGAGTTATTCTTTAAATAACCGCCATAGAGAAAGAGTCTAACTCCGTCCGTCCTGTTCCCCTCCAGGCGTCCCATCGCCGCCCGTTGAGCTGCACGTGACCGGAGCCAGCCGCGACTTCCTTTCCATCGCCTGGAAGCCGCCCCAGAGGGATGGCGGCTGCCAAATCTCGGGCTACCATATCGAGATGTGTGCGGCCGGGACGGAGAAGTGGATGAGGGTCAACTCCCGCCCGGTGAAGGAGCTGAAGTACCGCGTGGAGGAGGGCGTGGTCCCCGAGAAGGAGTACATCCTGAGAGTGAGGGCCATCAACTCCATCGGAGTCAGCGAGCCCTCCGACATCTCCGAGAACGTCTTCGCCAAAGAGTCCGACTGTAAGAGCGTCGTCCGCCGGGCTTAAACGCCACATTTTTTCCTCTTTGGCGTTTTGTGAATCATCGAGTTAACTGTGTTCCCGTGTTTCCAGGTAACCCGACGCTGGACTTCCAGACTCTGGACCTGGTTGTCGTGGAAACAGAGAAGCTGCACATCCCGGTTCCCTTCAGAGCCGTCCCGTCGCCCAGAATCACCTGGCACAAAGACGGCAAGGAGATAAAGGCCGACGACCGCCTCGGCTTCAGGTCAGCGTGGCAGTTCATCTCCTCCAGGAAGGAAATACTAAAGATCAGACACGAAACAAGAAGGCACCAACTGAATTGTTTTTTTTATATCAATCAATATTCCAGATATATCGGACATTTCATCTATGAATCGGTTTCATCTTTATTTGTGGTGATGTTTGTTATGCCTCCGTCTGTCCGGTCCATTCTCGTGAATGTGATATCTCTGATTATTTCAGCTTTAATTCAACATCAGAGGTTTAATTCAGAATAATCCTAAGATTATAAAACGCTCCTGTATCTGTGAATCCGGGTCTTTGGTGGTCTGGTGCGAGCAGCAGTGACTGAAGGGATTGTTTGTGTCCAACAGGAAGGAGTATACTTCCTGTCACCTGGAGGTCGACAGCAGCATTCATCCTGACGCCGGACAATACAAAGTGACTCTGGAGAACAAACTGGGAGCCGCCAGCGCCACCATCAACGTCAAAGTCATCGGTACGCCATCACACACGTCCACGTTTTTCACGTTATCACGTAGATCTCCAGGGTTTCTGATCAACACGCCTCTCTTTCTGTCTTCAGGTCTTCCTGGTCAATGTAAGGAAATCGCGGCCTCTGAGATCACAAAGAGCTCCTGCAAAGTGTCCTGGGATCCTCCAGAGTACGACGGCGGCAGCCCCATCGTTCACTACGTCATGCAGGTCCGACACGGCGGCGTATTTTTTATTTTATTTTAAATCGGACACCGGGGCCTGAACGGTTGGAAACTGATGTTTCTGTTGTTTGTTGTGTGTGCAGCGGCGTGAGGCTGGCAGGAGGACATACGTCAACATGATGTCCGGAGAGAACAAGCTGACCTGGAACGTCAAAGACCTGATCCCCAACGGAGAGTACTACTTCAGAGTCCAGGCCGTCAACAAGATCGGGGGAGGAGAGTTCATCGAGCTCCGCAACCCGGTCATCGCCGAGGACCAGAAACGTAAGAAAAAAACGGACATCTGCTGTTTGGTACTAATTACTCCACAAATTTGTAAGTGTGTAAAAAAACCTGAAATCTCTCGTCCCAGACATTCCCGACCCCCCGGTGGATGTAGAGACCCACAACCCCACATCCAACACCATCACCCTGACCTGGAAGCCTCCAATGTACGACGGCGGCGCCAAGATCATGGGCTACGTCCTGGAGAAGCAGCAGAAGGGCGAGGACAAGTGGGAGCGGTGCAACGATTTCCTGGTGCCTGTCGTGTCCTACACCGTCAGAGGGCTGAATGAGGGCAAGATGTACACCTTCAGAGTCAAAGCAGAGAACGCCGCCGGGGTCAGCGAGCCATCACGCGCTACGCCCTTCGTCAAGATCTCGTCCGCTGTTGGTGAGGACGCCGTCAGGATGCTGAGATGTTCAGATGGACTCTCGTGTCTCATAATACTAATAATAATAATAATAATGTGTTCTCTCTCAGATCCTCCGAAGGTGTTCCTGAGCGGCAGCCTGCAGTCCGGTCTCGAGGTGAAGCGCGGCTATGAGATCTGCCTGGACGCCAACATCTCCGGCTCGCCGTACCCTGAGATCACCTGGTACTGGAACAACCAGCGGATCCGACCCGAGACGCTCCGCAAGAGACCCGAGAAACCCCTGAAGAAGAAGGTGGAGAAGAAAGAGGAGGTGAAGAAGGAGGAGGTGAAAAAGGAGGAAGGAGAGGCCGAGAAGAAGGAAGGAGAGGAGAAGAAGGAGGGAGAGGAGAAAAAGGAGGGAGAGGAGAAAAAGGAGGGAGAGGAGAAGAAGGAGGATGAGAAGAAGGAGGAGGAAAAGAAGGAGGAGGTGACAGCAGAGCCAGAGGTGGAGGATACCGACTACCCGACGATAAACGAACGTCTGGTGATCAACGACAGCCGCAGGGGCGTGTCCTCCATCATCATCCGGGACTCGTACCGCGCCGACCATGGCGTCTACACGGTGAAGTTGGAGAACGACCACGGCAGAGCCTCGGCGACCTGCGACGTCAACGTGCTTGGTGAGATCTATTTCTATTCTTTGTGGTAACTCTTTTTATTTAGGGATGGTTACCGAAAACCCGATATTAAACGGGGCCACGCAGCTAAATGCCTAATGCCTCGGTGTAGACTACAGAGCGTTTTTGTCATTATCGTAAAGTATCGGCGCAACATAACCCTCGGCTGTAGGAGCTAAAATGAAAAGCAATCTATATGTAGGTTAACGGTTTTGCTTAGTTTGCCACATATCTTAAAATGCTTGTAAACTAAGCTGCTGGTTGAGACAAAATTTAGCGCAAGTTTGGAGCGTTATTGACCCTCTTTCGCAACAAGCTGGTATGACCTGGTTGGTACCGAAGGATTCATCAGGTTTTTGTAGTTTCATATGTGTTCATTTGTGTTAATGCGTTATTATCGCAGCCGGTGCAGGTTCGGTAAAACTCTCTTTCTTATATTTGACGAGTAAAAACATGGCGGTTCCGTCTGTCCACAGATACTCCGGGGCCTCCGGTGAACTTCAGATTCGAGGAGGTGAGGAAGAACTCGGTGATTTGTAAGTGGGATCCTCCTCTAGACGACGGCGGCAGCGAGATCCTCAACTACACTCTGGAGAAGAAGGACAACTCCAAGCTGGAGATCGGCTATAGCTGCGTCACCTCTACGCTGAGAGGGTGCCGCTACCTGGTGCCCAAACTCATCGAGAAGAAGGAGTACCTCTTCAGGGTCGTGGCCGAGAACAAGTTCGGCCCCGGTCCGCACTGCGTCTCCAAACCGCTCATCGCCAAGAATCCTTTCGGTATTTAATCATCGCTCCTGTTCACGCTACGAGCTAAGCTATTGTTTGTGTTCATATTCATTTTGTGATTTTGGTCCCTTCCGTCCTCCTCAGAACCTCCCGAGGCTCCCGATAAGCCAGAGATTGATGACATCACGGCCAACAGCATGCTGGTCAAATGGAACGCGCCAGACGACAAAGGCAGCCCCATCGTGGGATACTGGGTGGAGCGCCGCGAGATCAACAGCTCACACTGGGCGCGTGTCAACAGGTGAGGAAACACTAAACCTGTTTTCTATCTGAGTTTAACGTGAGAGGAAATATCAAAACACATCGATACCATTTTACTAAAATATCTCTTTGCTGTTCTTCAGGGACGTCGTCCCCAACACCGAGCTGAACGTTGAAGGTCTGATGGAGGGGCTGACGTACATCTTCAGGGTGGCGGCTGAAAACCAGGCCGGCCCCGGAAAGTTCAGCCCCCCCTCCGATCCCAAGACGGCCCAGGCTCTCATCTGTACGTACACTCTTCTTAAACCTGTGTTCAGCGCGACTCTGATCAACGCCTCGTTGTCTTAACTGGTCGTCTCCATGTGGTCTTTCTTTCCTCTGAATAATTACATATTTGAAATACTTTACCAAACTGCTAATCAGAAAGCTAGAGTCATGCAGTAAGCATCATATTCGCCTCTTTGCTTTGAATTCATATATTAAAAAGTTCTCTTTGCTCTTGATGTGAATGCGCCATAAGATTCAGGACACTTCTGTCCATGGACACAGAGTCAGTCTAAGAGGTAACATGTCCCATCTGTGTTGATTTGTGACACTGTAGTACCTCCTGGACCTCCAATCGCCCGAGTGGCAGCGACCACCGGCAACTCCATCGACGTGGAGTGGGACCCACCTGCCGACAACGGTGGAGGAGAGATCCTGGGATACCACTTGGATAAGGTCAGATCATCAAGTCACCTATCATCAGCTTCCTGCCTCGCTGTAGCCGCAGGTTCACATTTGTCAATGAGACTTTTCTCAACTCATGACCTCAACACTGTCTGGATCTCAGTTCAGACTAAAGCCTGAAACACACCAGGAACGTCAGCAGCGCGTGGCAGCTGCGTTACCTGATGTTTTTTATTCCGGCGTTTGTGTTAACAGAGCAGTCACACTGCCCACGTGAGACGCGTCTCACACTGCCCGCGTGAGACGCGTCTCAACTGCGTCTCTTCTAGAGATTCGAGGTCTCGCCTATTTTTGATGCGTGCCGCGCGTCTCACAGCAACAACAGACAGTGAAAGTGATCTATTGACTGTATATTAACATCATATCAGCAACATTACTACAGTTGACATGTCTCTATCTGTAGAATATGTTACAGAGATGAAAAAAAAGTAAAGACTTATTTTTAAATCAACGCTTCTTGCTTTCATTTCAAAATAAAAGCCCTCAAGGGTTTTTCTGTGGACAAAATTCCTTCATTTGTTAACACGAGGCTTTTATTCTGAAATATGTGCCGGACAGTGTTGTAGAACATGCAGTGACTTGCAGAGCTCCATGAATGAATATAGTACGGGGTTTTAATTGTGGATTATTACTATTATTTACAAATTACCACACGTTTCTTAACCTTTCTCTGTCTAAAATAAATATAAATGATATTTATCAGAAAAGAAAAAAGAGCTCAAAATCAAATCGAGGAAAGCAAAACTGGCACACAGACAGCTTCTGGAAGATCCCTTTAAAGCTAATAACTCCAAAAAGGTGTGGGATACCATGAAATCTATGACAGGAATGTCATCTCCAACTAAACCTATTGTGACAGATAATGAATTTTGCTTTGCCAACGACCTAAACACTTTCTTTACCAGATTGGAATCACTAGACAGTTCTGATAAGTGCACTGAAATACTTAAAATTATTATACCAACTACCTCAGACAGAATTGTCATCACTGTCGAAAATGTTAGGAAAACATTTCGGTGTACAAATTCCAAGAAAGCTGCTGGACCGGATGAATGCAGCGCTTTCCTTCTGAAGAACTTTGCAACCGAGCTGGCACCAGTGTGGCAACCAATCTTTCAGGCTTCCGTAGACACGCACACTGTACCTCTGTCATGGAAAACTGTGCACATAAAACCTTTACCCAAAATATCATGTCCTAAAGAACACAAGGATTTCAGACCAATAGCCCTTACCTCAGTGATTATGAAATCTCTAGAAAGAATTCTGCTCCAATATCTTGTCAGTACAACAAAAGACAAACTCGATCCATATCAATTTGCATATAAGCTTAAGGTTTAAGGGTTAAGGTTGTGGTACAGAAGACGCTGTTGCCACTCTGGTTCATATTATTACGAAACATTTAGACAAACCAAAAACCTTCATCAGCCTTCAATACAA
This sequence comes from Sebastes umbrosus, assembly GCF_015220745.1. Lineage (NCBI taxonomy): Eukaryota > Metazoa > Chordata > Actinopteri > Perciformes > Sebastidae > Sebastes > Sebastes umbrosus. The sequence continues at coordinate 202,297 of NC_051281.1, forward strand.
TACAGACAGACATCTTGGTGTCAAAAATGGTCCAGCGGGAACTGAATCCCTATTTGATTCACTGGTATGCCTCTTTTCGAGTGGAGTGACAGCAATGCTCTTAAGATTAACACAAGAGTCACCATCTGACTCTCATAAAGTTCCTATTGTTATTCATAACGAAAAAATCCAGCAGTTATTTTCATATAAATATTTGGGAGTAATGATTGATCATCTGTTATCTTGGAAAGACCACATTGAATTTGTCTGTAAAAAGACTAAACAAAGAATTGACTTTCTCCGCCGCCTCAGGTCTTTTGGGGCGAGTAAACAAATTCTTCTTCTGTTTTTTACTTCTGTGATTATGAGTTGTTCTACAGTATTGTTATACTACATGGTACAAGAGTTTGTCCACTACTTTAAAGTCAAAACTGCTTCACCAAATGAAAATCTGCTCAAAGATAGTAGGTCAACCCCTTGAGAAACTCTATGAATTAGCCTCTCATAATAACATCTTAAGGCTGACTAACACCATCGTCTCTGACCCCAACCATGTTCTGAACAGTGAATATCAATTGTTACCAAATCAGAGATACAGGGTTCCACGATTTAATAAGGTTAGACTGAAGCACTCTTTTGTACACCTGTCAATCCTAAAACTAAATATGGAGCCTAATCCCAGATCAAACGTACGTTAAAGGGCCCTGAATATCGTCTTCTGTGATTGTAATGTTTAAATGTACGTATTCTTGTTTCTTGTCTTTGTCCTTTTTGTGATGTTGCAAATGGAACTGCTGTTATGCACAACACATTTCAGACCTGTCTGACAATAAAGTATTATTGTATCGTATCGTCGTATAGTGAAATTAAATGGCCATTAAAAGGCAAACTCTATGTAGAAAGAAAGAGCTGATAGCAGCAGAAACGCAGCTGGTGTGAACACCCGACGGGTGATTCATGCAGCCGCCACGTGCTCATGACGTTCCCTGTGTGTCCGGGGCGTAATGTTTCTTTGTTTTCCGTGGTGTTCTTCAGGTCATGGCTGGTACCAATGACTGGTCCAGGGCCACAGAGCGGATGGTGAAGACCCGGGCCTTCACCATCTATGGAGTCCGTGAGGGAGCCAAGTACATGGTCAGAGTCATCGGCTGCAACTCTGCCGGAGAGGGAACGCCAGGATTCACAGAGTCCGTGTTCGTCAAGAATCCTGCAGGTCAGCCGACAAAAACAGCAAGTCGGAGCAAATAATAAAAGAGGCTGAAATTGGGATTTAATTAGGTCAATTTGTTGTTTCATGCAAAGTATTTGCGTCTTTCCTTGGTTGCCCTCCACAGAGTTGCCGCTGATTGAAATGGACCTGTCTTTCAAGGACGGCTTGATCGTCAGAGCTGGAGAGACACTCCGTTTACCCGCCACAGTCACAGGTAAGCCCTACCCGTGCATCGATTGGACCAAGGACGGCAAAAAGCCTGACAAAGACCGCGTGGAGATCCTCACCGAGGGCAACGACAGCGTCGTTTCTATCATGAACGTCCAGAGGAAGGACTGCGGCAGATACGGCATCTCCGCTTGCAACCCCAGCGGCACCAAGAATGCCTGGTGCAGAGTGGATGTCATGGGTGAGTGGAATGTCCAGGAAGGCGTGGCAAGACTTGATAAATGAATTGGGTGTTATGAAATAAAAATTGGACACAGAAGGATACTGTTGTTTTCATCTTCAGATGTCCCCGGACTCGTCACGGACCTGAAGCCCATCGTCATCACTCGCAAGATGATCTTCCTGAACTGGGACGACCCGGTAGACGACGGAGGCAGCGACCTGACTGGCTTCATCGTGGAGCGAAGAGACGCCAAGGGGCACACGTGGAGGCAGCCCGTTGAAACCATCTCGTCCAAGTGCGAGTGCGCGAACATCGTGGCGGAACAGGAGTACATGTTCCGCGTCATGGCCAGGAACAAGTACGGCCTCGGCCCGGCCTGGGAGCTTGGACCCATCAAGGCTGTTGACCCACTGAGTGAGTCCTAAAATCAATGATTCAGTGCCTAAAATTCTCTCTCGTGAGCAAACCGAGACTTAAAAACTAATTTGTGGTTCTGCAGGCCCACCATCATACCCCGAGAAGTTCCACTACACCGAGCGCACCAAGAACTCCGTCACATTGACCTGGAAGCCACCTCGTAATGACGGCGGCAGCCCCGTCCTCGGCTACTTTGTTGAGAAGAAGAGGCAGGACCAGCAGGCCTTCGAGCCCTGCAATACGGTGATCTGCCCTGACATGACCATGACTGTGGAGGGCTTGGAAGAGGACTGGCAGTATGAATTCAGGATCAAGTGTACTAACGTATTGGGAGAGAGCGAGCCATCCATCCCGATGGCCGTGATCATCATAGACGACGAAGGTAAGGCCAAATGATTTGATTGGGACCACAGCAGATTTTTCTTGATGTATTAAAAATAAATTAGGGATGCTAATAGTGTCTTTCTTTGTGTGCTGATTTGTTCCCGTCCTGTCCCTCTCAGTGTCTCCTGAGGTCCACATGCTGATCCACTTCAAGGGCGACAGCATCACCGTGATGAAGGGCGAGCCCATCGAGATGCCTGCCGACATCCTGGGCCTCCCCGTCCCCAAGATCGAGTGGTCCAAGGACGACGTGGTGATCGAGAAGCCCACTGAGACTCTTCTGATTGAGACGGAGGTGACCGGCAGGTTGAACGCAAAGACCAAGCTGTCCATCCCGTCGACCAACCGGAGGGACCGCGGCAGCTACACCGTGACTGCCACCAACACCATGGGTTCAGCCAAGCACACCACCTACGTCACGGTACTGGGTGAGTCGAAACACGCCTCATCGACTCATTCAGAGGCAGAAAACACAGGATGTGCTTATTAGCAGTAGGCGATTTAAGGGAGGGCCCGGACCACGGCTCTGAAATATCAGTAAGTTAGAATCTATGGCCCCGACCACGACTCTGAAATATCAGTAAGTTAGAATCTATGGCCCCGACCACGACTCTGAAATATCAGTAAGTTAGAATCTATGGCCCCGACCACGACTCTGAAATATCAGTAAGTTAGAATCTATGGCCCCGACCACGACTCTGAAATATCTGTAGCCAGTAGTCGTAAATGAACCGGGCCCATCCGCCTCGCCTGCTGCTTATTAGTCAGTAAAATGGAGTATGTACTAACTTGATTCTGCCCTCCTCTCAGACCGACCACTTCCACCCAGGAATGTGAGCGTGTCCAACATCAGGGCGAAGTCTTGCTTCCTCCGGTGGGACGCACCGTTGGAAGATGGTGGCAGCGCGCTCACCAACTACATTGTTGAGAAGAAGGAAGTGGGGACGGAGCAACCAGCAGTGGGAGAGGGACAGGAAGCTCCAGCTGAACCACAGTGGGAGGCGGTTAACAACAGCGTCATCGACAAGAAATTTGGGGTATGATCCTGATAATAACAACAATAATAATAATAATAATGATAATAATGATAATAACAACAACAACAACAATAATAATAATAATGATAATAATGATAATAATGATAATAATAATAATGATAATAATAATAATAATAATAATAATAATAATAATAATGATAATAATAATGATAATAATAATAATGATAATAATATAATAATAATGATAATAATGATAATAATAATGATAATAATAATAATGATAATAATAATAATAATAATGATAATAATGATAATGATAATAATGATAATAATAATAATAATAATAATAATAATAATAATGATAATGATAATAATGATAATGATAATAATGATAATAATGATAATAATAATAATAACAGGGTTGTCTTGTAAAGCCCTACTTGACTCTAATGAGATCACCACTTCCCTGTCCTGCAGGTCTGGGAACTGGACACCAACAAGTCCTACCTGTTCCGGGTCAAAGCTCAGAATCGCTACGGTATATCTGACCCCTGTGTGACGGAGGAAGTCTTGATCATGGACCCATTTGGCCTTCCTGGCCCACCAGAGAAACCAACCATCACAGAGTACTCCAAGACCTCCATGACCCTGACCTGGCAGCCTCCCAGAGACAACGGCGGCTCTGCGATCGTCAGCTACTGGCTGGAGAAGAGGGAGAAAGGCACCGACTACTGGGCCAAAAGTAACAAGGGACCGGTCACCAAGAGGGGCACGAAAGGCTGGGAGTACCAGGTGAGCTGCCGGGGCTTTGTCTCTGTTAGCACCGCGGAGTTACCATAGGTTTTTGCACTCGGTGGCTCAAGTTACCGCAGTCTTAGAAAGGGAGGAGTGAGTGGAGGGGTGCTCAGTTGGTTGCAACCTGCAACCACTAGATGTCACCAAATCCTACACACTGTCCCGGTAAGGAAGGTCCATGAAAGACTTCTAAGATCTATCTCAGATCTTTCCTGAACGTGGACTGAGCATTTAGGATGCTTCATCCAGGCCTTTAGGTAGGCCCATTGGAGAGAGTTAGAGAGGTCCATCACAAACCTTTACAAAGGTCTGTTACAGACCTTTAGAATTATCTATCCAAGAACCTTTAGGGTGGTCCTTTGTAGACCTTCAGCTCTGGTCTGTTGCAGACCTTTGGAAAGGTCCATGACAAATCTTTATAAAATTCTATTATAAACTTTAAAAAAGGTCTGTCAAAGACCTTTTAAGAAGTCCTTTACAGACCTTTTAAAAGGTCTTTGACCCATAGAATGATCTATCAGAAACCTTTAGGATGGTCCTTTATAGACCTTTAGGAAGGTCCATCACAAACCTTTAAAGGGTCTGTTACAGACCTTTTAGAATAGTCCATCAAAAACCTTCAGGATGGTCTGTTGCGGACATTTGGGAGGGTCCATCGCAAACATTTAGAAAATTCCATTATAGACTTTAAAAAAAAGGTCTGTCGAAGATCTTTTAAGAAGGTCCTTCACAGACCTTCAGGATGTTCTGTCACAGGCCATTAGGAAGATCCTTCACAATCCTTTAAGAAGACCCGCTAGCTACAGGAAGTCTGTTGAATCCACTCATCTTTCTGTGTCTCCCAGGTGATGCGTCTGATCGAAGGAACAGAGTACGAGTTCAGGGTTGCTGCCACCAATTCTGCAGGAACTGGACCGTTCAGCGGACCATCCGACTCTGCCTTTGCCGTCGATCCACTCAGTGAGTATAAAACAACAGGCGTTGGATAATAAATAAGCCCTACATACCAAAATGAATGTTTATATATAATACCAAAACAACCCAAATCACCGTTATTAATCCAGATCGGTAGTCTGGGACAGACTGGGTCCTCTGTGTTTTGGAAGATGATGAATTTGATTTTCCCAAACTGGATACTATTCTTACAAACCGCTGCTCTCCACTCCAGCTCCTCCAAGCATGCCCACCGCCCCCGTGGTGGTTGATAAGAACAAGTACAGCGTCAAGCTGTCCTGGAAGCCACCAGAGAGGGACGGAGGAAGCCCCGTCAAGGGCTACATCATCCAGATCCAGGATGAGGGCTCATCAGGGTGGGTGAGTGTGAACGACCACGACTCCCTCATCCCCACCACCGAGTTCACCATGCCCAGCCTCCGCGAGCTGAAACGCTACCACTTCAGGGTCATCGCCGTCAACGACATTGGCGACTCCGACCCCAGCCCCCGCACCGACGAGGTTCTGATTGAGGACGTCCAGCGTATGTCACACTTTAAAGTCTCAATTCAATAAATAGATGTTAATCTTTATCCCAGAAGTTTGTACTGATGTCCTGATGTTTTCTTACTCTGCAGTCGGTCCTTCCATCTCCATCGACTTAATCGTCGACGACCTGTTGTACATCCGTGCTGGAGATCCGATCACGATCCCCGCCACCATCACTGGCCGCCCTGTTCCCAAGGTAACCTGGGACTTTTATGGCAAAGCCAAGACGCACAAGAAGAACAAGCTGCACACCCTGCCTGTGGACTCCGCGGTGAGACCTGCATCTTTCTTCTATACTCATATTTACGAAGAAAGTTGTACAGTTTATAGAACACTATCTGCTATCAAGGTCGAATGTTCAAACTGTTTTCTTGTATTCAGGTTGAGTCCACAGACACCACGTCCATTGTGAGCATCCCCGTCAGTCTGAGGAGCCACTCTGGACGCTACAACATCACCGCCAAGAACAAGTCCGGACAGAAACACGTCAACGTCTTTGTCAACGTCCTCGGTGTGTCTACGTTGTTGGTATATAGTACGTTGGAGTGAGTGTTGGCTTTGTTCTCGGATCTCTGACTGTGATATTCCTCCCGGCTGTTGCAGACGTCCCCGGACCGGTGAAGGAGCTGAGAGTTACCGACGTCACCCGGTCGACCATGAGGCTTATCTGGAAACTCCCCGACAACGACGGAGGAGAGAGAATCAAGAGCTACCTTGTGGAGAAGAAATGTGTCTCCGACAAGGCCTGGACAAAGGTGAACATTGTTATTGTAGTTCCTCTTTTACAAAAAAGTTTCCACAGGTAGAATTTCAGCTCAGGCTGTCAAACTAATTTGTTTTAATGCCACTAATTTCTTTAATGCAACTTGTGATTGATTATTAACTGATGGGTTGGTTTGTTATCAGGTGAACGCAGCCTGTGCCAGCATGGCCTACGTGGTGCCGGGCCTGCTGGAAGGTCAGGACTACCTGTTCAGGGTCCGAGCTGAGAACAGACTCGGATTCGGCCCGTTCACCGTCACCAGTGACCCCGTCCGGGCCAGAGACCCCATCTGTGAGGACGCACCGACAGAGACAAACTGCCAAAACCTTGCTGGAATTGTTCGCTAAACGCTAATCCACCTCTTCTTCTTCCTGCTCTTCCTCAGACCCTCCCGACCCCCCAATCAAGGTCACGGTCAACCTGGTGACGAAGAACACCGTCACTCTGAGCTGGGAGCCTCCCAAGAACAACGGCGGCTCTCCGGTGAAGCATTACATCATCGAGCGTTTGAGCTGGGACACCAGCGGCAAGGAGAAGGAGACGTGGAAGCAGTGCAACAAGAGAGACGTGGAGGAGCTCAGCTTCGTGGTGGAGGACCTGAAGGAGGTCGGTTCACGTCCCTCAGAGGATCCGCCACCCTCACTTCACCACTTCCTGCCTTCATTAATGCTCATTATTACACTTTTACTGAATTAATAGTGTTGTTCTTGATGTGCAGGGAGCAGAATATGAGTTCAGAGTAAAAGCTGTGAACGCCGCCGGACCCAGCCGACCCTCCGCCACCGCCGGACCCCTATTCATCAAGGATCAGACATGTGAGTGTCACAGATTTCAGCTAAGCTTATCTTTTTAGACTATATATATATAATATAATAAGATTTCAGGGTGTTGCATTCAACCTCTCCAGTTGGTTAGTTTCGTTGTGCCACGTTCATAAAGCATCTGGCGTGTCCCTGCAGGCGCTCCCACCATCGAACTGCGTGAGGCCATGGAGGGCGAGGAGGGCTGTGATGTCAGCATTGTGGCGAAGGTGAGCGGCTGTCCATTCCCCACGCTCACCTGGCAGAAAGCCAGCCTGGCCAAACCCGAGGAGAAAGCCGCCGTCCAGTACGACCAGCACATGAACAAACTGGTGACCCAGGACAAGTGCACGCTGCTGATCCAGCAGGCCAGCCGGCACGACAGCGCCCTCTACAGCCTGACGGCCACCAACAGCCTGGGCACCGCCACCAAGGACATCAGGGTCGCCGTGCTCGGTGAGAAACACAAACCTTAATACTCCGTCACACCAGGTTGTGATAGGAATTTTTTTTTTTATCTATGCAAACATTATTTTGTACCTAGCGTTACTTCTGAGGCCGAGACTTAGCATAGTATTACAGATACCATTTTATTATTTACAGGTTTGAGAATCTATCGTGGTTAACGTCGTTTACCTAGTAAAAACATATTTTAGCAGCTTTTCACTAGCCGTGACTCCCTTTCCTTCCCCTCCCGCCCCCCTGCAGGACCACCCGGCCAGTGCGTCGGACCCATCAAGTTCACCGAGGTGTTTGCGGAGAGAATCGGCCTGGCCTGGAACGCTCCCAAAGACGACGGCGGATCCAAGATCACCAACTACGTGGTTGAGAAGCGCGAGGATAACAGGAAGTCCTGGGTCCACGTGTCCAACGACCTCAAGGAGTGCGCCTACGTGGTGACCCGGCTGACGGAGAGCCACGAGTACGAGTTCAGGGTCATGGCCCAGAACAAGTTTGGAGTCGGTCCTCCGCTGGTCAGCGAGCCGGAGAAGGCCAGAAACCTCTTCAGTGAGTTCAGATCAGTCTTAAATCATCAATAATGAAATCATTATTGATGACGTATTGATTATTGATGACCATCCCGTCCTCTTGCAGCCGTCCCAGGTCAGTGCGAGAAGCCGACCTTAACGGACGTCAGTCTGGAGTCCATGACCGTCAACTGGGAGGAGCCCAAGTACGACGGCGGCTCCTCGATCACCGGCTACTTCGTGGAGAAGATGGAGACCACCGCCAAGCGTTGGGTCCGCGCAACCCACGACCCGCTCCGAGCGCTGCCTCTGGGCAACAACTGCATCATCACCGTCCTGCAGACGGGCTACACGTACCAGTTCAGGGTCATCGCCGCCAACGCCGCTGGCTGCGGTCTGCCCAGCTTGCCCTCAGACCCCGCACTCTGCAGAGACCCCCTCCGTAAGTTAATGTTAATAATAATATAATATAATATAATATAATATAATATAATATAATATAATATAATGTGATATGATATGAGTATAACCTCTGGGTGACTCTGTGCAGTGCCTCCCGGGCCGCCCACTCCGAAGGTGACGGACTGGACGAAGTCAACGGTGGAGCTGGAGTGGATTCCCCCCGTGGATGACGGAGGGTCAAAGGTCACGGGTTACATTGCGGAGTTCAAGGAGGTGAACAAGGAGGAGGAGGAGAAGAAGGCTCAGAGGAAGTTGCTGCTGAGCGCCGACGAGGAGGAGAAGGAGCCCGAGAGCGACGAGAGCTGGCAGAAGGTAGGAACCAAACTGATGTCATAAAAATAACTACTAAAAATGCAAAAGACTGATCGTTCAGAGAGAGAACGAGGTGTCACTAAAGGAGAAGAAGGTGTCACTCCATCACGTACAGCGTCATGTTTTCCTGTTTTAGGGATTGAGAGTTGATTGAGTCTGATTTTCCTCTCGTCTCTATCCAGGCGAAGGACACAGAGATTAGAGGAACCAAGTTCGTGGTTGCTGGTCTGAAGGAAGGCGGTCTGTACCGCTTCAGAGTCCGAGCCGTGAACGTCGCCGGAGTTGGAGAACCGGGACTGGTGTCTGAGCTGATCGAGGTCAAAGACAGAACAAGTAAGACTCTGATCCACCTCACGTTGAACTGTGGACAACAGAATATTTTATTAAATAAAAACTGTCCCGCCCTCGTCCAGTTCCCCCTGAGATGGACCTGGACGCCTCGGTGAAGGAGAAGATCGTGGTCCACGCTGGCGCCACCATCCGCATCATCGCCTACGTGTCCGGTAAACCTGCCCCCCAGATCTCCTGGTCCCGGGACGACGCCGAGGTGCCTAAAGAGGCCGTGGTGGAGACGACGGGCATCTCCAATTCGCTGGTCATCAAGAACTGCAGACGCCAACACCAGGGCATGTACATGCTGAGCGCCAAGAACGAGGGCGGAGAGAGGAAGAAGGCCGTCATCGTGGAGGTCCTGGGTGAGTCCCATTTCTGAAGTAGGGTTTACAGGATGCCTCCGTATGTGCGCACATAGATGTCTGACTTCCTGTCTGTCCCCCTCCCTCCAGACGTCCCCGGACCGGTCGGTCTTCCCTTCGCCGGCGAGAATCTGACCAACGACTCCTGCAAGCTGACCTGGTACTCCCCCGAGGATGACGGCGGCTCGGCCATCACCAACTACATCATCGAGAAGAGGGAGTCGGACCGTATGGGCTGGACGTCGGTGTCCTACACGGTGACGAGGAACAACGCCGTGGTGCAGGGACTCATCGACGGCAAGGGCTACTTCTTCAGGATCGCGGCTGAGAACATCATCGGCATGGGACCGTTCATCGAGACCGACAAGATGGTTCTCATCAAGGACCCCATCTGTGAGTCAGACACACAACGACCTGAAATATCGGACTTTACAGGACCGGGGGAGGGGAGGAATGTTACAAGAAAAAACTCTGAATTTCTGAGATTGATGTCACAAATTTACAAGTAAAAAATGTGTTTATGTTTTTGAGTTTGATTCAGAATATTTACTCTGATATCCCTGAAAACCGTTCGACTGCGATGTGAAAGTGTCCTTCAATCACGTTAATGTGTCCTCCAGCCGTCCCGGAGCGCCCAGAAGACCTGCATATCACCGCCATCACTAAGGACTCCCTCTCAGTCGCCTGGAGGCCGCCCAAGTACGACGGTGGCGCCGAGGTGACCGAGTACGTCCTGGAGTCCCGCATGGTCGGCCGGGACAACTTCGTACGAGTAGGTGGAGACACCAAGCTGATGGACAGGAAGTTCACACTGACGGGGCTGAAGGACGGCTCGAGCCACGAGTTCAGGGTCTCCGCCATCAACCATGTGGGACAGGGAAAACCGTCCTTCGCCACCAAACCTGTCCAGTGCAAGGACGAGCTCGGTGAGTGATGAAAAAACTAGAGATGCTCCGATACAGAATATCCGATACGATATTATTAACGTCTGAATGTGTCCCCCCCCCTCAGAACCGCCCACTCTTGACCTGGACTTCAGAGACAAGATGATGGTGAAGGTGGGAGACACATGCACGCTGTCGGGACGCTTCGGCGGCAAACCGGCCCCGGCTATCGCCTGGACGAAGAACGAGGAGGAGCTGAAGGCGGACGATGAGATCAGCCTCCACAGCACCGCCCGCCACCTCAGCCTCACCATCGGCAAGGCCAAGAGGGAGCACAGCGGCTGCTACTGCGTCAGCGTGGAGAACGCCTGCGGATCTCGCACAGGGATCTGCACCATCACCGTAGTCGGTGAGTCGCTGCTCCAGTAGAGCATACGATGGATCAAGTAGTTCAAGATAGTGCAAATATGTTTCCAGATTTTAAAACCCAATAAACCTGACAACTGTGTGTGTCAACGCTTGGTCCCCGTCAGACCGTCCTCAGCCTCCGGAGGGCCCTGTGGTCTTCAACGAGGTCTACAGGAACTACATGGTGATCTCCTGGAACCCCCCTCTGGATGACGGAGGCTGCGCCGTCTCCAACTACATCGTCGAGAAGAGAGACACCAACAGAGAACTGTGGATGCCTGTCAGCTCGTCCTGCACCAGGACCACCTGCAGGGTGAGCACATCAGTAACTATAGTAACTAGATAAACTAGTTAGTGGTCCTGAAGGCTTTAGCAACCAAAAAAGTACTGAGGTTTTCAGTAGACAGCCACTGACCTGACGTCTGCCTGCCGCTGTCTGTCTGTTGCTTCAGGTGCCGAAACTGATCGAAGGCCGTGATTACATCATCAGGATCATGGCTCAGAACATATACGGCATCAGTGAACCGCTGCTGTCTGCAGAGAGCAAGGCCAGAGACGTCTTCAGTAAGCCCTGACACCGACTGACACGTTCACACCGAGATGATGTACAAGTGTGTCTGATGTCGGTTTGTTTGTTTGTTTCCTCCAGATGTGCCCGACGCTCCTAAACAACCCACGGTGAAGGAGGCCTACCACGACTCGGCTCTCATCAGCTGGGAACCACCTGCTGACGGAGGAAAACCGATCACAGGCTACATCGTGGAGAGGAAGGAGACCATGGCCAAAAGGTACAGGTTTCAGAGTGTGTTGGCTAGTTTTAGTTCAGTTTTAGTTAGTTTTCAGACTGTGTTTACCCGACGTCTGGATTACCCTGCTACGCCTTCTGGCCTCGCGACCCGGCACCGGATAAGAGGAAGCAAATGGATGGATGGTTTGATGTTTCCCAGCGGCTCATAGATTAACCAGTGATGTTTCTGCTTCCAGGTGGGTTCGCTGCAACACGGAGAGAATCTGTCCGAAGGTGGAGTACTGGGTGACAGAGCTGCTGAAAGGCTGCGAGTACGAGTTCAGAGTCAGCGCTGAGAATGTGGTGGGAGCCGGAGACCCGAGCCCACCGTCCAAACCCGTCTTCGCCAAAGATCCCATCGGTAAGTTCACACCTCTTACAGCAACACTTCATCTTATTGCTGTTACTGTATCCTACTCACAACAAGAACTCCTCCCTGTTCTTTACCGCAGTGAAACCCGGTCCTCCGGTGAACTTCGAGGCCATCGACTTCACCAAGGAGTCGGTGACTCTGTCCTGGGAGCCGCCCACCGACACCGGCAGAGGAAAGATCTTCGGATACCTGCTGGAGTTCCAGAAGGCCGCAGAGGAGGAGTGGTCCAAGGTGAAATCTGCTGCCCGGAGGACTTTTATGACTTTCACACTGCATCTTCTTAATCTTAAATAAAATTAAACTGAACTCTTGTCCCGCTGCTGTCCTCAGGTGAACCAGACTCCAGACTCCTGCCAGGAGACCAAGTTTAAGGTGATCAACCTGGAGGATGGTGCTCTGTACCGCTTCAGAGTCATGGCGGTCAACGCCGCCGGAGAGTCCGACCCAGCTAACTTGAAGGAGCCGATCAAAGTGCAAGACAGACTTGGTGAGTCTTCATTGCTGTGTGGTTGAGTATTATCTGAACCGACTCTGATTTTTTGTACATCAAATGTGATATTACTGTTTCTCCTACACCCCCCCGTCACCCTCCTCAGAGCCCCCGGAAATGATTCTGGATGCGGCAATGACCCGAGAGGTGAAGGCCATGGCCGGCACTCACATCACTCTGATGGCCGCCATCAAAGGCGTCCCGTTCCCCACCGTCACCTGGCAAAAGAACGACGCCGAGGTGCCTACCAGGGCCGACATCGACACCAACCAGGCTGGCACCAAGCTGGAGATGAGGTTCTGTAACCGCGGCGACTGTGGAGACTACACCCTAACAGCAGAGAACCCAGTCGGATCCAAGACCGCCATCTGCACCGTGCTGGTCTTCGGTAAGAACTGCTTGAATACACTTGTGTGATTCAGCACTTTTTTGTGTGTGTTTGCTCTGAACAGTTTGGGGAGGATAATCAATCGTCTCTGTGATTGATATAAAACATTTAGTAAATTCCATTTTCAGAAGGTTTATGGCCAAGTAGGTTATTTACTTACAAGGAATTTGCTTCGGTGTTTGGTGTATAGGAAATAAATTTGTTCTTTGCAGTGTCAGCAGGATACCAGATTTTGTATCTGCCGCTAATAAAAAGTGAAGCCCAACAGTTTTGTGACGTTACCTCGTATGTTTTCTTCAGACAAACCCGGTCCCATCCAGCACCTCCGGGTGACCGACGTCAGGAGTGACTCCGCCTACCTGTCCTGGAAGGACCCAGAGGACAGCGGCGGCGTTCGCCTCACCAACTTCGTGGTGGAGAAGAAAGACATGGCGTCCACTCAGTGGGTTCCTGTCTGCTCCACGTCCAAGAAACGCAGCATGACGCTGAAGTACCTGATGGAGGGCACGTCCTACACATTCAGGGTCGCTGCTGAGAACCAGTACGGACGTAGCGATTACGTTGAGACGCGAAAGTCCATCAAGGCGATGAACCCGCTCTGTGAGTAACCGCACAGTAAAAACTTGATCAGCAGATTGTTAAATTAAATTCACAAGTTCAAACCTAAATGTCTTTTCTCCCATCCCTCCAGTCCCTCCTGGTCCTCCCAAAGACCTGCACCATGCCGACGTGGACAAGACGGAGGTGTGGTTGGTCTGGAACTGGCCCGACCGCAACGGGGGAAGTGAGATCACGGGCTTCCTGGTGGAGTATCAGGAAGAGGGCGAGAAGGAGTGGGACGAGTGGAAGGTCGTCAGCATCCCTGAGAGTCATGTGACCGGTCTGGAGGAAGGAAAGACCTACCGCTTCAGAGTGAGGGCCGAGAACGCCATCGGCCTCAGCAGACCCGACACCACCGTGCCCATCGTCTGCCAGGAAAAACTGGGTGAGATACAGGACAAAACCCCGGCACTCGTGTCGTGGAGTTTCAGTACTTTCTGTCGCATTAATATTGGTGCAGATGTAGCTCTTTTATAGTCCACATCAGCAAACTAATTTGCCTTGAATTGGTATCTGGCATCAGCCAGTCCACAATGTTGGTTCTCAAGGCAAATCGATATCATCGGTGTACCGCTAGTTGGTAAACATTTGGTCAGTTAACGGTGATTATTTCAGTGTTTTTGAGTGTAGCAGCCTGGGGTAACCTCCTCTGTCTGCATGTCCACAGTGCCTCCAATTCTCGAGGTGGACGTCAAGTTCACTGAAGGCATCACCGTAAAGGCCGGCACCACCATCAGGCTGCCTGCTATCATGAAAGGAATCCCCGTTCCCACTGCCAAGTGGGCCATTGAAGGAGAGGAGATTACTAGCCAGGGCAACGTCAAGATCGACACGGACGACTTCTCCACCGTGCTGAGCATCAACGAGTGCACCAGGAACCACACTGGCACCTACCTGCTCACTGTGTCCAACCCAGCCGGAACCAAGACGGCGGCCTTGAATGTCACCGTCCTGGATGTTCCCGCTGCTCCCATTGGACCCGCCAACATCCTGGAGGTCACTCCGGACTCCATGATGATTGAATGGCGTCCTCCCAAGGACGATGGCGGTAGCCCCGTCACCAACTACATCGTGGAGAAGAGAGAGTCCAACAAAGAGAGCTGGGGAGGCGTGAGCTCCGGCAGCCGCGCCACCCAGCTCAACATCCTCCGCCTCCAGAAGGGAGTGGAGTATGTGGTTCGCATTCGCGCTGAGAACAAGATGGGCATCGGCGCTCCTCTGGAGACCAAGCCTGTTGTCGCTGAGCACTCCTTCATGCCACCCAGCCCGCCTGGTAAGCCACAGTCCTCTGATATCTCAGAGGACTCGGTTACAGTTGGCTGGACCATGCCCCTTGCTGATGGAGGCAGCCAGATCACCGGCTACATCATTGAGCGCCGACACAAGGGAGGAAAATGGATCCGTGTTAACAAGACACCCTGCAGGGACCTGAGGTACAGAGTCCTGGGTCTGTTTGAGGGCAACGAGTACGAGTTCAGAGTGTTTGCTGAGAATGTTGCCGGCTTCAGCGGCCCCTCTCCCACCTCTGACCTCTGCAAGCCCTGCAGGCCCATTACCGTCCCCGGCCCCCCCGTCAACCCCAGAGTTAAAGATTACAGCAAGACCACCGCTGACCTGGTGTGGACCAAACCCAACAAAGACGGAGGCAGCCCTATCCTGGGCTACACTGTGGAAATGAAAAAGGCTGACACTGAAGAATGGAGTAAAGTTAACCTGGACGACTTCATCAAGCTGGGTGCCTACAGGGTGAAGGCTCTGGAGGAGGGCGTGACCTACAGATTCAGAGTCTTTGCCTCAAACATGATCGGCGACGGAGAGCCCAGAGAAATTCCACAGTCCGTCACTGCTCAGGATATCCTGATCCCGCCAGAGATTGAGATGGATGTCACCTGCCGTGAGCGCCTCACCGTGCGCGTCGGACACAACATCAACATCATCGGGTACATCAAGGCCCGTCCTGACCCAGACGTGATTTGGTCAAAGGGGGAGACAGTTCTGGAGAACAGCAAACGTGTCACCATCATTCAGAATTTCCCCGTGGTCCACCTGAGGATCAAGGAGGCCACAAGAGATGACCACGGCAAATACGTTCTGAAGGTTTCTAACGAGGGCGGCGAGGCCTCTTGCACCATCACAGTCAACGTGCTAGACAGACCCAGCCACTGCCAGAACCTGCACACGACCTACGCCACCAGGGACTCCTGTATGATCAACTGGGAGGCTCCTGCTGACAACGGCGGATCCGAGATCACCAACTACATCGTGGAATGCCGTGAGCCGAACATTAGCATGTGGTCTATGATCACCTCCCACTGCACCAATCGCAAGATCAAGACCAAGCTGATGGATGGCCATGAGTACCTGTTCCGTGTCTGCGCCGAGAACAAGATGGGCCCGGGTCCGTCTGTGGAGACCAAGACACCTCTGCTGGCCATCGACCCCATTGAGAAGCCCGGCGAGCCTGAGAACTTCAGAGCCACCGACATCGGTAAGAACCACGTCTATCTGAGATGGAGGAAGCCCGATTACGATGGCGGCAGCCCCAACCTCTCCTACAACCTGGAGTTTAAAACCAAAGATGCCGAGGCGTGGGAGAAACTAAACACCGGCCATCTCCGTGACACCTTCTTCCTGGCTGACAAGTGCACCGAGAAACAGACGTACTCCTTCAGGTAGGTTCTTACTTTAAAAGCCCTATAAGGTGCTGGAAGGTGTAGTTCGCCTAGACAGACAGACCTAAAATAAATCAAGCATAGCTCCACAACTAGCAGGTCTATATGCATGATCTTGGTCTCTATGGATAGGTAAGACATCTGAGAATTCATCCCCAGCGTCAGTAACATGGTTACTATGCTGTTAATATGCCTGAGTAAGCTGTGATGAACCAAAGGAAACATTTTTATCCTTTCCTAAAATCTAGATGAGACAGTGGTTAACACCATTATAGCAATGATGCCATGCACAGAGATGCCACTGAATTCATTCAGCAACCCCTCGACTACAACTGAGCCAAAGTAGATATAAATAACACAAAGCACATAGATTCTACAAAGGTTTTAGTCAGGATAGGACCAGGAGGACTCTCCATTTGGCACAATTGGATACCCAAAGTGTGCTGGAGGTTAAAAGCTCATATTGTTCAATACTGGTTTTCGTGGCTCAAAGAACTTTGCCCTTCAAATCATTTTTATCATTTGTTAATCCAGGGTGCAGACTGTCAATGAAGGAGGTGAGAGCGGTTGGGTGAAACTTGACGACATTTTGGTGAAGGAGGAGATCCAGAAGCCCGTCCTTGACCTGAAGCTGGCCGGAACTATGACGGTGCTGGCCGGAGAGTCGGTCAGGATGGAGGCCGGCCTGAGAGGAAAGCCCCAGCCCGAGGTCAAATGGATCAAAGACAAGGCTGTCGGAGACAACCCAAGAATCAGCTACGAGACTGGCACCGACTACTCCAAGTTCCTTCTGACAAAGTCCAGACGCACCGACACCGGGAAGTATATCATCACCGCCACCAACTCGGCCGGCACCTTCACGGCATATGCTAACGTTAACGTCCTGGACGTCCCCGGCCCGGTGAGGAACCTCAGGGTCATCGGCATCGGAGCCGACAAGTGCAGAGTGGTGTGGGACCTTCCAGAAGACGATGGAGGTTGCGAGGTGGACAGCTACATCCTGGAGAAATGCGAGACCAGGAGGATGGTCTGGTCCACGTACTCGGGCTCGGTGGTCACGCCGTACTGCAACGTCACTCGTCTGGTGGAGGGCAACGAGTACATCTTCAGAGTGAGGGCTGAGAACAAGATGGGAACCGGCCCCGCCATGGAGAGCAAACCCGTCACTGTCAAGACTCAGCTCAACAAACCTGGACCCCCTGAAGCCCCTGACGTCACCAAGGTAAATAAACACTTCCTGTAACATTTCAGCCCGCTATCTGTCTTCATACCAGTATCGGTATACAACCTAGTGTTAAAAACAGGTTCCTTTGTTACTCACACTGTTGATACTTTTGTGATGCAGGTGAGTAAAGACGAGATGACGGTTGTCTGGGCTCCTCCCGAGAACGACGGAGGAAAGTCGATCACCGGCTACATCCTGGAGAGGAAAGAGAAGAGGGCAGTTCGCTGGGTGCCGTGCACCAAGAGCGCCATCTCTGAGAGACGTATGAAAGTCACCAACCTGATTCCCAACCACGAGTACCAGTTCAGGGTGAAGGCTGAGAACGAGGTCGGCCTGGGAGAACCCAGCAAACCCTGCAGACCCGTCGCAGCCAAAGATCCCATCGGTTAGTTTCTGCAGTCGCTGAGATTTGTAAACCACAGGAAGCCTCTCCCTTCTAAGTATTTTAATTGAACTTAATGTCTCTACCCGCAGAGCCCCCTGGCCCCCCCGCATACCTGAAGGTGGGCGACAGCACCAAGACCTCCATCACCCTGTCCTGGTCCAAACCCATGTATGATGGTGGCGCCCCCATCATCAACTACAGCCTGGACTTGAGGCTGAAAAGCGAGGCAGACCCCGAGAAGCCTTCTGAGGGCTGGAAGAGAATCGACACCCACGGCCCGTTGGTGCTCACCGAGTTCACAATCGGCCAGCTGGATGAGAAGCAGGAGTACGACTTCAAGGTGTCCGCCCAAAACCAGATGGGCTGGGGACGCCACGCCTACCTGAAGGAGGCCGTCTCTCCCAAGGAGATCCTGGGTAAGAATTAACGGTTGCTAAAGCCAAGGGCAGCCGTGCCTTTCATAAATCCCACTGTATTACACTCCTAATGATCTCAACATCGATGTGTTTCTATGGCAACAGAGGCTCCAGAGATCGACCTGGACGCCAGTCTGAGGAAAGGCCTGTCCGTCAGGGCCGGCTGTCCAATCAGGCTGTTCGCTGTGATCAGAGGAAGGCCCGCCCCCAAGGTTACCTGGAAGCGCCTGGGCGTGGACAACGTCATCCGCCGAGGTCACGTGGACCAGGTTGACACCATGTCCTTCCTGGTCATCCCTGAGAGCACCAGAGAGGATTCTGGGAGATACTCGCTGACTCTGTCCAACTCAGTTGGAGAGAAAGCCGTGTATGTCCGCGTCAAAGTCCTCGGTGAGAAACAATAATCAAGACAAAATAAATAATTATTTCCACCGGTAAGGAAACTGTTTGATCAAAGTGATTCTTAAATTCATCCTCTGCAGATACTCCCGGCCCCGTCGGCGGGCTGGAGGGCACCAACATCACCAAGACGTCCGCTCAGCTGGCCTGGTTGCCACCAGATAATGATGGCGGCAGCCCCATCCTCAACTACATCGTGGAGAAACGGGAGGTGGACAGGAAGACCTGGAACAAGTGCACAGAGGACCTGAAGAAGACCAGCTTCAAGGTGACCAACATGACGCCCGGCATCGAGTACTACTTCAGAGTCACTGCCTGCAACAAGTACGGCATCGGAGTTCCTCAGGACTCGCCCAAGTCCTACCTGGCGGTTGACCCCATCAGTGAGTGTCATCATAAACTGTGTGAATAAGGTTTTAGTTTGTTCTAGTTTGCTTTAATTCCTCCTCACACCTGCTGCGTGATGCTTTCAGGTGAGCCGGACCCTCCGAAGAAGATGGATGTGTTGGAGGTTAGCAAGAATAGCGCCACTCTGGGCTGGCTGAAGCCACTAAGAGACGGAGGAGCCAAGATCAACGGTTACGTGGTGGACTACCAGGAGGAGGGCGCAGCCGAGGACAAGTGGACGCCGTACTCTGTGGTCAAAGACCTGAGCATCGTGGTGGTCGGTCTGAAGGAAGGAACGAAATACAAGTTCAGAGTGGCGGCCAGGAACTCGGTGGGCGTCAGCCTGGCCCGAGAGGCAGAGGGAGTGTTTGAGGTCAAGGAGCAGCTCAGTGAGTAGAAATCTACCTCAGACTCATATGAACGCAAATATTTAAGGCCCGAGCACCGACAACGTCGGGCCGCGAAGGTCGGTTAAAACCGTAGGAATTATTATTATTATTCACACAAATTGATTGCATGTTTGAGGGCGTTAACGTAATCGAAAAGTTGTTAAACTTTACACATTTATCAGACGCGGTCTCGGACTTGGGTGTTATAAAATGGCTCACTAGCGCCCCCCTACAAAATCAGGGAAATTGAGGCCCTCGTTCAGGTTTCACCTACATGTATAAAATTTGGTAGGCAGATGTAACATGTGGAGACGCACAAAAAAGCCTCTTAGAGGTATGCCCAAAACCCAACAGGAAGTCAGCCATTTTGAATTCAATGTGCCATTTTTGCCCAATTTTTAGCGGTTTATAGGGCGTGTACTTTAACGAACTCCTCCTACAGATTTAATCAGATCGACTTGAAATTTGGTCAGGACCATCTTAAGACCTGAACGATGAAGAGCTATTAGAATCTTGAGTTTTCATCAAATGACCTTCCTGTGGCGTGGCGGCCAGTTTGTGCCATTCGCCATGAAACGGGAAATTGTTGAAACTCAACTCTACATAGTCCAATCTGCCCCAAATTTTTCGACTGTTGTAGGAGGCGTCATTGCACTCAGCAGATACTTCCTGTTTCATTGGTATGGGCTATCCCCGCCCCCTTTTAGAAGTCATGAACAGTTTGTCGCAAACTCTTGTTGGAGGCATCATTGCACTAACCATAGTTCCGGTTTCACTGTGCCCGGCCACGTCCGTCGGCGTTCTGCCAGTACCTCCGACATGTAGGAAGGTGCGAGGGCCCGTTCATCGCTGCTTGCAGCTTTAATTATTAACTTTGAATTCAGAAGAAGTTAAAGCCACATTCTGTGTTTCTTGTTCCTCCCAGTGGCTCCTAAGATCATCATGCACGACGTTGTGATGGTCAGAGCTGGATCCAAGATGGTGGTCGAGGGCATCGTGGCAGGTAAACCCGCTCCCTTCTGCAAGTGGAAGCAGGGCAACGAGGACGTGTTGACCTCCGACCGCCTGTCCGTCATAAAGACGCTGACGACCTGCACGCTCATGATCAAGAATGTGAAGAGAACAGACAGCGGCTACTACAGCCTGTCGGCCGAGAACAGCACCGGCAAGGTCAACCAGATCCTCCGAGTCACCGTCATGGGTCAGTTTGGTTCTAAGCTGAAAAGATAGAGATGATACTTGAATAATTAGGTGTGTACATCTACATTAAATCCTCTGTGTCACTGCAGACATCCCTGGACCCCCTGAAGCTCCTCTAGAGATCACCGAACAGGACATCGATGCCTGCACGCTGCTTTGGAACTCGCCACAGGAGGATGGCGGCAGCAACATCACCAACTACATCGTGGAGAAGTGTGACGTCAGCCAGGGTGACTGGGTCCCCTTGTCCACATCCTGCACCAAAACCAGCTTCAAAGTTACCAAACTGACAACTGGCAAAGAGTATAGCTTCCGGGTCCGTGCCGAGAACAGGTTCGGCATTTCCGCGCCCATCTACTCTGAGAGGATGATTGCCAGACATCCATTTGGTGAGTCTGAGTCATTACTGGTAACTAATATTGAAAGCTATGACACGACGTGCTAACTGTTTTGTTTTCCCTCCAAAGATCCTCCCAGCGAGCCCAGAAACCTGCAGATCAACAAAGTCAACAAGGACTTCGTCATCCTGTCGTGGGAGCCTCCCAGCAGCGACGGCGGCTCCCCCATCACCGGCTTCTGCATTGAGAAGAAGGAGAGGAACAGCATCCTGTGGGTGAAGTCCAACGAGTCCTTGGTCAAAGCCACTCAGTACACCTGCACCGGGCTGATCGAGGGCGTGGAGTACACCTTTAGGGTGTCGGCGCTCAACCAGGCCGGACAGGGCAAACCCTGCAAACAGACCGACTTCATCACCGCTAGGACCGCTGTTGGTACGACTGATTTCAACATATTTGTTTTGTTTTTCTCAACCAGTTTCTTAACCCCTCTGAGACCTGCGATCCTGACACACTGTACTGTCTTTCAGAGGCTGTAGTAACTACAAAACTTAAAGAATCCCATGGTACCAACCATGTCGTACTAGCTTGTCAGGAAGGAGGCTAAATAACGCTCCAAAGTGGGACTAAATGTTGGCGAGGAAAAACTGTCATTGTCATATTCAATCGAGTCCCTTTTTTGAGTGCAGTATAAATGTGTTATTGTCTCCTACTCTAAAATGGTGTGTTTAAATATTTCTGCATACTGGGGTCCCTAAACAGTCTTGAATTACATGAATTGGGTATCACTGTAAAGTTGAGACTCTTGTGGATCCAATGAGCCCAACTTCTTCTTACCCACATCATAACGGAGTCTGTTTGTTTTCCGTCCAGACCAACCAGGTAGACCTGAGGCCATGGATGTGACCAAGCACTCCGTCCAATTGGTCTGGGGTCGTCCCAAGCACGACGGCGGCAGCAAGCTGATCGGCTACTACATGGAGTACACAAAGGTTCCGGAAGAGAAGTGGACGCGCTGCAACGCCAACTGCATGAACATCCAGACGGAGACCTACTTGGTGAGCGGCCTGGATGAGGGCCAGAAGTACCAGTTCAGAGTCATCGCCAAGACCGCCATCAGCACCAGCCTGCCGTCGGAGCTGTCCGACCCCATCGCTGTCATCGCGGAGAATGGTACCAGCTCCAAGCAGCCAGGACAGAATATGACTGACTAATACGTTTACTGATACAATAATGATGGTTGTTCTCTCTGTGCAGTTCCTCCTCGTGTGGAGCTGGGCGTCGACATGAAGAACCTGATTGTGGTGAAAGCCGGAGAGAACGTCTTCCTGGACGCCGAGGTGTGGGGCAAGCCGCTACCCAAGGTGAGCTGGAAGAGAGACGGAGCCCCGCTAGTCCTCCGCGAGGGGATAAAGATGGTCCAGAAGAAACACATCCACGCGCTGGAGCTCTTCTCCGTCACCAGGAAGGAGTCTGGAGACTACACCATCACCGCCGAGAACGTCAATGGCTCCAAGTACGCCACAATCAAGGTCAAGGTGCTCGGTAAGTTACACTTGGACTAAGCGCATCAAAAGTTGCATAAAGCTTGTTGATATCTAATTTTGTTTTCAAGATATTGACCAACTAATTTCGTAAAGGGGCGGGGCTTAGCAGAAAATCAGCCATAATTCATTGACCATTAGTCCAGTCATCATAAATCTTGGTCGATATCTTCTGTTTGGGAATAGGCGTACAGAAGCGTTTTGAGCTCAACCCATAGGGGGCACCACAAATATCAACTTGTACTTCAAGACTCAAATTTGGTGCACGCGCTCTGGGGGCAAGTATTAACCAAACTCACAGGATTTTTTTTTCACAATTTTGAACCACGTGTGTAAAACTATTTAGAAATTACTCCATAGGGGCCGCCACCAGTTCCAAACATGTGCATGGGCCTGGCGCCATAAATCAATGGGAGTTTGTCCCAACAAGTACAGAAAGGCTGCATACATTGTAATGATGAAACAACGGTGTGATTGGTCGCACTTCTTTATACAGAATTAAACCAGGTGAAATGAGTTTGCTCTGCTTTGTGAAGCCCAAAACCCGATCACTGTTGCTCGCGGCTTTGATTTCGGCAATTCAGCTGCTTCCTTCTGTTGAGCGAAAAAAGGCTTGAACCTGCGAACTGCCGCTCGCGGCTGTAATTATTATTATTGTAGTATTTTGTAAACAAAGAAGCTAATCTCCCAATCTTTCCCCTGCAGACAAACCAGGCCCTCCGGCCTCAGTGAAGATCGCCAAGGTGTTTGCGGACCGCGTTAGGCTGCGATGGGAGCCCCCGCTTGCAGATGGCGGCTCTGAGATCACCAACTACATCATCGAGAAGCGCGAGACCAGCAGGGCCAACTGGGCGCTTGTCACCTCCAACATCCACGGACACAGCACCGACTGCTCAGTGGAGAAACTCATTGAAGGACACGAGTACCAGTTCAGAGTCAGCGCTGAGAACCAGTACGGCGTGGGAGACGTCACCATGACTGATCCTGTCATGGTCAAGAACCCGTACGGTACGTTTCAGACCACTACCGCCACCAGAGACAGGTCTATTTGACAAAAATAGAAAAATTTTCACAAAAATTTGTTTTTAAAATTTACATTATTCTGAGTTCAGATTAACGAGACGGCAGATTTTTATAACGACCTTATGTCTTCCTCCAGATGTTCCCGGTCCATGCGAGCCACCCGTCATCACCAACATCACGAAGAACTCCATGACCGTGAGCTGGAAGGCGCCAGCCAACGATGGCAAGGCCACCATCCTGGGCTACATGGTGGAGAAACGTGAGGCCACCGAGCTGACCTGGGCTAAGGTCAACCGCCGGCCGGTCATCGACAGGACCATCAAGGCTGTTCAGCTGACCGAGGAGTCCGAGTATGAGTTCAGAGTCATCGCCATGAACAAGGCCGGTCTGGGCAAACCCAGCGATGCGTCCAACGCTGCACTGGCTGTCGACCCCGTCTGTAAGTAAAAAACATAAAACAACAGAAGATTTACAAATCTCTTTTTTTCCATAAAATGGGGGAATAATAACAAAATGTGCCACTCCAGATCCTCCCGGCCCACCTGCCTTCCCCAAGGTGGTGGACTCCACTAAGACCTCCATCAGCCTCAGCTGGACCAAACCGGCGTACGACGGCGGCTGCGAGATCATCGGCTACCTGGTGCAGTGTAAGCATGTCGACGCCGAGCACTGGACCAAGTGCAACATCCCGAAAAAGCTCCAGGCCACCAAATTCCTGGTGACGGGCCTGATGGACGACATCGAGTACCAGTTCAGAGTCCTCGCCGTCAACAAGATCGGCTTCAGTGAGCCCAGCGAGGTCCCTGGAAACCACAAGCCCAAGGACATACTCAGTGCGTAACCTCAACTACTTATCTAGATAAATAACCGATATCTTTTGTAATGTTCAAGAGGGGTAAACTCTTCTGTCTATCCTCCAGTCGCTCCTGAAGCTGAGCTGGACGCCGACCTCAGGAAGGCGTTGGTTCTCAGAGCCGGCGTCACCATGAGGCTCTACGTCCCGTTGAGGGGACGCCCAGCTCCGAAGGTGACGTGGACGAAGGTGGACGCCAGCCTGAAGGACAGGCAGGGCGTGCTGATCAAGACGTCAGACTGGGACACCCTGCTGATGATCGAGGACGTCACCAGATACGACGCTGGCAAATACGTCCTATCGCTGGAGAACAGCAGCGGCGCCAAGAGCTACACCATCGTAGTCAAGGTCCTCGGTAAGAGTTCCTGAAACGTTAAGAGGGAAATGACGTAGCAGTTGAGTAAATGAAAGCTGAGAGTCAGAAATGATGCTCCTCCTCCCCCCTCAGATTCTCCTGGACCGCCGATGAACCTGATTGTGAAGGAGACCTCCAGAAGCCACGCCTGCATCAGCTGGGACGCCCCGCTGATCGACGGCGGCAGCCCGGTCAAGAGCTACATCGTAGAGAAGCGTCTGGCCGTGAGGAAGGCCTGGACCTGCGTGGCGACGGACTGCTGCAAGATCTCCTACAGGATCCCCAACCTGGAGGCCGGGGAGGCCTACTGCTTCAGAGTGCTGGCTGAAAACGCCTACGGCATCGGAGAGGGCTGCGAGACCGCCGGCAGCGTCCGAGCCTCAGGTAGCTACGAGTCATTGTTGTTGTTGGATGTCTTTATACAGCAGAGTACAGTAGAGTAAATAGAGCGATCAGATCTCAATCGAATCTCAGTGTGGACACCGGAGACACATACCAGGTTCAGTCTAAACTCACCTGTCCTTCCCCCTTCAGAGCAACCTGGTCCAGTGACGGACCTCAGAGCCCAGAAGACCACCAAGGACTCCATCGTCCTGTGCTGGAAGAAGCCCCTCAGCGACGGCGGAAGCTACGTTAAGGCTTACATCCTAGAGCAGAGCGAAGGCGAGGAGAAGTGGACGCAGATCTTGAAGGGCAAGAACACCTCGCACACCGTCGGCGGGCTGACCGAGGGCAAGGAGTACTTGTTCAGAGTCAAGGCGCTCAACGAGTCCGGAGAGGGACCGCCCACCGAGCTCACTGTCGTCGCCAAGGACCAGTTTGGTAAAAAATCAGCCTGACGCCGCCTTCATGCATGCTTCAGCATGAATGAAAGTAGTTTTGGGAAAACATAAAATTGTTGTTTCCTTCGGATTTCAGTGATGCCTGACTGCAACCTGAGTAATCTGCACGACGGTTGCTACGTGGTGAAGGAGGGCAGCACCACGCGTATCCATATCCCCATCACCGGAGTGCCCCTCCCCTACGCCACCTGGAAGAAAGGCGATGTGGTGCTCGGCGACACCGGCCGAATGTGCGTGGAGGCGTCTCAAGGCGTCACCACTCTGTTGATCAGAGACTGCCAGAGAGGAGATGCCGAGACCTACACCATCACCGTCACGAACAGCGCCGGCTGCAAGGACTGCAAGATCCAGCTGAAGGTGGTCGGCAAACCCGGCATCTGCACCGGACCCATCAAGTTTGAGGAGATCACCGCCGACGGCATCACCCTGGAGTGGGGGCCGCCCATAGATGATGGCGGTGCGGAGGTGTCCAACTACATTGTGGAGAAGAGGAGGACAACGCAAAACAAGTGGGCTACGGTGGCCTCAGCCATCCAGAAGACCACCCTGAGGGTGATCAGGCTCCACGATGGAGTAGAGTACATCTTCAGAGTGTTTGCTGAGAACAAGTACGGGATTGGAGAGTATCTGAGGTCTGACCCCGTCATCGCCCAGCATCCATTTAGTGAGTTTCACACTCCCAACTAATGCTAACATGTCTTTTATAGTTAATGTTAATCTCAAGTCTCAGTGTCTTCCAGTCAACTCTGGAGTCACAAAAATCAATTGGTTGGTGACAACAGGACGTAGGTGGTGACGACGGGACGTAGGTAGTGACAACAGGACGTAGGTGGTGACGACAACGGGAAGTAGGTGGTGATGACGGGACGTAGGTGGTGACAACTGGAAGTAGGTGGTGACGAAGGGACGTAGGTGGTGACAAGGGGACGTAGGCGGTGACGACGGGACGTAGGTGATGACAATGGGAAGTAGGTGGTGACGACGGGACGTAGGTGATGACAACGGGAAATAGGTGGTGACGACGGGAAGTAGGTGGTGACAACGGGACGTAGGCGCTGACGACAGATAATAGGTGGTGACAACAGGACGTAGATGGTGACGACAGATAATAGGTGGTGACGACGGGACGTAGGTAGTGACAACAGGACGTAGGTGTTGACGACGGGACGTAGGTGGTGAAAACGGGAAGTAGGTGGTGACGACGGGAAATAGGTGGTGACGACGGGAAGTAGGTGGTGACAACGGGACGTAGGCGCTGACGACAGATAATAGGTGGTGACAACAGGACGTAGGTGGTGACGACAGATAATAGGTGGTGACGACGGGACGTAGGTAGTGACAACAGGACGTAGGTGTTGACGACGGGACGTAGGTGGTGAAAACGGGAAGTAGGTGGTGACAACAGAACATAGGTGGTGATGACAGGACGTAGGTGGTGATGACAGGACGTAGGTGGTGACAACAGGACGTAGGTGGTGACAACAGGATGTAGGTGATGAAAGGATGTAGGCAATGATTACAGGACGTAGGAAATTACAACAAGATGTAGGTGGTGACAGGATGTAGGCGATGATTACAAGACGTAGGTGGTGACGACGGTACGTAGGCGGTGACGTAGGTGGTGACGTAGGCGGTGACGAAGACTTTCACGACTCTCTGTGGTTTGTTAATTTCTTTGTTAATTTCTCTGCTTCCTCCAGATGTGCCCGACGCGCCTGCTCCTCCAGAAATAGCGAGCATCCGCCACGAGTCAGCCATCTTGACTTGGGCTGATCCAAAGGACACCGGTGGCTCCCCGATTACTGGTAACAGACTGTGATGGATTATCAGTTTGTATCGTTGAGCGTGAGCTAAATAGCAAACCGCCATCTTCATGACCAACTGATTTTTTATGTTTTCTGCAGGATATCATGTGGAGTTTAAGGAGAGGAACAGTCTGATGTGGAAACGGGCCACTAAGACTCCTCTGAGGATAAAGGAATGCAGAGTCACTGGCCTCATAGAGGGACTAGAGTACGAGTTCAGGGTGATGGCCATGAACATGGCCGGCCTTGGAAGGCCGAGCAGGGTCACGGAGGCTGTGGTTGCCCTCGATCCTATTGGTGAGTTTTTGTTTGTCTTATTGTGAAAACGAAAATTCTTCTTTTGCAACTCTCCAGTTTTTATTACGATACAAAAATGTAATTTACTCTGTGTTCTGTTAGATCCTCCTGGTAAGCCTGAAGTGATCAGCGTCACCAGGACCATGGTCACTCTGATATGGACCGCTCCCAAGTACGACGGCGGCCACAAGCTGACCGGCTACATGGTGGAGAAGCTGGAGGCTGGTGGCAAGGCCTGGATGAAGGCCAATCACGTCAACATCCAGGGCTGTGCCTTCACCGTCACCGACCTGACGGACGGATCTCAGTATCAGTTCAGGATCAGGGCCAAGAACTCCGCCGGGGCTATCAGTGTTCCGTCAGAGCCGACCGAGCTTCTGACCTGCAAGGACGAGTACGGTAAGCTGAGTAGTAAACTAGTTTGGGGTAGTTAAAACATGTAAGTGAGTGTGGGTCCAATTATAATGTCTTCTGTCTTCTCTACAGAGCCTCCGACCATCACCATCGACCCCGACATGAAGGACGGTATATCAGTGAAGGCAGGAGACACCATCGTGATCTCAGCCTCCAAGATTTTGGGCAAACCTCCGCCCACTTCTGTGTGGTCGAAGGGAGGCCGTGAGTTGAAGAGCTCTGACGTCATCAGTATCACCAGCACCCCCACCTCCTCCACAGTGGCTATCAAGTACGCCAGCCGGAAGAACACCGGGGAGTACACCATCACCGCCAGCAACCCCTTCGGCATTAAAGAAGAACATGTGAAGGTGAAGGTCCTCGATGTGCCCGGACCTCCGGGCCCCGTCGAAGCCAGTAACATTTCAGCCGAGAAGTGCACTCTGACCTGGCTTCCACCAGAGGAGGACGGAGGCTTCTCTACCAAGTCCTACATCCTGGAGAAGAGAGAGACTAGCCGCCTTCAGTGGACCAAGCTGGCTGAAAACATCGTGGACTGCAGATACGTAGCCGGCAAACTGATCAAGGGCAACGAGTACATCTTCAGAGTGTGTGCTGTGAACCAGTTAGGCACTGGAGACTCGAGCCAGTCCGGTCCAGTGAAAATGGTCGACAGTTACCGTAAGTTTAAAATTTAATTCAATGGAAATATTAAAAATGTTCCAGATAACCATAGGATTATAAAAATGCCTTAAACTGGGTATACGCTGTACGATTTTAGCCCCTTTCTGGCCCGAATTTTGAGCCTTGCAACTCATTTAGAGCCGAATTTCAGCTTCATCAGGCGCCGTTTGCTGTGCAGTGTACGTCGGACGTTCATGAGGAAGTTCTGACATGTCAGAAATTTTGGTCGGCCGTCTACAGGCTCTCGCAGAGTTGAAGCAGAGCAGCCGATTCCCCGACGTCAGCGCCTTTTTCTCCTCCTTTTACAGTGATCAGAGCGTAGCTATCAAGATAAAAATGTACAATAGATATAGTAGAACGTAGCCAGCTTAACTCCAATTCTCTATTGTCCGCGTCTTCCATGACAGGATTCTCTGTCTCTAATCTCACGTTCCATCGTCCCCTCACTCGCGAACAAGACCCCAAGGTACTGGAACTCCTTCACTTGGGGTAAGGACTCATTCCCTATCCGGAGTAGGCAATCTACCGGTTTCCTGCTTTACCGCACCGTTGTGACGAAAAGAGAGCTGTGCCGGAAGGCATAGCTCTTGATCTACCGGTCAGTCTTCGTTCCTCCTCTCACCTATGGTCATGAGGGTTGGGTCAGGACCCAAAGAACTAGATCGCGGGTACAAGCGGACGAAATGTGTTTCCTCAGGAGGGTGGCTGGCGTCTCCCTTAGAGATAGGGTGAGAAGCTCAGTCATCCGTGAGGGACTCGGAGTAGAGCCGCTGCTCCTTTGCGTTCAAAGGAGCCAGCTGAGGTGGTTCGGGCATCTAGTGAGGATGCCCTCCCCCCCCGGGCGCCTCCATAGGGAGGTGTTCCAGGCACGACCAGCTGGGAGGAGGCCACGGGGAAGACCCAGGACTAGGTGGAGAGATCAGATCTCCACACTGGCCTGGGAACGCCTCGGGATCCCCCAGTCAGAGCTGGTTAATGTGGCCCGGGAAAGGGAAGTTTGGGGTCCCCTGCTGGAGCTGTTGCCCCCGCGACCCGACCCGGATAAGAGGTTGAAGATGAGTGAATGTGATGAGAGATGAGTGAGCAGACAGGATGGCACA
Organism: Sebastes umbrosus; assembly: GCF_015220745.1. NCBI lineage: Eukaryota > Metazoa > Chordata > Actinopteri > Perciformes > Sebastidae > Sebastes > Sebastes umbrosus. The sequence continues at coordinate 232,187 of NC_051281.1, forward strand.
GATGATCAAGGCACCACGTTCCTGCCTTGTTAGCATTGTGACCCATACAGACCTCTGCTAGCAAGCACTGTACCTGCCTCAGAGCTTTCAAACAAATCTTTATTGACAACTGTCGACGGGACCGTACATTGTGAGCAAATAAATCGAGAGCTTTGGCTTTACATCGCAAACGATCGACTTGTACAGTGGGAGTAGGAATTACACAACAACATATCTAAAATCGTACAGTTAATGCCCGGCTTTAAGGAGAATGATTTTAATAGGCATAACTGACCAAAATGTTCCTGCATACTTTGTTTCCCCAGGTCCACCTGGTCCACCCTCAATCCCAGAGATTGAGCTCATCAGTAGGAACGCTATCACCATTTCATGGAAGAGACCGGCGCAGGACGGGGGAAGTGACATAAGAGGATATTGTGTAGAGAGGAAAGAGAGGAGAGGAATGAGATGGGTGAGAGCCTCTAAGAGGACGGTCCCTGACCTCCGCTTTAAGGTGCAAGGCCTGAGTGAGGGAACAGAGTACGAGTTTAGAGTCACCGCTGAGAACAAGGCTGGATTCGGGGAGCCAAGTGAGCCATCGCAACCTGCGATGACCAAGGACATTGTGTGTAAGTAAAACTGGACTCGTCGCTTTATTCTGAATTACATTTTAAAACAGGAAAGTTCACATCAAGCACCCCCATTCACTTTTAAACTCCTGTTTTTCTTGTTTATTAGATCCACCTGGTCCTCCATCCAACGTCAGAATTACAGACACCACGAAAACCACAGCTTCCTTCGCCTGGGGCCGACCCCACTATGATGGTGGTCTTGAAGTCGATGGATATATTGTTGAGTACAAAAAGGAGGGGCATGATGACTGGGAGGTGGAGACACACTATCCACTGAAAGCTACTGAATACGTTATTGGTAAACTTCAAAAAGGAGGCAAATACCACTTCAGAGTCTCCGCTGTAAACTCTGAGGGAGTTGGCGAGCCAGCAGAGGTCGAGAAAGTGACTGAACTGGTGGACCAGGAGGCGCTGCCGGACTATGAGCTGGATGCTGAACTCAGGAGAACCCTGGTGGTCCGGTGTCGTGCTTCGATCCGCATGTTTGTTCCCATCAGGGGTCGTCCTGTTCCTGAAGTAACCTGGAGCAAAGATGACACCAATCTGAAAACACGAGCAAACATCGACACCACCGAGTCCTACACTCTGCTGGTTATTCCTGACTGCACCAGATACGATGCTGGAAAGTACAACCTGTGTCTTGAGAATGTTGCCGGAAAGAAGACCGGCTTTGTTAACGTGAAGGTTCTGGACACGCCCGGACCACCAGTCAACGTCAAGCCCAGAGAGATCACTAAGAACAGCATCACCCTCCAGTGGGAAATCCCCATAATCGACGGTGGTTCTAAGATTCACAACTACATTATTGAAAAGAGAGCGGCCACCAAGAAGGCCTACACAGTGCTTAGCACTACGTGGCAGAAGTGTTCCTACAAGTTTCAAGACCTTGAGGAAGGAGCTTACTACTACTTCCGTATCTCCGCTGAGAATGACCTGGGCGTAGGTGAGCCTGCTGAAAGCCCTCAGCCAATCAGGGCATCCCAGGCCCCCTCTACACCAGAGAACTTGTATGTCACAGACGTGACTAATGACAGTGCCAGCCTGGCGTGGACCAAACCCTTGCATGATGGTGGCAGCTTGATCACTGGATATGTTATTGAGGCCCAGAAGAAGGACACTGACCAGTGGGTCCATGTGACCACCATCAAGGCTCTGGACTACACCGTCACAGATCTGATTGAGGGCGCAGAATATACCTTCCGCATAATAGCTGTCAACGCATCAGGCAGGAGCGACCCACGTGAGAGCAGGCCTGCTGTTATCAAAGAGCAGACTTCCGCTCCTTCCTTTGACATGCGTGGCGTCTACCAGATGACGGTCATCGCCAAAGCAGGGGACCGTGTCAAGGTGGAGATTCCGGTGCTCGGCAAACCCAGACCTGTGGTTTCCTGGAAGAAGGGAGACATAGGGCTCAAGGAAACGCAAAGAATCAATGTCGAAACCACGGCAACATCAACTATCCTCAACATCAATGAGATCAAGAGGAAAGACGCAGGCCAGTATTCCATGACTGGAAAGAACATGCTGGGTACAGTGACAGAGACAATCACAGTCCTGGTCCACGACATTCCAGGTCCTCCCACCGGTCCCATAAAGCTGGACGAGGTGTCGTGTGATTATGTCCTTATGTCCTGGGAGGCACCAGAGCACGATGGAGGTGTTCCCATCAACAACTACATTGTTGAGATGCGGGAGACTATCGGTACTTCCTGGATGGAGTTGGCAGCCACAGTGATCCGCACCACATTCAAGGCAGCCCGACTCAACACTGGAATCCAATATCAGTTCCGCGTCAAGGCCCAGAACAGATATGGCATCGGACCGTGCATTGTCTCCGAGCCAGTGGTGGCCGCATATCCATTTGATGTGCCAGGCCAGCCGGGCATTCCTGCGGTCACGTCTTTCAACAAAGATGCGATGACTCTGAGCTGGAATGAGCCTTCCTCTGACGGAGGCAGCGCCATCCTCGGCTATCATGTGGACAGAAAAGAGAGAAACAGCATCCTGTGGCAGAGGGTCAGCAAAGCTCTCGTTGTCGGAAATATCTTCAAATCAACAGGCCTCGTTGATGGCATTGCGTACGAACACCGTGTCACTGCTGAAAACATGGCCGGTCTCAGCAAACCAAGCAAACCCTCTGAGCCTATGTATGCTTTGGACCCAGTCGACCAACCGGGCAGGCCCGTGGCACTGAACGTCACCAGACATGAGGTGACGGTGTCATGGACCAAACCAGAGGGAGATGGTGGATTTTCCATCACCGGATACACAGTAGAGAGGAGAGAGATGCCCAATGGACGCTGGCTCAAAGCCAACTTTAACAACATCCTAGAAACCATCTACACAGTCAGCGGTCTGATCGAAGATGCAACTTACGAATTCCGAGTGTTTGCTAGAAACTCAGCCGGTGCTGTTAGTGCTCCGTCCCAGCCTTCAGAGGCAATCACATGCAGAGATGACATCGAAGAGCCCAGGCTTGACGTCGACTCTTCGTATAGCAGCAATGTTGTCGTCATGGCAGGAGAGGTGTTCAAGCTGGAGGCCAATGTGACTGGCAGACCACTCCCATCTCTGGTGTGGACCAAGGAAGGAAAAGAGCTTGAGGATACAGCCAAGCTGGAGATAAAGACAACTGACTTCCACACCACTCTAATGAACAAAGATTCCCTGAGGAAGGATGGAGGTGCTTTTACTCTGACTGCAAGCAATCCCGGTGGCTTTGCCAAGTTCACGTTCAACGTCAAGGTGCTTGACAGACCTGGACCGCCGGACTCCCTCTCTGTTACCGACGTCACCGCTGAGAAATGTGTCCTTAACTGGCTCCATCCAACACATGATGGCGGTGCCAAGATTGAGTACTTTATCATTCAGAAGCGAGAGACCAGTAGGTTGGCGTGGACAAATGTGGCCACAGACCTTCAGGCTAACAGATTCAAGGTCACCAAGCTTCTGAAGGGCAATGAATACGTATTCAGAGTCATGGCTGTTAACAAGTATGGCGTGGGTGAGCCCCTGGAGTCTGAAGCGGTCATCTGTGCCAACCCCTATGTCCCCAGCGACCCACCAACGCAGCCCGAAGTCACCATCATTACCAGGGACTCCATGGTCGTCTGCTGGGAGCGCCCTGAACACGATGGAGGCAGCAGATTAAACACCTACATAATTGAGAGACGGGATAAGACTGGCCTGCGCTGGGTGAAATGCAACAAGAGGACTGTAACTGACCTGCGCTTCAAGGCCTCTGGCCTCACACCAGGACATGAGTATGAATTCAGAGTTTTTGCTGAGAATAATGCTGGTCTAAGCCAGCCTAGTCCTTCCAGTCCATTCTACAAAGCCGTAGACACCATCTTCCAGCCTGGACCTCCAGGGAACCCCAGAGTGCTGGACACAACCAAGTCTTCCATCACCCTCGCCTGGAACAAGCCCGTCTACGATGGTGGTTCTGAAATCACCGGTTACATTGTGGAGACCTGCCTGCCTGAGGAGGATGAGTGGACAATACACACTCCCAAGAAGGGATGGACAGCCACGTCCTTCACCATTACCAGCTTGAAGGAAAACCAAGATTACAAAGTAAACATTTGTGCCACTAATTGTGAGGGCGTGGGAGAGCCGGCTGCTGTTCCTGGAACCCCAAAGGCTGAAGACAGATTGCTTCCTCCAGAAATTGAACTTGGAGCAGAGCTTCGTAAGGTGGTCTGCATCAGAGCCTGTAGCACACTCAGACTCTTTGTTCCTATTAAAGGCAGACCAGTACCTGAAGTTAAATGGTCAAGAGAGCATGGAGAATCCCTGGACCGAGCTAACATTGAAATCACCTCATCGTTCACCACTCTCCAGGTAGAACATGTTGACAGGTTTGATGCAGGTAAATACCTGGTGACTGTAGAGAATGCCTCAGGAAGCAAGACAGCCTATGTTAACGTCAGGGTGCTAGATACTCCTGGAGCACCTCAGAATCTGTTTGTCAGGGAGGTCACTAAAGATTCAGTTTCCATTGTTTGGGATGCACCCCTCATCGATGGCGGCTCCAGAGTCCGCAGCTACATTGTGGAGAAGCGTGAGTCAACCAGAAAGGCCTATTCAACAGTCTGCGGCAGCTGCCACAAGTCTAGTTGGAAAGTCGGAGACCTGGAGGAGGGAAAGATGTACTTCTTTAGAATCCTGGCTGAGAACGAATATGGCATTGGACTCCCTACGGAGACTGTTGAACCAGTTAAAGCATCAGAGAAGCCTCTACCACCAGGCAAAGTGTCCCTTCTTGAAGTTACCAGCTCCAGCGTCGCACTAACTTGGGAAAAGCCTGACCATGATGGTGGCAGCAGAATCACAGGCTATATTGTTGAGATGCAGGGTAAAGGTAGTGAGAAGTGGATCCAGGTCATGGTGGTGAAGACCAATGTGGCTGTTGTAACTGGCCTTACACAGGGAGAGGAGTACATGTTCCGTATCTCAGCCGCCAACGAAAAGGGGGTTAGTGATCCACGTCCTCTCAGCATGCCTGTGGTGGCTAAAGACCTCGTCATCTCACCAACCTTCAAACTGGTTTTCAGCACGTTCAGTGTGCTAGCAGGAGATGATCTGAAGATGGATGTACCATATGATGCCTGTCCCAAGGCAACAGCAACTTGGCTCAAAGATGGCGTCGTTCTCAAGGAGACAACAAGAGTTAATGCTGAAGCCACAGACAAAAACCTTCTCTTGGTTATTAAAGAGGCTTGCAGAGATGATGTGGGCACATACACTATCAAACTGACCAATGCAGTTGGAGAGGCATCTACAGACATCAGTGTGGTTGTTCTAGACAAACCTGGTCCTCCAACCGGCCCAATCAAGCTGGATGAGGTCACTGCTGACAGCGTGGTCCTGTCCTGGAATCCACCAGAGTATGATGGCGGTTGCGCCATCAACAATTACATTGTTGAGAAGAGAGACACATCTACCACTAACTGGCAGATTGTGTCAGCTACAGTGGCCAGAACCACCATCAAGGCAGCTCGTCTGAAGACTGGAATCGAGTACCAGTTTAGGATTGCTGCAGAGAATAGATATGGCAAGTCCTCAGTCCTGCTCTCTGATAGCATTGTTGCTCAGTATCCGTTCGAAGTCCCTGGCTCGCCACGTTCTGTTGTGGTCCAGTCAGCCACTAAGGAGAGCATGGTGGTTGTGTGGGAGAAACCCAGCAGTGACGGTGGAAGCAAGATTCTTGGTTACCACTTGGAGCTCAAAGAGAAAAACAGCATAATGTGGGTGAAACAGAACAAACAACTCATCCCAGAGACCAGATTTAAGGTTGTTGCCCTCGAGGAGGGTATCGACTATGAGTTCAGAGTCTATGCCGAGAATATTGTTGGTCTCAGCAAAGCCAGCATACTGAGTGAAATGCAAGTGGCCAGAGATCCCTGTGACAGACCAGGAAAACCAGAGGCTGTCATTGTGACAAGACACCAAGTGACACTCAGATGGACCAAACCTGAGTATGATGGCGGCATCAAGATCACAGGCTACGTGGTTGAGAAGAAGGAGGGATCTGGCCGCTGGATGAAGGCCAGTTTCGCCAACGTTATTGAAACTGAATTTGTCGTCACCGGACTTACTGAAGATCAGATTTATGAGTTCCGTGTCATCGCCAGGAATTCAGCAAGTGTCTTCAGTGCGCCCTCTGATTCTACTGGAGCCATCACTGCTAGGGATGAGGTGGATCCGCCCAAGATTGACTTAGAAGCTAAATACTCCCAGGCTGTGGTAGTAAATGCTGGAGAGACATTCAGGCTCGAGGCTGCTTTCTATGGTAAGCCTGTGCCCACGGTACACTGGCTGAAGGAGGGCAAAGAGATTGCCGAAGCAGCACGCCTAGAGCTCAAGAACACAGACTTTACAGCTTGTCTAGTTGTTAAAGAAGCTATCCGTGTGGATGGAGGTCAGTACACTTTGCTGGTAAAGAATGTTGGAGGAGAGAAATCTGTTAACATTAACGTCAAGGTCCTGGACAGACCAGGTCCACCCGAAGGCCCTATCTCCATCTATGGGGTCACCAGTGAGAAATGCTCCATTGCCTGGAAATCTCCCCTGCAAGATGGAGGTAGCGATGTTTCCCATTACATCATTGAGAGGAGGGAAACCAGCCGACTAGTTTGGACTGTAGTTGAACAAAAGGTTCAGACACTGAACCTGAAGATCACAAAACTTCTTCCTGGTAATGAGTACATCTTCAGAGTGATTCCAGTCAATAAATACGGAGTTGGTGAGCCTTTGGAATCTGAGTCGATGATTGCCAAGAATCCATATGTCGCTCCCAACTCGCCAACAGAAGTAGAAGTCTCCACAATCACCAAAGACTCCATGGTGGTGACCTGGGAGAGACCAACTAATGACGGTGGCAGCCCTATCCACGGATACGTCGTTGAGAAACGTGACAAGGACGGTGTGAGATGGACCAGGTGCAACAAGCGCACAGTGAGTGAGCTGCGCTTCAGAGTGACAGGACTCCTAGAAAACCACAGCTATGAATTCAGAGTTGCTGCTGAAAATGCCGGAGGTGTTGGCACACCTAGTGCAGCAACAGTGTACTACAAAGCATTGGATCCCATCTTCAAAGCAGGCCCACCAAACAACCCCAAGGTGGTGGACACATCTAGGTCCACTGTTTCCCTGACATGGGGCAAACCCATCTATGATGGTGGCTGTGAGATTCAGGCTTACATTGTTGAGGCCTGCAATACTGCATCTGACGAGTGGTCTATGTGCACTCCTCCAACTGGAATCACAGACACCAAGTTTACGGTGAAAAGGCTTCTGGAGAAGCACGAATACCAATTCAGAGTGTGCGCCATTAACAAAGTTGGCGTTGGGGAGCATGCTGATATTCCAGGAAAAATTCTTATGGAGGAGAAACTCGAGGCTCCTGATCTTGACCTGGATAACGATATGAGAAAGATGATCAACATTAGAGCAGCAAGCACTCTCAGGCTGTATGTTCCTGTGAGAGGTCGTCCAGCTCCCGAGGTGAAATGGGGCAAGGCTGAGGGGGAGATTAAGGAAACTGCCATGATTGACAATACAGGCAGCTATGCTTTACTTGTCATTGAGAACGTTGACAGATTTGACACCGGCAAGTACACCCTGACTGCAGAGAACGCCAGCGGAGTGAAGTCAGTCTTCATCAGTGTCAGAGTCCTGGACTCACCTGGTGCACCGGCTAACTTCTTGGTGAAAGAGATCACCAAGAATTCTGTCAGTCTCACATGGGAGCCTCCAATCCTGGATGGCGGCTCAAAGATTAAGCATTACATTGTTGAGAAGCGTGAGAGCACCAGGAAAGTTTACTCTCCCATTACCACCTGCAACAAGATGTCATGGAAGGTTGAGCCTCTTCCAGAGGGTGGAATCTTCTTCTTCAGAGTCCTGGCTGAGAATGAATATGGTGTGGGTGCCCCTGCTAAAACTCTACAACCAATTAAGGTATCTGAGAAGCCTCAGCCACCTGGCAAAGTCAGTGTTGTTGACGTCACTAGTAGCACTGTAACTCTCGCCTGGGAGAAGCCTGAACACGATGGTGGCAGTAGGATCAGTTACTATGAAGTTGAACTTTCACCTAAGGACAGTGAGGTTTGGTCTGTGTGCGCTAGTGGGAAGGCACTGGAGACCGTAGTGTCAAATCTACTCAAGGGAGAGGAGTACCAGTTCAGAGTTAGTGCTGTAAATGACAAGGGCAAAAGTGACGCCAGACAACTGGTTCAAACAGTTGTAGCTAAGGACCTTGTGATCGAGCCTGCTGTTAGACCCCAAACGAGCACCTACAATGTCCAGGTGGGGTATGACCTCAAGATAGAGGTCCCAGTTGCCGGTCATCCAAAGCCAACCATCACTTGGACCAAGGATGGAGCGGCCCTTAAGCAGACCACCAGAGTCAATGTCACCAACGCAGCGCGTCACACCACTCTCTCCATAAAGGATGCTACCAAAGAGGACGGAGGCATGTACAGCATCAATGTCACCAGTCCCCTGGGTTCCAAGGATGCCACTATTGAGGTGATTACCCTGGACAAACCAGGCCCACCAACAGGACCTGTCAAATTGGAGGATGTCAGTGCTGAGAGTATGACTCTTAACTGGGAACCTCCTGCGTATACAGGTGGCTGCCCAATCTCCAACTATGTGGTTGAGAAGAGAGACACGACGACAACCAACTGGGTGGTCGTATCTGCCACCGTGGCCAGAACCACGCTGAAAGTGAGCAATCTGAAGACGGGCTCTGAATACCAGTTCAGAATCTATGCTGAGAATAGATATGGAAAGAGTTACGCAATTGATTCAGTGCCTGTTGTGGCACAGTATCCATTCCAGGAGCCCGGCCCACCAGGAACACCATTTGTGTCTTTATACTCTAAAGACTATATGATCGTTGAGTGGCACAAACCCCCATCCGATGGAGGCAGTGCCATTTTGGGCTACCATCTGGAGAGAAAGGAGAAGAATAGTATCCTCTGGACCAAGATCAACAAAATGCTCATCCAAGACTGCAGGTTCAAATCTACTCCTCTTGAGGAAGGCATTGAGTACGAGTACAGAGTCTATGCTGAGAATATAGTCGGCATTGGAAAATGCAGCAAAGTGTCTGAGGTTTATGTAGCCCGTGACCCATGTTATCCTCCTGGCCGTCCTGAGGCTGTGATTGTGTCCAGGCACTCAGTAAAGCTGAGGTGGACCCCTCCAGAGTATGACGGTGGAAGCTTAATCACTGGCTATGTAGTGGAGAAACGTGACCTTCCCGAAGGAAAGTGGATGAAGGCCAGCTTTGCAAACGTCATTGAACTTGAATTCACAGTAACTGGCTTGACAGAAGACAGTAAATATGATTTCAGAGTAATTGCGAGGAATGCAGCCGGTGCTGTCAGCAAGCCCTCCGAGAGCACAGGATCCGTCACAGCCAGGGATGAAGTTGAGACACCCAAGTGTGAGACGGATCCTATATACAACCAGACCATTGTTGTCAATGCTGGAGACACTTTCAGTCTGGAGGCCAGTGTGGAAGGAAAGCCCATCCCCTCAGCCCAGTGGTTCAAGGGAAATGTTGAAGTTGAAAACTCGGCAAGAGCTGAAATCAAAAACACAGATTTTAAGCCTTTGCTCGTTGTGAAGGATGCCATCAGAGTGGATGGTGGACAGTACACACTGGTTCTGACTAATGTGGCGGGATCTAAGACCGTCCCGTTCAGTGTGAAGGTCCTGGACAGACCAGGCCCCTCAGAGGGACCTCTTACCGTTAGCAATGTCACTGAGGAGAAGTGCTCACTGTCATGGCTGCCCCCCAGGCATGACGGAGGAGCTAGCATTTCTCACTACGTCATTCAGAAGAGAGAAACCAGCCGCCTGGCATGGACCGTTGTCTCTGGTGACTGTGGAGCTACCATGTTCAAGGTTACCAAACTGTTGAAGGGTAATGAGTACATCTTCAGAGTCATGGCTGTCAACAAATACGACATGGGCGAGCCTCTTGAATCAGTGCCAGTTATCATGAGAAATCCATTCGTAACCCCTGGCTCACCTCAGGAGCTTGAGATCACTAACATCACCAGGGACTCCATGACTGTCTGCTGGAACCGCCCCGAGACCACCGGAGGCAGTGAGATCGCTGGTTACATCGTTGAGAAGAGAGACCGAGCCGGAATAAGGTGGACCAAGTGCAACAAACGTAGAGTGACGGACTTGCGTTTCAGAGTAACAGGACTGACTGAGGACCATGAATACGAATTCAGGGTATCAGCTGAAAATGTAGCTGGAGTGGGTCAGCCAAGCCCAGCTACTCCCTACCTCAAAGCCTGTGACCCTATGTTTGAACCAGGCTGTCCCTCCAATGCCCATGTGGTCAACATAACTAAAGATACCGTCAGTCTGTCCTGGCACCGGCCTATCTATGATGGTGGTTGTGAGATTCAAGGATACGCTGTAGAAATTACTAAAGCTGATGAGGAGGAATGGAGCATATGCACCCCACCTTCCGGAGTTAATGCCACCAAGTTTACCATCACCAAGTTGACAGAGCACCAGGAATACAAGGTGCGCATATGTGCCATCAATAAACTGGGTGTTGGTGAGCCCACCGAGATCGAGGGAGTCGTGAAACCTTTGGATAAGCTTGATCCCCCAGAGATGATTCTGGATTCAGAGCTCAGGAAGGGAATAGTTGTCCGCGCAGGAGGCTCGATGAAAATCTGCATTCCATTCAAGGGCCATCCTACTCCTGAGATCAGCTGGGCCAAGGAGGGTGGAGTACTGCCCTTTAAAGCTCAGATAGACACTGGTGACGAATACACACAGCTCTCCGTCGACATCTGTGACAAATACGATGCTGGAAAATACATCCTCAACTTGGAAAATAGCGCCGGCACCAAATCAGCCTTTGTCTCTGTTAAAGTTCTGGACACTCCCGGGGCCCCTCTGAATCTGACAGTGAAAGACATCAAGAGGGAAAGTGTCACTCTGACCTGGGAGCCTCCTCTTATCGATGGTGGTGCAAGAATCACGAATTACCTAGTGGAAAAGCGTGAGTCTACCAGGATAGTTTACTCTAATGTGGACAACAAGTGCACAAAGACAAGTTACCGTATTACAGGCCTCACTGAGGGAACTATCTACTACTTCAGAGTCTTAGCAGAGAACGAGTTTGGCGTGGGACAGCCAGCTGAGATGGAAGACTCAGTTAAGACCTCTGAGCCTCCTCTACCAGTGGGTAAGGTCACTTTGACTGAAGTTACCAAAACCTCTGCCTCCTTCTCCTGGGAGAAGCCAGTCCACGATGGAGGAAGCAGGATCATGGGCTACTACATTGAGATGCAGCCGGTGGGTTCAGAGGAATGGGTGGTGGCCGCCACAACCAAAACCTGCGAGGGCACCGTCACAGGCCTAAGTAAAGGCCATGAGTATCTGTTCAGAGTGTCGGCTTTCAATGAGAAGGGCAGGAGTGACCCCAGGCCTCTGGCTGCACCGGTCACTGCTAAAGATGTAACTATTTTGCCCGGATTCAAGATGAAATTCAACACCTGCAGTTTACAGCAGGGTGAGGATCTGAAGCTTGATATTCCAGTGATTGGACGCCCTGTTCCCAAGGTTGAATGGAAGAAGGATGGGCATGCTCTTAAGGAGACAACAAGACTAAATGTATCCAGCACACCATCATCTACGAAGCTGTGCATCAAGGATGCAAATAAGGAAGACTCTGGGAAATACACCATCACAGCCACCAGTGGTGTCGGAGCAGCCACGGAGGAGATCACTGTCATTATTCTTGAAAAGCCTGGCCCACCCACAGGCCCTATCAAGATCGAGGAGGTGAGCTCTAATTATGTCAATCTCTCCTGGGAGCCACCAGAGTACACCGGAGGCTGTCAGATCAACAACTACATCGTGGAGAAGAGAGATACCACCACAACAGCGTGGCAGATCGTGTCTGCTACCATTGCCAGGACGACCATCAAAGTCACCAACTTGAAAACCGGAACTGAGTATCAATTCAGAGTTTCTGCTGAGAATAGATATGGAAAGAGTTCTGCCATTGTTTCTTCGAACGTTATCGCTCAGTATCCGTTCAGTGAGCCTGCTGCCCCGGGAACACCAGCTGTTTCTGCCGCAACTAAGGAAAGCATGGTCGTTGAGTGGAAACCTCCCACCAACAACGGAGGCAGCCCCATCATAGGCTATCACCTCGACAGAAAGGAGAAGAACAGCCTCCTGTGGACTAAACTCAACAAGCTTCTAATCCCAGATACACGTTTCAAGACTACAGAGCTGGAAGAAGGCATCGAGTATGAATTCAGAGTTTATGCTGAAAACATCGCTGGACTCAGCCCAGCTAGCAAGGTCTCTGAGAGCACAGTAGCCAGGGACCCCTGTGACCCACCAGGAACTCCCGAGGCCATTGATATCACCAGAAATCATGTGACGCTTCAGTGGACCAAGCCTCAGTATGACGGAGGTGCTCCAATCACTGGCTATCTGATCGAGAGGAAGAAACATCCAGATACCCGCTGGATGAAGGCCAGCTTCACCAACATCATCGGTACCCAGTTCACACTCACCGGCCTGACTGAGGACTGCGTTTACGAGTACAGAGTCATTGCCAGGAATGCTGCTGGCATTTCCAGCCGTCCTTCTCAGGGCACAGGAGAAATTACTGCCAAAGATGAAATTGTGGCTCCAGAGGCCACCCTGGATTCTAAATTCAAGGATCTGACTATTGTTAGTGCTGGCGAGACATTCGTCATTGATGCCGACTACACTGGCAAGCCACTGCCCGAAGTCATTTGGCTGAAGGACGGAAAGGAGATTGACAAAGCCACGCCGAGAATGGAGGTCAAGACTACACTCACAGGTACCACCTTGACAGTCAAGGATTGCATCAGAGTGGATGGTGGCCACTTTTACCTCAAACTTGTCAATGTTGGGGGAGTCAAGATGATCCCAGTGAATGTTAAAGTTCTGGATAGACCCGGTCCTCCAGATGGCCCTCTAGAAGTCAAAGGGGTCACATCTGAGAAATGTTACCTGCACTGGAATCATCCCTCGCATGACGGCGGAGCCAGCATCTCTCATTACATCATTGAGAAGAGAGAGACCAGTCGTTTGTCGTGGACCATAGTTGAGCCCAAGATCCAGGCCATCAGCTACAAGGTCACAAAACTGCTGCCTGGCAATGAATACATCTTCAGAGTTACTGCTGTGAATAAATATGGCGTTGGTGAGCCTTTGGAATCTGAGCCCGTTATTGCTCGTAACCCTTTCACCACTCCCAGTGCCCCCTCCATCCCGGAGCCTAGCGCTATCACCAGGGACTCCATAGTGCTTACGTGGGAGAGGCCAGAGCATAATGGAGGAGCTGAGATTGAAGGATATGTCCTTGAAAAACGTGATAAGGAGGGCATCAGATGGACTAAGTGCAACAAGAAGAGACTGAGTGACCTGAGATTCAGATGCGCTGGCCTCACAGATGGCCACTATTATGAATTCAGGATCTCAGCTGAAAATGCAGCTGGTGTGGGGAAGCCTAGTGAAGCGTCTGAATACATCAAAGCCTGTGATGCCATTTATCCACCAGGAGCTCCAAATAACCCCAAAGTCACCGGCCATTCGAGCACCACAGTCTCTCTGACCTGGTCCAGGCCTATCTACGATGGTGGAGCACAGATCAGCGGATATGTTGTTGAAAGGAAGGAGGCAGCAGATGATGAATGGATCACTTCCACGCCACACAGTGGTGTTCAGGCCACTCACTACACCGTAAAGCATCTGAAGGAGAATGCAGAGTACAACTTCCGCATCTGTGCCATTAACTGCGAGGGCGTAGGAGATCATGTGGACCTACCTGGTTCTGTGATCGCTGCAGAGAGGCTGGAGGCTCCTGAAATTGAACTAGATGCTGATTTGAGGAAGATGGTCAATGTCCGTGCCACCGCCAACTTGCGTCTGTTTGTGACAATCAGGGGAAAGCCTGAGCCTGAGGTCAGATGGTCAAAGGCTGACGGCACTTTGAATGAGCGTGCCCAGATTGAAGTCACAAGCTCTTACACAATGCTGGTGATTGAGAATGTCGATAGATTCGACACTGGCAAATATGTGCTGACCCTTGAGAACCTCAGCGGTTCTAAGTCAGCCTTCATCAATGTCAGAGTTCTGGACTCCCCCAGCGCTCCGACCAACCTCGGGGTCAAGGATGTGAAGAGATCTTCTGTCTCTCTCTCGTGGGAGCCTCCTCTCATCGATGGCGGGGCTAAGATATCACACTACATTGTGGAGAAGAGAGAACAGAAGAGAATGGCTTTCACCAGTGTTTGCACCAACTGTGTGAGGAACTCGTACATTATTTCTGACCTGCAGGGGGGAGGCCGTTACTATTTCCGCGTGTTGGCTGTGAATGAGCTGGGAGTAGGTCTGCCTGCCTCCACAGATCAAGTCAAGGTGGCTGAGGCTCCTTTGCCTCCTGGCAAGGTTGTCCTGGTCGACGTGACTCGTCATACCGTCTCTCTTGCCTGGGAGAAGCCTGATCATGATGGAGGCAGCAAGATTACAAACTTTATTGTGGAGATGCAGCCCAAGGGAGATGACAAATGGACCGTGTGCAGTGAAGTGAAAGCACTGGAAGCTACTATTGGTGGACTCATAACGGGAGAGGAATACTCCTTCAGGGTGACTGCTGTGAATGATAAGGGCAGGAGTGATGCCAAGGCTCTGGCTAACCCTGTGGCGGTGAAGGACATCACGATGGAGCCCATCATCAGCCTGGTGTACGACACATACAGTATAAAAGCAGGAGATGACCTAAAGATTGATGTTCCCTTCAGAGGCAGACCTCATCCCGAGGTGTCCTGGAAGAAGGATGGCCAGGTGCTTAAACAAACAACCAGGGTGAATGTCCTTACTTCCAAGACCTCATCCAAGATTGTCATCAAGGATGCAACCAAGGACGATGTCGGGAAGTATGTGATCACTCTGACAAACTCAGTTGGCACCAAGACGGCTGAAATTTCTGTTATAATCCTGGACAAACCTGGCCCACCCAGCAACATTAAGATGGATGAGGTGAGCGCTGACTTCATCGCTCTGTCTTGGGATTCTCCAGTCTATGACGGTGGATGCCAAATCAACAACTACGTGGTGGAGAAGAGAGACACTACCACAACCTCGTGGCAGATTGTCTCAGCCACAGTAGCCAGGACATCAATCAAGGTGTCTCGTCTCACTCAGGGAACAGAGTATCAGTTCCGTATTGCAGCTGAGAACCGTTATGGCAAGAGTTCTTCCATTGACTCTACTCCTGTTGTTGCTCAGTATCCCTTCGAGCCTCCTGGCCCTCCTACCAATGTCCATGTTTCCCATGCTACCAAGTATGGCATGCTTGTGGTGTGGGGCAGACCAGCCAGTGATGGTGGCAGCCCTGTAATTGGTTATCACATTGAATCTAAAGAGCACAGCAGCATCCTATGGACCAAGGTCAACAGAGGTCTGCTGGCTGAGAACCAGTTTAAGATGACAGGCATTGAAGAAGGCCTGCAGTATCAGTTCAGAGTCTACGCTGAGAATATTGCTGGAATTGGTCCATGCACTAAGGCCAGCGACCCCGTGGCAGCCAGGGATCCATGTGAATCTCCGCATAACCTTAGAGTCACCAACATTACCAGGACCTCAGTTTCCCTCTTTTGGGAGAAGCCAGAGTATGATGCCGGAGTAAAGATAACTGGCTATATCGTGGAGCGGATGGAACTTCCCAATGGCCGCTGGCTGAAATGCAATTTTACCAACCTGCAAGACACCTACTTTGATGTCACAGGCCTCACAGAAGATGTCCAATATGACTTCCATGTCATTGCTAAGAATTCTGCAGAGTTGTTGAGTGCTCCTTCAGAGAGCACTGGTCCCGTCACAGTCAAGGATGATGTAGACCCTCCCACTATTATCCTGGAAGATAAGCTCAGACAGCTGGTTGTCGTTAAGGCTGGAGAGGTCTTCCGAATTGATGCTGAAATTACAGGCCGTCCACTCCCAGTTGTCTCCTGGTTTAAGGATGGAAAGGAGATTGAGGCCAAGGCCAGGTGTGAAATCACCTCCACCAACTTCGCAACCACTTTGATCGTCAGAGACGCTATCAGGAGGGACTCTGGCCAGTATGTCCTGACCTTGCACAATGTGGCAGGAACCAGGTCTGTGGCTATCAACTGTAAAGTTCTGGACCGGCCTGGACCTTCCTCAGGACCATTGGCGGTGTCTGGCCTCACAGCCGAGAAATGCACCATAACGTGGGGACCCCCTCAGGAGAACGGCGGTGCTGAAATCATGCACTACATTGTCGAGAAACGCGAGACCAGTCGCCTCGCCTGGACTCTCGTCTATGGTGACATGAAGGCGACCACCTGTAAAGTGACCAAGCTGCTCAAAGGAAATGAGTACATCTTTAGAGTCAGGGGAGTCAACAAATATGGGGATGGTGAGGCCCTGGAGAGTGAGCCAGCAAAGGCCATGGATCCGTTCACTGTGTCTGCAACTCCCACTAATGTTCAGGTCACTTCAGTTACTGGTGAGGCAATGACCATCTGTTGGGAAAGACCAGTTTCTGATGGTGGCAGCAGTATCGCCGGCTATGTCATTGAAAAGCGAGAGAAGACTGGCCTTCGCTGGTGCCGCGTCAACAAGAAACCCGTTTATGACCTCAGAGTCAAAGCCTCGCGCCTTCGTCAGGGCTGTGAGTACGAGTACAGAGTGTTTGCAGAGAACTCTGCTGGCCTCAGTGCTCCCAGCAACCCTTGCGCACTCGTAAAGGCTGAAGACCCACTGTTCCTGCCTTCACCTCCTGCTAAGCCTAAGATCATCGACTCTACAAAGACCACGGTCACCCTGTCGTGGAATAAGCCCCTATTTGACGGTGGATCACCTGTGACTGGTTACAGAGTCAAATACAGGAATACTGCAGATGATGAATGGATGGTTGGAGTCCAGAATACCAAGAACACAGAGTTTACAGTGGTGGGATTGACACCTGGGGTCGAATATGTGTTTGTTGTCAAGTCCATTAACAAGATTGGAGCCAGTGAGCCCAGTCCTGAATCAGACAAGCAGGTGGCCAAAGAAAAAGTGGAGGAGCCAGTCTTTGATATCAGCAATGAGATGAGGAAGACTCTTATTGTGAAGGATGGGAGCTCATTCACCATGACAGTACCCTTCAGAGGCAAACCCATCCCCGCCGTCAGTTGGACTAAGCCCGACATCGACCTTAGAGTTCGTGCTGTCATTGACACCACAGACACCTTCACCTCCATCACCTTAGAGAAGGCAACTCGCAACGACTCTGGCAAATACACCATCACCTTGTCCAGTGTAGCAGGAACCTCCTCCTTGACACTCGTCGTCAGAGTCTTGGATTCCCCCGGACCTCCTGCCCATGTAGAGGTCAAGGACGTGTCCAGGACCTCTGCTTCTGTAACCTGGGACACTCCTGAGAATGAGGGAGGAGGACCAGTCAAGAACTACCTTGTTGATATCCGTGAGGCCAGCAAAAAAGGCTGGACCAGGTTGACTGACACATGCCACAGACTGACTCACAAGGTGACCGACCTGCAGGAGGGAGGAGTCTACTACTTCAGAGTGACAGGCGAGAACGAGTACGGCGTTGGTGTTTCTGCTGAGACCAAAGAAGGAACCAAGATCACAGGTATTGAATCTTAAGTCGGTAACATTATAGATTCTTATTGTTATGAAAAAGATAATACCAGATTATTTAAATTAAACACGTGATGTCCTCTTTTCTCCAGAAAAACCAAGCCCACCACCGAAGCTGGGTGTGACTGATGTGACCAAGGAGAGTGTGTCTTTGGCCTGGGCCAAACCAGATCACGACGGAGGCAGCAGAATTACCGGGTACCTGTTGGAAGCTCTGGAGAATGGCCAGGAGAAATGGGTTAAGTGTGGTGTGACCAAGTTCGTCCACTTCACAGTGTCTGGTCTGAGGGAGAACGCTGAGTACTTCTTCAGAGTCAGAGCAGAGAACCACGCTGGCTTCAGTGATGTTATCGAAATGCTCACCCCAGTGGTGGTCAAAGACCAGCTCGGTAAGTTACAGATCAGAATGATCAGATTCAACAATGTGATTAGTAAAGACTAAGAAATGCAAACAACAGAATAAACCAACATCCATTACTTGTAATTAGGGATGCACCGATACCACTTTTTTCAGACCGAGTACAAGTACAAGTACTTACATTTTGGTACTCGCCGATATCGAATACCGATACGAGTACTTCTCTGTGCCTAAAGACCCTCGTTAACAGCCAGCTGGAGGGTGTGAGCGACACACGGCAGGCTGGGGAGTCCCGCAAACGAGGCGGTGTGCCGCGACCGGCTCTAAGTCGGCTTGGGGCTCGGCCCAAGTAAAAGGCGCCAGGGGTCTGCGGTGATGTCGGCAACCCACCCGACCCGTCTTGAAACACGGACCAAGGAGTCTTACGCTCACCCGAGTCAGAGGGTGCAAGCAAAACCCTATGGCGCAATGAAAGTGAGAGCCGGCGCGCGCCAGCTGAGGTGGGATCCCGGCCAAGCAGGGTCGGGCGCACCACCGGCCGGGAGGTTGAGCGTGAGGACCCGAAAGATGGTGACGAGAGGTTAATGTCACGCCGCCGTAAAGTACTATCGGTACCGTTGTATCGGAGCCGTTTTGCGATTACGAGTACATGAGCACAGTATCGGACTGATCGGTGCATCCCTACTTGTAATTATTTCATATAACCAGGAAATAACAAAGTCAAATTAAACAAAGTTACACCCAGTTTCCCTTGCTATAACTCTTTGTTACGTTTTTGCTCCAGAACCTCCTGAGATCAACATGAAGGACTTCCCCCACAATGCAGTGTATGTTAGAGCCGGCTCCAGCCTCAAGTGTGAGATCCCACTGACGGGCCAGCCTATGCCTAAAGTCTCCCTGTGCAAGGACAACGTGCTGCTCAAGTCAACCATGAGGTTCAACTCTGAAGTCACCCCTGACAGCATCAAGATCACTTTGCGCGAGAGCATTGCCGGAGACTCGGGACGCTACGACATCACCGCCTCCAACTCCAGTGGAACCACCAAATCCTTTATAAATATTATGGTTCTGGACCGCCCCAGTGCCCCAGTTGGACCCGTGGAGCTGTTTGATGTCTCAGAGGACAGCGTGAGCCTGAATTGGTTCCCACCGGCGTATGAAGGTGGCAGCGCCATCACCAACTACATCATCCAGAAGAGAGAGACCACCACAGCCAACTGGATAGATGTGTCTTCTTCTGTGGCCCGCTGCACCATGAAGATCATGAAGCTGACCACCGGCCTGGAGTACCAGTTCAGAATCAGGGCTGAGAACAGATATGGAATCAGCGAGCACATTGACTCACCAACTGTCGCTGTCAACCTTCCTTACAGTAAGTGGTTTTTGTTTTGCTTCCCTCTTTTATCTATTTTTTCTACTGTTTTTCACGATGTTAACACCCTTCAACTCTGACTCTTACCCTCCAGCTATTCCTGAAGCTCCATCAACTCCAGAGATCAGTGCTGTCACCAGGGAGACCATCACCGTAGCCTGGAAGGAGCCTAAGTCAGATGGCGGCAGCCATGTGTTTGGCTACCATCTCCAGATGAAAGACAGGAACAGCCTCCTTTGGCAGAGAGTCAACAAAATGGTGATCCGCGCTACGCACTTCAAGGTCTCCAACATCAATGCTGGACTTATTTATGAGTTCAAAGTGGCAGCAGAGAACGCTGCTGGAATCAGTGCCTTCAGCCAGGTGTCTGATGCAGTGCTGGCTATTGATGCCTGCGGTGAGTGGAATGTCAAAACCTTTCTGTAAAAGTCAATGAAATCAGCAACATTTATCCTATAATGAGTTCTCACTGTCTGTTCCCTACAGAGCCACCCATCAACTTGCATATAAATGACATCACCAAGCACTCCATTAGCCTGGTCTGGGAGAAGCCCAACTTCGACGGCGGTTCCCCGATCACCGGTTACTTAATTGAGAAGAAAGAGACCGTCGGTGCCAGGTGGTCCAAGACCAACCTCACCAACGTCACGGACACCCGCTACACTGTGACTGGCCTGACCCAGGACGAGACGTACGAGTTCAGAGTAATGGCCAAGAACGCCGTCGGCTCAGTGAGCAACCCGTCCGTGACCGCTGGACCAGCCACATGCGTGGACACCTACGGTGAGTCTCTTTTGGTTTTGGCTTTTGGACAGGATATGGCGTTTTTTGTGAAACTGGAAATCACATTTTGAAATACACTATCACATATGATGGATCAGAATTTGATGCCTGTTTGTTTGGTTTATATATCCAGGTGCCCCAGATATTGAAATACCTCAAGAGTACTTCAGCGAGGTCAAGTACATGGCTGAATCTAACGTGGAGCTCAAGTTTAACATCACAGCCAAACCTGCTCCCACTATTGAGTGGTTTAAGGACGGCAGAGAGCTCGAGCCTACCAACCAGCTCTCTTTCAAACACACATTCGAGTCCACCAGTGTGTTCCTGAAGGACACCACTCGTCTGAATTCTGGAACCTACGAGGTCAAGGTGAAGAACTCCCTGGGATCTGCGTGCGCCATCGTCAGGCTGCTCATTCAAGGTATTCAGATATTATTTTAAAACATGTCAGGGATTTTGCCTTGCATATTATCTTGTATACAGTAATAGACCCTCACGTTCATGATTGTGTCGTCCCTCTATCCAGACAAGCCAGGCCCCCCCGCTGGAGAGATTCAGTTTAAGAAGGTGACGGCCGACAACATCACCATCATGTGGTCCCCGTCTGCTGATGAGGGTGGTGCCATGGTAACGCATTATATTGTGGAAAAGAGGGAGACCAGGAGGGTCATGTGGTCCATCGTCTCAGAGAAACTGGTCGACTGCATTATCAACGTGCCCAGGCTCATCCAGGGCAACGAGTACATATTCAGAGTCCGTGGAGTCAACAAGTACGGCATCGGAGACCCGCTGGAGTCTGAACCTATAATCGCCAAGAACTCATTTGGTAAGCAAACGGAATAAACTCACCGTCATTCACCACAACTACTGACTCAGTCTAGCCTTCATCTAACCTGATCATTTTGATTTCGTACAGTTGCTCCTAGCGAGCCATCCAAGCCTAAAGTGACAATTATCACCAAGGCCACCATGACAGTGGTTTGGGAAAGACCAGCATTGGATGGAGGCAGTGACCTCGACGGCTACTACCTGGAGAAGAGGGAGAAGAAGAGTCTGCAGTGGTTTAAGGTTTGTTTGCTGACCTATCTTTACAAATTTAGTACCTAAGTGTAGAAGAAGTGGCTTGTTTAAGCATCATAACGTCCATTCTTTGGCCAGGTGGTGAAGGGCACCATCAGGGACACTAGACAGAAAGTCACCAACCTGGTGGAGAACAGCGAGTACCAGTACAGAGTTTGTGCCGTCAACAAGGCCGGAGCAGGAAACTACTCC
This sequence comes from Sebastes umbrosus, assembly GCF_015220745.1. Lineage (NCBI taxonomy): Eukaryota > Metazoa > Chordata > Actinopteri > Perciformes > Sebastidae > Sebastes > Sebastes umbrosus. Next base: position 253,791 of record NC_051281.1, read on the forward strand.
GAGGCTTCTGAGCTCTACAAGGCCTACGACCCTATCGGTATGCTTTTAATTATCACTTAGCATCACCGTGTTATCGTTAAGGTTTTCACATGGAACCACTGACAACAGTCACGCTGTTTTGTCTTCTCCAGATCTGCCCGGTGAGCCATCCAAGCTGTGTGTGGTTGACTCCACGAAGACCTCCATCACCCTCGGCTGGGAGAAGCCCGTCTATGACGGCGGCAGTGAAGTCACTCACTACTTGTTAGAACTGATGAACACAGAGGAAAAGGAATGGGTGACCGTCAACCCTCAGGTCAAGACCTGCGAGTATGTGGTGTCTCACCTCAAACCTGGAACCTATTACTTCTTCAGAGTCTCCGCTGTCAACTGCAAGGGCAAAGGAGAAGACATCAAAATGTACCAGCCTGTGCAAGCCAAAGATATCTTGGGTTTGTATTCATATAGATCCCTCTATGATATTGACACAGGTCATAAGTCTTGTTTATGATGATGATGGTGTATGTCATTATTAATATAATTCATTCCTGTTTGTGCCTTACTTCTCTCCAACAGAGGAGGCCGATTTGGACTTGGACGTTCCCATGACGACCCAGTACACAGCCAGAGCCGGCCGTGATGTGGCAGTGTTTATCCCCCTGAAGGGACGCCCCACCCCCAACGTCACATGGCGACGTGGCGACCGCAACATCGCCGCCGACAACCGCTACACCATCACGAGCACTGAGCGAGCCACCACACTCCTCATCACCAAGGTCACCCGTGACGACCGCGGCAAGTACCTGCTGGAGATTGAGAACGGTGTGGGAGAACCCAAGATAATCAGCGTTTCCCTGAAGGTCCTGGACAGTCCGGCCGTCTGCCAGAAAATGATGATCAAGAACGTGACGAGAGGAACGCTGACCCTCAGCTGGGAGGCTCCTCTCATCGAGGGCGGTTCCCCCGTCACTCATTACATCGTGGAGAAGAAGGCCTCCACCATGAAGGCCTACACGGTGATCAATGCCGAGTGTGCCAGCACAACTTACAAGGTGACTGGCCTGGAGGAGAACGTAGCGTACTTCTTCCGTGTGTCTGCTGAAAATGAGTACGGCGTGGGCGACACCTGTGAAACCACTGAGCCTGTAAGAGCCACGGAAACTCCCGGAGCTGTGAAAAACCTGGTGATGGCGGACTCTACAAAGACCTCTGTCACCCTGCAGTGGACTAGACCTGACCATGATGGTGGCAGCCACATCAGTGAATACATCATTGAGAAGAGAACCCAGGAAGAGACCAACTGGACTTTGGGAGCGACATGCAAGCGCTTCAGCTGTGAGGTGACGGGACTCAAGGAGAACGCCGTCATGGACTTCAGAGTGTTCGCTAAGAACGAGAAGGGCAACAGCGACTTCTCCTTGATCGGTCCGATCACAGTGATGGACTTCATCATTCCGCCCGAGGCCAGCCTCAGTGACTACCCCAATGGAGAGCTTGCTGTTCGCGTCGGTCAGAAGATCCACATCGAGTTGCCCTTCAAGGGTAAACCAAGACCTGCAATCAGCTGGCTAAAGGACAACTTACCTCTGAAGGAAAGTGAGAACGTTCGCTTCAGGACTACTGACAACAAGACTGCAGTCACAGTCAGAGGAGCCAAGAAGGAGCATTCCGGCCAGTACACCTTGGCTCTGGACAACAGAACCATCAAGAACTACTTTGACATTAATGTAACCACTCTGGGACCCCCCTCAGTGCCCGTTGGACCCATCCGCTTCGATGAGATTCAAGCCCAGAGTATCATCATATCCTGGGATGAGCCGAAGGAGGACGGCGGCGGCGAAATCACCTGCTACAGCGTGGAGAAACGTGAGACATCCCACGCCAACTGGAAGATGGTCTGCTCCAGCGTTCTCAGGGCCAGCTTCAAGATTCCCAACCTGGTCAAGGGATCTCAGTACCAGTTCAGGGTCCGTGCAGAGAACAAGTACGGAGTCAGTGACGCACTGAACTCCTCAGAGATCGTTGCCCAGCACCAGTTCAAACCTCCAGGCCCTCCAGCAAAGCCGGTGGCCTTCAACATCACCTGCGACAGTATGAGCATCAGGTGGGAGGCTCCAGACTTCGACGGAGGATCCCCCATTGTGGGCTATCACGTTGAAAAGAAGGACAGGAACAGCCTCTTGTGGGAGAGGGTGAACTGCATCATCATCACCAACAGAGAGTACAGGATCATCGGTCTCATAGAGGGTCTGGAGTACTCCTTCAGAGTCTACGCTGAGAACAGCGCCGGACTCAGCCCTGTTAGTGAACAGAGCAAACATGCACTCGCCATCTCCCCTGTTGGTAAGTACACGATCTAACTGTGTTGAAGAATAGCTTTGTGCTTATAGAAGCAGTCCAATTCTTTATTTGTGGTCTTACCCAGAAACAGTCAGATAGGAAGATAGATATCAGTTTCATCTTGTTCATCCAGTACAGAACTAGGTCCAGTGCGTGTTCAGTGTTGCAAACACTTGAAGCAAAGGTTGATCTGTTTGCTGCTGTATTACTTCAGGAGTTTACAACCAAGCACTCTGGATAAATTGCTTCTTTCTCTTCTCAATTAGATCCACCTGGCAACCCCGTCTGCATCGACGTAACCAGAGACTCGGTCACCCTGCAATGGGAAATCCCCAAGAGGGACGGTGGCAGCAAAATTGTGGGCTACAGTGTGGAGAGGCGCCAAGGTAGAGGCAAATGGCTGCGATGCAACTTCACTGATATCTGCGAGACCCAGTTCACTGTGACCGGTCTGTCCGCTGGAGACAGATTCGAGTTCAGAGTCATTGCCAGGAATGCTGTGGGTACAGTCAGTCCACCATCTAACTCCTCCGGATACATTATGACCAAGGACGAGAGCAGTAAGTATTTTGAAATTTGAAAAAACATGCATAGACAGATTATCATAAATAGTAGGTTTTCTCACATCATTTGTTTGTTCTCTTTGCATCTCCAGTTTCTCCTGAGATCGTGTGGTCTCCAGACCAGGTGCTCACCCTGAGGGCCGGTGAAAATGTGAATCTTAGCTGCAGAATCACCGGACGTCCCGTTCCCCAGGTCGTCTGGTATAAAGACGGCAAAGAGATCGACAAGAGGACCATGTATGACATTGAGATTACCACCGGTATTGGCACCAGCAGTGTTTTTGTTCGTGATGCTGACAGGAACCACCGTGGCATCTACACCATAGAGGCCAAGAACAGCTCCGGTTCCAAGAAAGCTGATGCCAACGTCAGAGTACAAGGTTGGTAAACGCTGCCGATTATGTTTCAATATCTGTATGATACAAACATTTTCAAACCTATTTCTGACCAACCACCTCCACCTTCTGTTTCCCTGCAGATACCCCCGGACCTGTTGAGGGTCCCATCCGTTTCACCGGCATCACGGCCGAGAAGTGCACCGTGTGGTGGAACCCGCCGGAGAACGACGGCTGTTCCGCCCTCACCCACTATGTGGTGGAGAAGAGGGAGACGTCCAGGATCTCCTGGGCCTTGGTCACCTCCAAATGCGAAGCCTGTTCTTACAATGCCACCAACCTCATCAAGGGCAATGAATACCAGTTCAGAATCTCTGCTGTCAACAAGTTTGGTGTCGGCAAACCACTGGACTCTGATCCCATCATCGCACAGATGCAATACAGTAAGTAAAGTCACTCATGGGGATTTTCTGCCTGAAATATCGACCAAATCTTAAAAACTTAACCCAATCTATTGAACTTGAACGTTGACAGAACTTGACATGTTTTCTGCTCTTCCCTTTAGCTGTTCCTGATGCCCCTGGTACCCCAGATGCCACCCATGTGACTGGAACCAGCATCACCATGTGCTGGACCAGGCCAAGGTCGGACGGAGGCAACGAGATCAAACACTACATCCTGGAGAGGAGAGAGAAGAAGAGCCTGCGTTGGCTGAAGGTTTCGTCCAAGAGGCCCATCACAGAGCTAAGACACCGCGTCACCAACCTCACTGAGGGCAACGAGTACGAGTTCCGCGTCATGTCTGAAAATGGCGCCGGCATTGGACCTGCCAGCAGTACATCCAGGCTTTTCAAATGCAGGGAACCAACCAGTGCTCCCAGTACCCCCACGTTGATCAAGGTAGGATTGCAGGAACACTGAATAGAATCATGAGAGAAGAACCATTCATGTAAAGTTGTTGAGGTCTATCTCAGGGTGATATATCAGTTACAGTACAGAAGAAACCTAAAAAATAACTTTAATGTAGGAAACCAGAATGTAGAGAAAAGGGAACATTAGAAATTAAACTATAAACTCTTTTCTTGTCAATCAGGTCACAGACTCCACCAAGTCCTCTGTCAGCCTGGAGTGGACCAAGCCAATCTTCGACGGCGGCTTGGAAATCATCGGCTACAATATTGACATGTGCAAGGCCAGTCTGGAGGAGTGGCACAGAGTCAACAAACAGATCTGCATCCACACCAGTTACACAGCCAAGGGCTTAGTGCCCGGAGAACTCTACAAGTTCAGGGTCAGTGCTGTGAACGGATCCGGTGAGGGCGAAGCCTCGGTGTTGCCAAGCGCTGTTCAGGCTCTGGACAGACTTACGTCTCCTGAGATCGAATTAGATGCCAACTTCAAGCAGACTCACACCGTGAAGAATGGCGGCATTGTCACCCTCCAAGTTGCCTTCCGCGGCAAACCAGCTCCTCTCGCCACCTGGTCTAAGGTAGATGGTGACCTGCCCGTCATGGGCGATATCAACACCACAGATTCCTCCTCTACTCTAACCATTGAGGGTTGCACCAGGTACGAAGCCGGCAAATACACCCTGTCCCTGGAGAACAACAGCGGGCGCAAGTCCATCACATTCACCGTCAAAGTGCTGGACACACCTGGACCGCCGGGAGCCATCACCTTCAAAGACGTTATCCGCGGAGCCTTGACAGTTATGTGGGATGCCCCCACTAATGACGGCGGATCCCGAATCCACCACTACATCGTGGACAAGCGCGAGGCCAGCCGCCTGGCCTGGCAGGAGGTCAGCACCAAGAGCTCTCGCCAGATGATCAGGGTAACTGGTCTGGATATTGGTGTGCCATATCTGTTCAGGGTGATTGCCGTAAACCACTATGGCCAGGGAGAACCTCACGAGATGTCGGAACCCATCATCGCCACAGAAGAACCGGCACCACCCAAGAGACTGGATGTTGTCGACACCACCAACTCCACAGCCTCCCTGGTGTGGCTGAAGCCCGAGCATGACGGAGGCAGCCGCATCAGAGGTTACATCATTGAATTCAGAGCTAAAGGTACTGACCGATGGGTTGTTGGTGGAGAGACCAAATCCCAGAAGATGCTGTTGGAGGGTCTGATTGAGAACACAGAGTATGACTTCAGAGTCAAGGCCAAGAACGATGCTGGAATCAGCGAGCCTCAGGGCACCTTCAGCTCTGTGCTCATTAAGGAGCCTCTCATCGAACCGACTGCTGACCTCAGCAGCATCACCAACCAGCTCATCACCTGCAAGGCCTCCAACACCTTCGCCATCGACATCCCCATCAGCGGCAGACCTGCACCCAAGGTCACCTGGAAGCTGGAGGAGATGAAGCTGAAGGAGACCGACAGAGTCGCCATCAAATCCACAAAGGAGAGCACCACCTTGGTGGTGAAAGACAGCAAGAGAAGCGACAGTGGCAAGTACTACCTGACCCTGGAGAACTCTGCCGGCGTGAAGACGTTCACAGTGACCGTGGTTGTCGTTGGCAGACCGACTCCACCCACAGGCCCCCTGGAAATTTCCGAAGTATCCTCAGAGTCCTGCAGCCTGGCCTGGTCCGAACCAGCTGACGATGGCGGCACTGACATCACCAACTACATCGTGGAAAAACGAGAGTCCGGCTCTGCCTCTTGGCAAGTGGTAAACTCCAGTGTGCAGAGAACCACCATCAAAGTGACTCACCTAACCAAGTACATGGAGTACACCTTCAGAGTGTGCGCTGAGAACAAGTTTGGAGTCAGCAAGTCCACCGAGTCTGCTGCTGTTGTCATTGAACATCCATTTGGTAAGTTCTGCTCAAAAGTAAATGTCCTGTTTTTATACGTATGGATGCCAAAGTTTATTTGTAAATACATTTACAAATTATTCTCGCCTCTACTTCATTTCAACAGTTCCTCCAAGTCCTCCAACTCGTCCAGATGTGGTATCTGTGTCCGCTAACGTCATCAGCATCAAATGGGACTTGCCATATGACGACGGCGGCAGCAAGGTGAGCGGCTACTGGATTGAGAAGAAGGAGAGGAATACGATCCTGTGGGTGAGGGAGAACAAGCTGCCCTGCCTGGAGTGCCATTACAAGGTGTCCAACCTGATCGAGGGCCTGGAGTACCAGTTCAGGGCGTACGCCATGAACATCGCCGGATTCAGCAAGGCCAGCGAGGCTTCCAGGCCTGTGGTGGCGCTAAATCCTGTTGGTGAGGGAAACATTCATGTCTTCAGTATGTAAACTAACGACAGCTTGTTTGTAGGGGTGTAAGAAGGTATTGAAAATATTGAGCATTGCGATATTATGTTTTGTGATACTGTCTTGATTCTCAAAAACACTTAATCAGTTTTTAGGGCCCGAGCACGAAAGTGCCCAACGGCGTTCCTGGCACGAAGTGCGTGGAAACCTATTGTTTTTATAAAGTCTAAAGTTTTGTAAAGTATTCTCGAACATTCCCAAAACTTTACAACGAATTTACAACGACTGGGTTCATGCATGTTTAGTGGGCTCCATAGCGCCCCCTAACGCGTGGAAGGCCTTAGTTGTAACATCCTCCGATATTCACGGAATTTGGTACCCACGTTGCTCTCACCGTTTCAGACATATTTCCGATTGGCTTTCATTTAGCTCCGCCCATCCAGAAGTCGGACATTTTGAATATCTTCTGTTTTTCATGCATTTTATGCAAACCTTTTTTAACTCCTCCCAGAGGGTTTATCGGATTCGTTTCAAACTTCGTTGGTAAAAATACTTGCCCGCCACAGTGGCAGGAAGTGAAAAAAGTTAATTTCAGACCCTGATCGTATCGCCAGATTCTTGCCAATACACAAAAGCGTTTGCTCGACCAAGGCCCCAACAACTGATTATTCAATCAATCTGTTAATCAGTTAATCCTCGCTCAGCTGAAACAGTTAAATCAGCTCATAAAGACCTTAATGAAGCTGTGTGATTAAAGCTGAGCTCCCCCTCCCTCCCTGCTCCAGATCCTCCCGGTAAACCCGAGGTGACGGACATCACCCGCTCCTCCGTGTCCTTGTGCTGGACTGTGCCGTTCAACGACGGCGGCAGCAAGATCGTCGGCTACGTGGTGGAGAGGAAAGTCTACAGCACGGACGAGTGGGACGACAACCGCTGGCTCAAGTGTAACTACACCACCATCGCTGAGAACTACTTCACCGTCACCAACCTGGGAGATGGAGAGACCTTCGAGTACCGCGTCATCGCCAAGAACGCCGCCGGCGTCCACAGCGCACCATCAGAGATCACCGGACCCGTCACATGCAAAGATGAATACTGTAAGTTAGAAAAGTCTAAGGTAAGGTATAAAGTTATTGAGATAGAATCTAATCGTCTCTTCTTTGCTGCAGCTCCTCCAAGAGCTGAGCTGGACAGCAAGCTGGTGGGCGAGACCGTCACTGTCGCCGCCGGCTCCGACCTGGTCCTGGACGGCGCCGTGGGCGGTAAACCAGAGCCCACGGTGTACTGGTCGAAGGGCGACAAGATGTTGGAGCTCGGAGAGAAATACTCGCTGACCTACACCGCCACCAGAGCCATGGCCGTTATCAAGAGCTGCGACAGATACGACACGGGCAGATACATCCTGACCGTCAAGAACGCCAGCGGAATCAAGACCGCTGCCGTCAGCGTTAAAGTTCTGGGTGAGCAGCCGAGACAAAACATTAAACACTGAGGCTATAACGTGTCACTCAGTTGACTCTAAGAGATGGTTACTAACAGGAAAGGGGTCTATAAGAAGACATTTAGTAGAGTTACAGTAGGTAGACGTGTCAACGGACTGTCCGATCTGACCGGGTTTCTGTCTTTCAGACACTCCTGGAGCTCCGGCTGATAAGATCCAGATCAGCAGAGTGACGGAGGAGAAGTGCACGGTGTCCTGGAAGATTCCTCTGGAGGACGGCGGAGACATCGTCAGCCATTACATCGTGGAGCGTCGCGAGACCAGCCGGCTCAACTGGGTCATCATGGAGACCGAGTGCAAGACGCTGTCGTGTGTCAGCAGCAGGCTGATCAAGTTCAACGAGTATGTCTTCAGAGTCCGAGGAGTCAACAAGTTTGGACCCGGAGTTCCTCTGGAGTCCGAAGCCATCATCGCCAGGAACGCCTACAGTAAGCTACTACACGTACAGGACGTTTAAAATGTTTAATTGAAGTAATCTAGGCATACAGAGGACGTTCCTGTTAAATGAATTACAAAAAATGAGTAGAAACAGGATGTAGATTTGTTGGTGTGACTCTGACCTGTCCCACCCGTCTTCCTCAGCCATCACAACCCAGCCAGGCACGCCGGAGGTCACGGCGGTGGCTAAGGAGCACGTCGTCATCGAATGGCTTAAGCCCGAGAGCGACGGAGGCAGCGAGATCAAAACCTACCTGGTGGACAAACGAGAGACGAGCAGCACCAGGTGGGAACAACTTCCTGATTAAAAGGACAGATTTTAGTTTTCACTGTCGTCTCGCTCTGTTTCTCACGGTTGTCCTTTTCGTTTCTTCTCTGGACCAGGTGGACTCGGGTGAATAAGAATTACACCATCTACGACACCCGTCTGAAGATCACGGGCCTGCTGGAGGGAAGCGAGTACCAGTTCAGAGTGACGGCGGTAAACGCTGCTGGTGACAGCCAGCCGAGCGACGCCTCGCCCTACATCATCTGCAGAGACCCCACATGTAAGATGTTTCACCGTCATTCAGTCTGATTTTCAAAAACTGGTGTTACTTTTTAGAGCTAAAACTTTATTTTATATCCTCGTGGTGATCCGAAAAATGATTTTCCATTTGCTGTCTCTTCCCAGACACCCCAGCTCCTCCATCAATGCCTCGCATCAAAGACACAACCAAGCACAGCATCAGCATGACCTGGACCAGGCCCATGTACGACGGCGGCTCAGACGTCAGCGGCTACGTGGTGGAGATCCTGGAGGAGGGCACCGAGCAGTGGTACCGCGTCACCGCCAAAGCCCTCAAGACCAACGAGTACGTGGCCGCCGGCCTGGCATCCAATAAGAAGTACAGGTTCAGGGTCGCCGCCATCAATAGCAAAGGCACCGGAGAGTTCAGCGAACCGAGTGCCGAGGTCGAGCCGCTGGAGAGAATCGGTGAGTTGGTGAAGATTTCCATGTCAGAAAATAATACAGTAATTACCTCAATCCAGGTCTCACAGTTTATACTTTTTTCTGTCATGTAAAATGTAGACGTAGATTGCCGCTAATTTGGCGATTTAGATTACGATGGGAAATAAATTGTGTTTTCCAAACAAAGTTCTTTCTCTTATCAGCGTCATGTTCCAGCTTGTTTCACGGCATGACTCTCCCCTTTACTATTCTCCACCCGTTCAGAAATGCCCGACCTGGAGCTGGCCGAAGACCTGAAGAAGACGGTGTGTCTGCGCGCTGGAGGAACCCTGCGTCTGGTCGTATTCGTCACTGGCCGGCCAGCGCCAGTCGTGGCCTGGAGGAAGACGGGAGTGGAGCTGCAGAGCCGCGGCTACATCGAGACCACCGATAGCTACACCTCACTGATGGTGGAGAAGGTCAACCGCTACGACTCCGGAAAATATGTTGTGGAGGCAGAGAACCCATCTGGCAAGAAGACTTCCACCATCCTGGTTAAAGTCTATGGTATGTCATCCCAGGTCTCATATTCACCAGCTTTAGTTCGGTTCTTCTTGTAAAAACTAATATCTCCTCTTCCTCTACTCGTCTCTCTCCTGCAGACACTCCTGGTCCTCCAAGTTCTGTGAACGTGAAGGACTACACCAAGGAGTCCGTTGTGATCACCTGGGACGTCCCGAGCATCGACGGTGGCGCTCACGTCAGCAACTACATCATAGAGAAGCGCGACGCCAACATGAAGTCATACAAGACCGTCACCACCGAGTGCAGGAAGACCCTGTTCAGGATCACCGGTCTGGAGCAGGGAATGCACTACTTCTTCAGAGTCCTGCCGGAGAACATCTACGGCGTCGGCGAGGGCTGCGAGACATCCGAGGCCGTGCTGGTGTGCGAGGTACCGTCGGTGCCTCTGGACCTCCAGGTCGTCGACGTCACCAAGGCGTCTGCCACGCTGCACTGGGAGAAGCCGGTACACGACGGCGGCAGCAGGCTGACGGGCTACGTCATCGAGGCCTGCAAGGCGGGCACGGACAGGTGGAGTACCGTGGCAACGGTCAAGGCCTCGGTGTCCCAGCACACCATCCAGTCTCTGACGGAGAACGACCAGTACCTGTTCAGGGTCCGAGCCACCAACAGCAGGGGAGCTAGCGAGCCGATGGACACCGTCACACCTGTCGCCATCCAGGACATCAAAGGTAAGACGACATCATGACACATCAGAAAAGTCAGAAAAGCTTCACAGAAATCACTCAAATATAATGAACATCACTTCCTGTGTGTTCCAGTGATGCCCAAGATCGACATGAGCAACATCCCTCAGAAGATCGTCCACGTGCACCGCGGCAAACCCATCGACCTCAACATCCCCATCAAGGCCAAACCGCAGCCCGTCTGCTCCTGGTTCTTCTGCGGCGTCAAACTGAAGGACAGCCTGGACCGCATCAAGATTGACAGCAACGGGAAGTTCACCCACCTCGTGATCCGCGAGACCACCATCAACGACACTGGAAGCTACAGGCTCGAGGTGAAGAACGCCGTTGGCACGGCGGCCGAGATCATCAAGGTCATCATCCTTGGTAAGGAGACTTCCTGCAGGTTATACACGGATAAGTTGTTGCCTGTTGACGTGCAATTTGTCTGATTGGAGACCCAAAAATGTCGGAACTGATCAGATTATTTACAAACCAGTCGTCTTCTTGTGTCCATCCAGACAAACCCGGCGTCCCGGTGGGTCCAGTGAAAATCGAGGAGAATGACGGCGTGTCCGTGACGATCAGCTGGGAACCTCCAGAGAAGGACGGCGGCGCCAACGTCAGCGGCTACGTGGTGGAGCAGCGCGATGCCCACCGGCCCGGTTGGATCACTGTCTCCGAGTCGGTGACCCGACCCTGCTTCAAGTTCACCAGACTCTCCGAGGGAACCGAGTACGTGTTCCGCGTTGCCGCCATGAATCGCTTCGGCGTTGGCGGCTTCCTGCAGTCTGAGGTGGTGGAGTGCAAGAGTGCTAAGAGTGAGTTCTCTTCCCGACTTCCTGTTCTCTATATGGTTATTTATCTGTGTGCTTCATGAGACAACAAACACTTCTGTCTCACTAGTCCAGCCAAAATCTAAATAAATGAATAAATTACTGGATGAACAAATTAATATGCTATTAAAATGTACCAAAAATAACAAATAAATAGATTTAAAAATGTATTTTAAATGAATACAAAATAAATGCATAAATAAATAAATAAATAAATTTAAGTTACTAAAATAAATAGATAAGTAAATTACTCGAAAAACAAAATAATAAACCATTAAATATACCAAAAATAATGAATAAATAAATTTAAAAATAGTAAGTTAATATAAAGAAATAAAGAAATAAATTTAAGTTAATAAAGAAAATGAATAAATTACTTGATAGATAAATCATTATGGCATTAAATCTACCAAAAATAATGAGTACTTTTTAAAAGAAATTTTAAATGAATACAAAATAAATGCAAAAATGAATAAATAAATTTCCGTTATTATAAATAAATAAATACATTTAAGTTATTTAATAAAAAAATGAATAAATTACTCGATAAATTATTATGCCATTAAATGTCCGAAAAATAATGAATACATTTTAAAAGATATTTTAAATGAATAAAAAAATAAATGCAATAATAAAGAAATTAATTTAAGTTAATACAAATGAATAAATGAATAAATTACTTGATAAATAAATTATTATCCCATTAAATGTAACAAAATTAAATTAATAAATTTAAGTGAATAAAGTAAATACATTTAAGTTAATACAAATAAATTAATAAATAAAAAGGAAAATTAAATAGAAGAGTAGATAAATAGGGGAATTAATACAAAGTTAAATAAATCAAGAGGTAAATTAGAACAGAAATATCAATTTATGTCACATTTTATCAATTAATTAATGCCTACATTTATTTTTAATAATACTTTTGGTAAATTGAATGGTGTATTAAGTAATTTATCGAGTAATTTATTTATTTCATTTTCATCCATACTTTTGGTGCCATGCATTTATGATGCTCACTGAGGAGAACGTCCTTCCTTCATCTCCCTTTGCTTCTACCTTTGTGTTTATACTTCCCATCTTCCATCTATCAGTGAATTATTGTGACTTTAAGACCAAATTATTATTAAAGAATTACTGCGATAAAGTAAAAAAAAGAAAGGCTTGATACATGTACAGAGAAGGCTCATATTTAATCAATAAGCTCCAGCGATGCAGAGGTTCAGTGAATCCCTGTTATCGTCTGCCCTTCTGTCATTCTAATGAATCTATCTGTTGTTTCCTGTGTAGCCATCCCTGGACCTCCAAGCACGCCAGAGTTGCTCGATGTCACCCACGACGGCATGACCCTGACCTGGCAACCGCCCGAGGACAACGGTGGCTCCACCATCGCTGGCTACATCATCGAACGTAAGGAGGCGCGCTCTGACAGGTGGATGAGGATCAACAAGAACCCCGTCACCATGACCAGGTACCGCTCCTCTGGCCTGATCGAGGGCCTGGAGTACGAACACCGCGTCACCGCCATCAACTCCAGAGGAGCTGGCAAACCAAGCGAGAGCTCCGCCATCACCGTTGCCATGGATCCCATCGGTATGCGTTGCACAGAAAAGCCTCACCACCTATTTTGAATTAGAGTCAGTGTATTTACCAGAAGTGTCTTTGTGTTGTTGAACAGAACCTCCGGGTCCTCCGGTTGAGCCCCGCATCACCGACACCACCAGGACTTCGGTCTCTCTGGCCTGGCTGCCACCTGAAGAGGAGGGAGGTTCTGTCATCACCGGTTACTTCATCGAGATGCAGAAAGTGGACCAGGTGGAATGGACGCTGTGCAACACCACGCCGACCAAGATGAGCGAGTACACCCTCACCCACATGCCCCAGGGCGCCGAGTACAAGTTCAGGGTCATCGCCTGCAACGCTGGTGGCTCCGGAGAGCCCGCTGAGATTCCTGGAGTGGTTAAAGTCCAGGAAATGCTTGGTATATAATTTAAAAACATCACGCTTTTACCAACTGATTTAAAATGCATTTTCTTTTTTATTTCCCAAATTTAACTGACAAATCTGTGTCTTCTTCAGGTTACCCCGACTACGAGCTCGATCGCAAATACGAGGAGGGCTACGTGGTGCGGCAGGGCGGAGTCGTCTGTCTGTCCGTGCCCATCAAGGGTAAACCCATCCCGACATGCAAGTGGACCAAGGACGGCCGTGACATCTCCCACCGGGCCATGATCGCCACCTACGATGACATCACCGAGCTGGTCATCAAAGAGGCGCACAAAGACGACACCGGCACCTACGACCTGGTGCTGGAGAACAAATGCGGCAGGAAGGCCGTGTACATCAAGGTGAGCGGCTCATCTTGCAGATAACTAGGGATGCACCGGAACCAGTATCGGGTATCAGTATCAGTACTCTCGCGCGCGCGTTAGGCTCCTTGGTCCATGTTTCAAGACGGGTCGGGTGGGTTGCCGACATCGCAACTGACCCCTGGCGCCTATTACGTGGTCTGCGGCACGACGCGGTTGGGGCGCACTGAGGACAGTCCGCCCCGGTCAACAGTCGCACCGGGAGCAGGGAGACCTTTGTCCACGGTGCGGCAAGGTCTGGGCGGGGAGCGCTGTAAAGCTGCGGCCACGAGCCACCTTCTCCCCGAGCCTTTCCAAGCCGACCTAGAGCCGGTCGCGGCGCACCGCCTCGTATGCGGGACTCCCCCTCCTGCCATGTGTCGCTCACACCCTCCAGCTGGCTGTTAATGAGGGTTTTTTGGCACAGAGAAGTACTCGTATCGGTACTTGGTATCGGCGAGTACCCAAATGTAAGTACTTGTACTCGGTCTGAAAAAAGGTGGTATTGGTGCATCCCTACAGATAACTGTACTTCAGTACCAGGAGTAAAATTGGGCAGCAGTGCAGCGGTTGGCACTGTTGCATCACAGCGAGAAGATCTCGGGTTTGATCCCCGGTCTGGGCAGGGCCTTTCTGTGTGGAGTTTGCATGATCTCTCAGTGGTTGCGTGGGTTTGCTCCGGGTTCTCCGGTTTCCTCCCACCACCAAAACATGATTCCCTCCCACGCTGTGAGTGGGGGGGTTTACGTCTGGCGTAAAACCTAAACCAAATCAAATATGCGGATCGTAAAATCAGATCTCAGATGATCCGACGTGGCGACCCCTAACGGCAGCAGCCGAACAACAGTAACAGAAGTCAAATTCAAAAATACGATTGGGTAGAACTTAGCTTTCTATATACCTGTCCCCTCCAGGTGAAGGTGATCGGTCGCCCTGACATCCCAGAAGGCCCTCTGGAGTTTGACGACATTCAGGCCAGATCGGTCCGGGTCAGCTGGAGGCCACCGTCAGATGATGGCGGCGCCGACATTCTGGGATACATTGTGGAAAGGCGCGAGGTACCCAAGGCCGCCTGGTGCACAGTTGACTCCCGTGTTACCGAGACCTCTCTGGTGGTGAAGGGCCTGAAGGAGAATGTGCAGTACCACTTCAAGATTTCCGCCGAGAACCAGTTCGGCATCAGCAGATCTCTCAAGTCTGACGAGGCCGTCACGCCGAAAACACCTCTTTGTGAGTTCTCAAATGTCCGATCCCAACTGATGTTTGTTAAAAGTTGCATTGTGTATATGTTGTCTAACAACTTGCTTTACCTCCAGGCGTACCAGAGCCTCCCAGCAACCCACCAGAGATCATGGACGTGACCAAGACCGTGGTGTCTCTGTCCTGGGCCCGGCCCCGGGACGACGGAGGCTCCCGCGTCACAGGTTACTTCGTGGAAAGGAGGGAGGTGTCGACGGAGAAGTGGGTCCGACACAACAAGACCCACATCACCACCACCATGTACAACGTCAGCGGTCTCATCCCCGACGCAGAGTACATGTTCAGGGTGGTGGCTCAGAACGAAGTCGGGCAGAGCGAGCCTGGTCCCGCTTCAGAGTCCGTGGTCTGCAAAGATCCATTCGGTGAGTTAACGTTACACGATGCCTATTTCTGCATGAATACATCGATAAGACTACGTAGTAGGAAAGACATTGAAAAACAAGATAGAAATATAGAAATATAGAGATTCAACAACAACAACACTCTGAGTGGCGGCGGTGGTGGTGCCCAAAAAAAGAGTAACCCGCGACTACCAATATTTGTAAGCAACTTTTCAGGAAAGCCCAAAGTTGCTCATAATAAGCGGATTTGGCAACTCTGAAGCCAACACGAACCATCAGAAGTCGCGAGCAGTCGAGACCTTCGACACTTTCCGATACCTGCATTAAAGATGACCAACTATCGGACAGCCGATCATTCATTTACAACCAAATCTATTGCATTTGTAGCGCCCCCTAGTGGTCGATTTGAATGAAACTTTCAGGGTATGTTTCAGGTGCAAGTTTTGTGATGCTTGGTCCAACGGTTGTGGAGTTAGTTCTACTGATATGCTGGGCCACGCTCTTTTAAAGTTCAATAAGTCAGTGTCTTCAAAATGGAATGAGATATCAACAAGCTTTGTATAACTTTGTTAAGTTTAGTCCAATAACGATCCACAGAAAATTTGGTCGGACTTCAGTAGTTCGAAAGGCTTTTTTGTAGAGTGAATGGAGATGGACGTTTGTACCAGGTTTTGTGTAGATCGGACTTAACGTGTAGGAGTTATGACTTCTAAAATGTAGACATGTAGTTATAGAGCCCCCATACGGTCGATTGGGGTCATATTTGTAGAGCATTTGCACAAAACTTCCAATCATTGGTGAAAATTTAACGATATAGCATCTCACAAGAATTGCACAAAGATTTTTGGAGAACGAATTGGGTTTTGCGTCTCTTCGGGGCTTGAATCTTTAACTAAGTAAAACCTGAAGGGGTTTTTGCATCGCTTCTACAATACTTATCTCCTCCTTGTCTTTGTCTCCTTACAGACAAACCCAGCCAACCAGGAGAGATCGACATCATCTCCATCACCAAAGATTGCATCACCATCCACTGGCTCCGGCCGGAGCACGACGGCGGCAAGGAGATCCTGGGCTACTGGATCGAGTTCAGGCAGTCCGGAGAGAGCGCCTGGAAGAAGTGCAACAAGGAGCGCTCCAAAGATCGCCAGTTCACCATGGGCGGCTTGATGGAGGCCACCGAGTACGAGTTCAGAATCTTTGCCGAGAACGAGACCGGACTCAGCCGACCTCGCCGCACTCCCATGGGCATCAAGACCAAGCTGAGCGGTGAGCTGCTGCTGCAGAACTCAGATCACATCAAACAGAAGTCACGGAGGCATTAATGGGATATTTATTCATATTTATATCAGTTGAATCAGTGGATTCGTTCACAGCAGCGAAATAAATCTCACAGCTAATTAGTAGAGGTGTCACGATTCTCCAAAGACTTTTTGATTTAAACATGACATTGTTAGACAATGGAGTCTTGATTGGTAAAGATCAACAGATCATTGATTTTATGCCCTGACAACTGTCATTACACTTAAATTCTAATTTAAAAAGACATGGTACATGTACCACACTAAGGCCATATGGTCAAACTTAGATGATTTATTTAATATGTATCAGGATTGCAAGAATGTTACACACATTTCACAGCAAAAAGCAGAAAAAATGTAGATTTAAATCAAACTTTGCTGATGTTCCTACAGTTGGTGAGACTCCAGCTTTGAAGGAGGAGATCGAAGACGTGACCACCAAGCTCGGCGAGTCCGGCACTCTGACCTGCGGCATCATCGGCAGACCTCTGCCTGAGATCAAGTGGTACCGCTACGGCAAGGAGCTGATCCAGAGCCGCAAGTACAAGATGAGCTCAGATGGCCGCAACCACTCGCTCAGCATCCTAACGGACGAGCAGGAGGACGAGGGCCTGTACACCTGCCGGGCCATCAACGAAGCTGGAGAGATCGAGACCAGTGGCAAATTGCGCCTGCAGGCGGCACCACAGTTCCACCCCGGCTTCCCTCTGAAGGAGAAGTACTTCGCCGGGGCCGGTACCAGCCTCCGCCTCCACGTCGTCTACATCGGACGCCCCATCCCCCAGATCATGTGGTTCTACGACAAGAAGCCTCTGAACGCGTCCGAGAACGTTATCATTGAAAACACCGAAAGCTACACCCACCTCGTGGTGAGGAACGTCCAGAGGAAGTCCAACGCCGGCCGCTACAAGGTGCAGCTCAGCAACGTGTACGGAACTATTGACAAGTCGCTCCGTGTTGAAATCCAAGGTAACACCAACGAAGCAGCACCAAACTCTAGAAATATTGAACAATATAGCCTTCTAGACATCTATATTATCGTTAAAATTCAAATGAAAGTCAATAATAACTCCTGCAAACACTACAATTAATGGACAAGATGCCCCTCGGGGCATACTTGAATATTGAATAAGAAACGTGCAGTTTGTAATTTAGATCTGATTAGGCGTGTCATATTTAAAGGCGATGTGTGAGTTCTAAATATTTGTAGTTAATATCAGTATTTTTTGTTTTGTCCAGATAAACCATGCATCCCTGAGGGCCCTGTTGTGGTCGATGGCCTGCTGAAGAGCTCAGTTATCATCAGCTGGAAGGCTCCCAAGGATGACGGCGGCTCCATGATAAGCAACTACATTGTGGAGAAACGTGAGGCCAAAGAAGGCGAGCAGTGGCACCTGGTGTCGTCCTCCATTTCCGGCACCACCTGCCGGGTCCCCAACCTGATTGAGAGCGCCGGCTACTACTTCAGAGTCTCTGCCCAGAACCAATACGGAGTCAGCGAGTCTCTGGAGATCCCATCGGTGGTAATCGTTAAGAGTCCATTTGGTAAGTTCATACATATTTTGTTTGCCAGTTCTGTGGGTACATTACATTGACTAACTTTACAGATATGTAACATCCCCTGTTTTATTTCTCAGAAAAACCCGGCATCCCACAACAGCCCTTCATCATCAGCTCCACCAAGGACTCCTGCGTTGTCTGCTGGAAGCCTCCGAGCAGCGACGGCGGAGCTAAAATCTCCAGCTACTACCTGGAGAAACGCGAGAAGAAGCAGAACAAGTGGATGTCGGTCACCTCTAAGAAGATGGTGGAGACCAGCTTCGAGGTCAGAGGCTTGATCGAGGGCTTCGAGTACGAGTTCCGTGTCAAGTGTGAGAACATGGGCGGCGAGAGCGACTGGAGCGAGATCTCAGCGCCCATCGTCCCCAAGTCGGACCAGGCTCCTCGTGCTCCGGCGTTCAGGGAGGAGATCAGGGACATGACCGTCAAATACCACGCCAATGCCACCCTTGTCACCAAGGTACTTTTATTTAAACTACAGTGCATTTTGCTGTCAATAATTAACATGCTGTGTTGATATAAACTAAAGGTCTAGATCAGTGGGGGTCTGTGAAAAGTTTTCGGATTCTTTCCTTTAAATATTTTTTTCTTATAATAACGAGTATAACAAGCATGAAAAGTCCTCTAAACGTGGGAGGGTCAAACAAACACAGGACTTTTTCCGCAAGGTTGTTAAAGGATGAGAAGATCAACATCACTTTCATTCAGTCTAGTCCATTAGGTCTATGTTTTGAGTTATTTTTTTTTAGGGATTATTTAACTTGGTTATTTTTCCTATGACCAGGTGGTGGGACATCCCAAACCTTTGGTTAAATGGTACCGCAGTGGAAAGGAGATCGAGGCAGATGGAACCAAGATCAAGGCCCTGGAGTTCAAGGGAGGCTACTATCAGCTGGTCATCACTGCCGCTGATGAGACCGATGCCACAGTTTACCAAGTCAGAGCAACCAACTCCTCAGGATCCATCTCTACAACAGCCAACCTGGAGGTTGAAGGTAATGATATAATTTTGGATTTGCAAAAATAATTAATGTTTTCTGTAATCCATAAAGCAATGTCCTCTGCAGGTGTAATTCCTTAGATGGAATATGTCTTAATGTAATGTTTTTTTTGGTTCCAGTTCCTGCTAAGATCCACCTGCCCAAGGAGCTCCAGGGAATGGGAGCAGTCCAAGCCGTCCGTGGTGATCACGTCACCATCAAGATCCCCATCTCTGGCAAGCCTGAGCCAGCAATAATTTGGCAGAAGGGTCAGGAGATCCTCTCCAACTCTCCTTATCACCAAGTCATCACCACCAGGTCTTTCACCTCCCTGGTGTTCCAGAAGGGAATGGAGAGGAAGGATACCGGCTACTACATTATTACCGCAAAGAACAGGTTCGGATCGGACAAGCAAACCATCGAGGTGAATGTGGCCGACACACCAGAAGCTCCAAAGGCACTGGCTGTCACCGACATTGCTCGGGACTCCATCACCTTGACCTGGGAACCGCCTGCCAGCGATGGTGGCAGTGACATCATTAACTACATTGTGGAGAAGTGTCCCACCACTGCTGACAGGTGGATCCGTGCTGGACACACCGCCGACTGCAGCATCACCATCATCAACATATTTGGAAAGACCAAATACCAGTTCCACGTCATCGCCGAAAACCAGTTTGGCCTGAGCGCTCCTTCTGAGCCGACAGAGCCCATCACCACAAAGGAAGACAAGTCTGTGATTCGGAACTACGACGAGGAAGTGGACGAAACCAGAGAGGTCACTAAGGAGGAGGCTCTGTTCTACAAGGTGAAGGAGCTGTCCTCCAAGTACACCATCTCTGAGGAACTTGCTCGCTGCCAGTTCGGAGTAGTCCACCGCTGCACGGAGATTGCCACAAAGAAAACCTTCATGGCCAAGTTCATTAAGGTCAAAGGAACCGACCGTGAGTTGGTTCTCAGAGAAATTGAAGCCCTCAACGTAGCGAGGCACAAGAATATCATCTACCTTCACGAATACTTTGAAAGCATGGAGGAGATCATCCTGATCTTTGAATTCATGTCTGGAGTTGACATCTTCGAGCGCCTCGGCACCTGCAACTTTGAGCTTACGGAGCAGGAGATTGTCCGCTACCTGAGACAAGTCTGCTCTGCCCTCAAGTTCATGCACAGCCACAACTTCGGCCACTTTGACATCCGCCCAGACAACATTATCTACGCCACAAGGAGAAGCACCAACATAAAGATTATTGAGATGGGCCAGGCTAGGCTGCTGGTGCCAGGAGAAAACATCAGAATGCTGTTCTCAGCTCCGGAGTACTGCGCCCCGGAGATCCACCGTCACGACCTGATCACAACAGCCACCGATATGTGGTCTGTTGGTGTAATGGCCTACGTTTTGCTCAGTGGCCTTAATCCGTTTGGGGCAGAGTCCACTACGAAGATGATTGAGAACATTTCCAGCTGTGAGTACATCTTTGACAGTGAAGCATTTAAGGACATCAGCCTGGAGGCTATGGACTTTATCGACAGACTTCTTGTCAAAGACAGGAAGCTCCGTATGACAGCCCACGAGGCTCTGGAGCACCCGTGGCTCAAGATGAAGATTGAGAACGTCAGCACCAAGATCATTCGGACACTGAGACACAGACGGTACTACCAGACTCTAGTAAAGAGGGTAGATACTATCGTATCAGAAGCTCGTGTGGCCTATGGTGGCGGCTTCAAGAACCTGAGAGGATTGGCTGTGGGTAAAGTGAAGATCGGAACTGAGTACCATGGCATCCGCACTGGTCCAGTCATGCATGCCTCAGCTGAGGAAGGTGGCTATATCAGATTCACTTGTAGCATCGCCAACTATGACAAGAGCACCCAGGTGACATGGTACCATGGTAACCGTCAGCTCCACGCAAGCTCCAAGTATGAAATCACTTACAGCAACGGTTTTGCCAGCATCTACGTAAAAGACGTTGAAGAGAGTGACGATGGCGTGTACAGATGCAAGGTGGTGAGCGACGACGGCGAGGACAGTGCTTATGGAGAGCTCTTTGTTGAGACCGTAAGGAGCATCAGAGAGTACTACATCAGCCGCTCCATCAAGAAACTGAGGAGGAGAGTCGACAAGACTAAACTCCTGCAGAGGCCGCCAGAGTTCACTCTGCCTCTCTACAATCGTTCTGCCTACATTGGCGAAGATGTGCGCTTCGGTGTCACTATTACCGTGCACCCGGAGCCTCACGTGACATGGCTTAAGAATGGAGAGAAAATCAAGCCAGGCGAGGATGACAGCAAGTACACGTTCACCAGCGATAAGGGTCTGTACCAGTTGATGATCCACAACCTGAGTGTAGACGATGATGCAGAATACACCGTCATGGCCCACAACAAGTTTGGAGAAGACATCTGCCAGGCCCGTCTCACCGTGACACCTCATCCTGTAACAGAGGAAACTATGAGGCCCATGTTCAAACGTCTGCTGGCCAATGTCGACTGCGTTGAGGGACACAGCATCCGCTTCGAGCTCCGCGTCTCAGGAATCCCAACTCCTACTCTGAAATGGCAGAAGGACGGTCATTCACTACAGTTTGGGCACAAGGTCGTTGTCATACAGGAGGACGTTGACTACCACGTCTTGCACATCAGAAATACTCTGCTCGAGGACTCCGGCGTGTATAAGGTTACCGCAACCAACTCTGCCGGTTCTGTGAGCTGCCAGGCTACACTGAAGGTGGACCGCCTTACCTACACCAGGAGAGAGTACAAGAGCGAGGAAGAGAAGTACAGACACGTGCAGAAACAAATTGAAAAGACCAACAAGATGGCTCTGAAAATTGCTGCCACTGAGGAGCTCGTAGCTTTCAACCCCACGGCCCAGGATGCACTCAAATTTGCTGCAGAAATGTACAAGCCGGCAGTGAGCACCAAGAACATTGAGGGCGAGTTCGACATCAGAGTGGAGAAGTCCGAGACTAAGAAGCTGGAAGAGGAGAGGAGGATCTTCATGCCTTATGAGATCCCTGAGCCTGTAGCTCACGATCCCAGAGTTCTGGATGAGGACAAAGCCATCAAAAAGTTTGTGCCTCTCTCCGACATGAAGTGGTACAGGAAGCTGAGAGACCAGTACGAGATTCCAGAGAGGAGGGAGAGGATTGTGCAGAAGAGGCAGAGGCGTATTCGCCTGTCCAGGTGGGAGCAGTTCTATGTCATGCCCCTCCCTAGAATCACCGACCAGTACAGGCCAAGATGGCGTATTCCAAAACTCACTCTGGATGACTTGGAGACTGTCAGGCCCGCCCGCCGTTCACCTTCTCCCGAATCCGAGGTGTCCTTCAGATCCAGAAGGAGATCTCTGGGAGATCTCAGTGATGAGGAGCTGATGATGCCGGTGGACGACTACCTGTCCACGAGGAGAACAGAGGAGGAGAAAATGATGCTGGAGGATGAACTGGAGCTCGGCTTTTCTGCCTCTCCTACCCGCAGCCCGGTCCGCATTGAGCGGCGTGCCGTGGAAGTTGAAGAGAGGAGGCAGGAGGCCAGGCACGAGGCTGTTGAGGTTAGCGAGACAAAGAAGAAACGCACTGTTTCTCAGTACATGAGGAGGAGAAGGTCGCTGTCGCCCACCTACATCGAGCTCATGCGTCCAGTCTCAGAGCTGATCAGACCGTCACGGGCCAGGCTTTCAGTGGAAGTAGAGGGAGAGGTTGTGATGAGGAGGTCCCCCACCCCTGAGAGGACCCGTCCCCGCTCTCCCAGCCCCGTCAGGTCCATTGAAAGGTCATCCCGCTCCTCCTCCAGGTTTGAACGGTCTGCCCGCTTTGACATCATGTCCCGCTATGAGGCCAGAAAGGCCGCTCTGAAGTCCGAGAGGAAATATCAGATGGTTAGCCAGACGCCTTTCAGTCTGGACCACGCGCCCCGTGTGACTGTCAGGATGCGATCTCATCGCATACCAATCGGCCAAGACACCAAATTCACCCTGAACATCCAAACCAAGCCAGAGGCCGACTTCTCGTGGTTCCACAATGGAAGTGCAATCTCTGAAAGCAGCGAGAAATACATCTTCACCAACATGAGTGGTGTTTTGTCCATCGCTATTCTGGACTGCCAGGAAGAGGACAGCGGCACATACCGCTGCGTATGCTCCAACGCCAAGGGAGAAGCTTCCGACTACGCCACCCTTGATGTGTCAGGTGGCGGCTACACCACCTTCTCCTCTCGCCGCAGGGATGAGGAAGCTCCCAAAGGACGCGTACCTGAAGTCAACCGAATTGACCACTATCACACATCCCACTTCAAAGCTGGCTATGCTTCCGAGAGCCACTTCGAGGTGGAAGAGAGCAAGTCTAAGTTCACCGAGACACGTGAAAGGTATGCTGCCTCCTCGGAAAGGTACTCCTCTGCTGAGAGGTATGATTCATCCATCAAGTATGCCTCTGCTGAATACCTGTCATCGGATTCCTCCTACTCGTCGGAAAAGTTTTCTCTGACTGGGAAACGCAGCACGTCTGAATCTAAACTGAAGTCATCTTCTGCTGCGGTTGAGGAGGAAGTGTCTGTCCTCAAGGTGAAGCCTTCCCTTCCCGCCAGATTCCTCACCAAGCCCCAGTCTGTGACCATTGCAGAGGGCGAGACGGCCAGATTCTACTGTGACATCGACGGCGAGCCTGCACCAACTGTAACGTGGATGCACGAGAGCAGAACCATCGTCTCATCTCACCGCGTCCAGGTCACCACCACTCAGTACAAGTCCAGCATGGAGATCTCCTCTGTGACGTTCTCCGATGAGGGCAGTTACACGGTGGTGGTAGAGAACTCAGCAGGCAGGCAGGAGGCCCACTTCACCTTGACCATCCGCAGACCAGCTCCCAAAGAGGAGGTCAAGGCCGTCAAATCCCCTGAACCGTCTGTAAAGTCACCCACTCCCAGCGTCAAATCACCAGAGCCTTCAGTCACATCACCTGCTCCTTCCATAACTTCCCCTGTCCCCAGCGTCAAGTCCCCTGAGCCTTCAGTTAAATCACCAGCTCCAAGCGTAACGTCTCCAACGCCGAGTGTCAAGTCTCCTGAGCCAAGTGTAACGTCTCCAACGTTGAGTGTCAAGTCTCCTGAACCAAGCGTAACATCTCCTGCTCCGAGTGTGAAGTCACCCGAACCCGAAGGAGTTAAGTCACCAAGGGGTATAAAATCTCCTGAACCCAGACTCAAGTCACCACCACCAGTCAAGTCTCCAGAGAGAGTGAAGTCACCTGAACCTGAAGCAAAATCACCTCTGGGTGTCAAATCTCCAGAACCTGCAGGGATCAAAACACCGAAAGGTGTCAAATCTCCCGAACCTGCAGGAATCAAATCACCAACAGGCGTCAAATCTCCCGAACCTGCAGGAATCAAATCACCAACAGGCGTCAAATCTCCCGAACCTGCAGGAATCAAATCACCAAAAGGCGTCAAGTCTCCAGAACCTGCAGGAATCAAATCACCAAAAGGCATCAAGTCGCCAGAGCCTTCAGGCATCAAATCACCAAGGGCCTTGAAGTCCCCAGAGCCCGAGGGAATCAAATCACCTCCGAGGATGAAATCTCCTCCTCCCATCATGTCCCCCAAAAGGGTTGCGTCTCCACCCACCGTAAAATCGCCAATCCCAAAACCTCCCAAGGTCCTGAGCCAGCTAACGGCTGAGGCCAGAGAGGGCTCGGTGAGGATGTCCTGTTCCTGCGAGAGCAGCGTCAGGGAGGTGGCATGGTACGTCAACGGGAGGCGGCTTTCACGGAGCAGCCGCTTTGAGATGCACTACTCTGAGGGCTCCTGCAGCCTTCTGATCCACGAGTTGGCGGATGGTGATCAGGGAGAGTACACTTGTGAGATGACTTCAGAGGGAGGGATGTCCAAATCCTCCTTCTCCTTCAGTGGACAGGCGTTCCAGTCCATACGCATGAAGATCACAGCCTACCGTGAGCAGCAAGTGGCACTGGAAGGTATCCAAACAGATTTAGTCCCTTGCACCACACATCCATATTTTTCGTTAGAAATTGTTGCACGTTTATAAATAAATACGACCTCACGTTGTGTTAGTCGCGCTTACACACCGACTCTGAAACATCGGTCCGTCATTAAAGTTTTCAGAACAGGTTTAATTTTCTACCTTTAGCCTTAAAGGGACTGTTTGTAAGAATCATAAATGTCTTGTTAACTGCATCACCTGTGGCCGTTAAATCAACTAAAGTCAGACGGGCTTCACTAGATACAACCAAGAGGTTTTGGTGCTTCACTGTAGTTTGTGTTGGAGTCTGAGTCTGAACAGCGGAGACACACGCGAGACCATGAGACACCGACCAGCAATGATTTATACGTGTAAGAAGTTACAAACAGGAACTTTAACTTCAGTCATTCTGAAGACTTACATATTTACCATCTCCGTCTCTACCAGGATCAGGATCCATGGCGACAGGATCAGGATCCATGGCGATGAGTCACAAGGAGTCGTCGTTGTCAACCATGAGCTCGTCCATGATGATGAAGAAAGAAATGCACACGATGGAGGAGTCGTCGTCCTCTTTCTCTTCCTCCGCCGCCCAGCAAGCAATGATGTCGTCCATGATGGAGTCCAGCTCTATGAGCAGCATGGCGGCCGAGATGAAGTTCGAGACCATGTCCATGTCTAGCATGTCTTCCATGGCGTCCGAGACGTACGCCATGAGCTCCAGCAGCTCCTCCCACATGATGGAGGGATCCTCGTTCAGGGCGATCGGTAAGATTGACGACGATTGAACGAACCAACGCTGTTCTTGTTGGTGTTTTACCAGTAGCTCTGCTTTAGCTTCATCACTTCCTCTCTAATGTTCTGTATAATATATAGTACAGTAAAACTTAGATTTACCAACTCAGTCCAAGGATTCTTGGGGCGGCAGTCCGTGAGGGACTTGGCTGGGGACCGGAGGGTCGCCGGTTCAAGTCCCCCTACTGACCAAGTACTGTTGAGGTGCCCTTGAGCAAGGCACCGAACCCCCAAATAACTGCTCTAGGGGCGCCATACTATGATTGACCCTGCACTGTGACCCCTCCGAAAACA
Organism: Sebastes umbrosus; assembly: GCF_015220745.1. Classification (NCBI taxonomy): domain Eukaryota; kingdom Metazoa; phylum Chordata; class Actinopteri; order Perciformes; family Sebastidae; genus Sebastes; species Sebastes umbrosus. Next base: position 280,041 of record NC_051281.1, read on the forward strand.
CATGCTATTGCTTGAAGTTAGCAACACTACGCTTGCTCTCCTGCATTCCTTACTTGCTGTTGACAAACGTGGTTTTCCAGGTTCTGCTCCGAGGATCGAGGCTCTGCCGGAGGACATCAGCATCGAGCCGGGAAAAGTCCTGACGGTCACCTGCGCCTTTTCCGGCGACGCCAAACAAATCCAGTGGTCCCGCAGCGGCCGAACCATCGAGGTGACCGCCGGCGGACGCTTCCACATCGAGACCACGGAGGACCTGACCACCCTCATCATCACCGGGGTGAAGGAGGAAGACGCCGGAACCTACACCCTGAGGCTGTCCAACGAGCTCGGATCCGACACGGCGACCGTTCACATCAGCATTCGATCAGCGTAAAAAGCAAAATAATCTAATACCCAATCTTCCCCTTTTCCCTACTTCCTTCCTTTTTATTTATTAATTGAAATACGTTTTAAAGATCTGGATTCTTGTAAATATGAACTATTTTTGTACCAATCTTGACATTAATTTATGCCAAACTAGACTCAAAGTCTAAAGTTGTTATAAAACGTGCCATATTGGATGACTTTTAGGATTTTTGATCCATTTTTCTGTGACATGTACATAATGTATATAGCCGAATTTAACGGTTATGGGGAAATGTATGCATTGTTATTTATGACAATAATATTAACTGAAACAAAGTGAAACTGAAAGAGGTTTAACAGGCGAAAGTTCCGGTAGGAACGAATACCCTGTTAGACCGAGAAACTAAACAATGTGCCTCAACAATAAGTTGAAGTCTTAAGATTGCCTCAGCAGGTAGAGAGGCTCCCTGTTGACGTTAACTCAATCAGACACAGAACGAGGAAAGCACTGCGGTGCTGTTGCATTGGAACACGAGTGCGAGATCCTGAGTGCTGTTTGCATATACCCTCATGTAAGCAGGACGACTGGACCTCGCGCTCTGACCGATTATGTCATACCCGCCATTTTGATGACATGCTCACAGTGCGAGCGGCCTGCACTCCCTGAGCTTTTTGTTTTTGTGCTCTGCTTCTGGCAAACCGACCGCCGGCGCGGTTGCTCTCCAGTCGTACCATCAACCTGGCCAATCACGTAAAAAAAAGAGTCTGTCCGGCGCTTATTTGCAGAGGCAGAGCTGTCTCTCGGAGGTCTGCAGCGTGTTTGTGTTGTGTGTTAGTTTTTAGGAAGTCAGTCAAGCTGGGCGCCGCCGCCGCCGAGCAGACGCAACGCAGCCGGAAAAAACAACCAACCAACCGCCGCTGTGCTCGAACGAGGACGGAAAAGAAGCGAGGTCCCGCGTGGCGGCGCCCCGCACTCTGGTTTGATTGAAGTTAGAGTTGTAGCGTTGACTATTTTTCGCAGCCTCCTTGAGTTTTTCTCCAATTATTGATTTAATAAAGCATGATTATCAGCACTACGACGTCTCGGCTCTGGTTCTTTGTGTCTGTTTATTACGCATGCTTCTATTTTTAAATGGAAAATCACAGGAAGTTTACCATCGAATTTAAACATTCTCATATTTTAGGCATCATTTCAGCCGGACTCATTTGGGATCGCCAACAAACGACTATATTTGGGGAGATTGAGTCAACTGAACGGATTGGACCTTTCCTTTGGTGGTTGCCTCACAGTTAAGACTAGTTCATAAATAGACTTACAGACCAAACAGGTTCTTAAATAGCATTCAAACTAAAAAGTAATGAATTAAAGACAACAGCGGTCAAGTCACAGCTAATAGACCCTTTAAGTGATGACGTCATGATGAGGTCACGGCGTTAGCTGGAGGCTAACGCTAGCAGTGGGCTAAAGCTCCACATCTAAATGTCCTCTTGCTGTGTTGTTGTCTGAATCCAGATCTCAGACATTAGAGATGAGTAACTGTGATTGGAGGCTCTAGAGCCTTCAGAGACAGAGAGAAAATTATGCTAATATTTAGTTTAAACTATTAGCAACCCTTTCTGGATTTATGGCTGCACCATCCCATCAATTTGAAACAGTCAGTTAAGTTTGTATTTTTCGTTTAGATTAATGTATAATTAAGATTTCGGAGTCGTTTTTCTATTTGTTGAATGTTGGACAGGAAAATGGAAAATCAGAGTTTTTATTTCTATTGTGTGTTGGACTGTCTGGACTCTACCGTCTCATGGCTGGCCTATCGTGACGCCTGTATTCAAGGATAGCGTGGTCATGGCGACCAACAGGTTCCACTGATGGAGGTGAGTCTCGTTGGCTTTTCCCTCTAAATGCACATTTACGACTTTACTATTCTCCATTTAAAATAGAGGAATACATAGTGCTTTAAAGGGTCATTCTGATCTACGTTATATCGGCTGATTGTCTTTAATACGACTTTTTATTAGTTTTTAGTGCTCCTTTATAACCTGTTTGTTCTGGACGTTTATTTATTAACTCATATTAATCTGACTTCTATCAGGAGAGATTAACTGGGAGGCAACCAGCAGGCAGAACGGTCCCATCTGGGATCGACTAGAACCAACAATAACCCCCCCCATAGGAAGGATGCCATCTCGGGACAGAACCCGGCAGAGAGACCGAACCCGGCAAGAGACCGAACCCGGCAGAGAGACCGAACCCGACAGAGAGAGACCGAACCCGGACCGGTAGAGAGGACATCAGAGGAGAGGATTTCGAGGGGAGAGTGGGGTGAGTTGAGCCAGTTTGACTTTTTTCGACATGCTATTCTATGGCGTTTTTTTGACTTTTTTTGACATGCTATACTGTCATAAGAAAAAGTCATAGTATAGCATGTCGAAAAAAAAGTCATAGTATATAATGTCGAAAAAAAGTCACAAAAAGAGTCATAGTTTAGTATATTGAAAAATATTATAGTATATTATTTCGAAAAAAGTCAGAAAAAAGTCATAGTATATTATGTCGAAAAGAATCATAGTATAGTATGTCGAAAAAAGTCGGAAAAAACGTCATAGTATAATATGTTTAAAAAAATTAATAGTATAGTATGTCGAAAAAAGTCAGAAGAAAAGTCATAGTATAATATGTCGAAAAAAGACGAAAAAAAATCATAGTATAGGATGTTGAAAAAAGATTTATAGTTTATTATGTCGAAAAAAGTCCGAAAAAAAAGTCACAGTATAGTATGTCGAAAAAAGACAAAAAAAGTCATAGTATAATATGTCAAAAAAAAGTCGGAAAGAAAATCATAGTATAGTATATCGAAAAAAAAGTCAGAAAAAAAGTCACAGTATAATATGTTGAAAAAAGAAAAAAAAGTCATAGCATATGTCAAAAAAAAGTCAGTATATTATGTCAAAAAAAGTAGAAACAAAGTAATAAGATAATATTTCGAAAAAAAAGTCAGAAAAAAAGTCAGAAAAAAAGTCATAGTATAATATGTTTAAAAAAATTAATAGTATAGTATGTCGAAAAAAGTCAGAAGAAAAGTCATACTATATTATGTCAAAAAAAGTCAGAAAAAAACTCATACTATATTATGTCAAAAAAAGTCAGAAAAAAAAGTCACAGTATAGTATGTCGAAAAAAGACAAAAAAAAGTCATAGTATAATATGTCGAAAAAAGACAAAAAAAATCATAGTATAGGATGTTGAAAAAAGATTTATAGTTTATTATGTCGAAAAAAGTCATAGTATATTATGTCGGGAAAAGTCCGAAAAAAAGTCATAGTATCTTATGTCGAAAAAAGTCCGAAAAAAAGTCACAGTATATTATGTCGAAAAAAGACAAAAAAAAGTCATAGTATAATATGTCGAAAAAAAAGTCAGAAAAAAGTCAAAGTATAATATGTCGAAAAAAAAGTCATAGTATAATATGTCGAAAAAAGACAAAAAAAATCATAGTATAGGATGTTGAAAAAAGATTTATAGTTTATTATGTCGAAAAAAGTCATAGTATATTATGTCGGAAAAAGTCCGAAAAAAAGTCATAGTATCTTATGTCGAAAAAAGTCCGAAAAAAAGTCACAGTATAGTATGTCGAAAAAAGACAAAAAAAGTCACAGTATCATATGTCGAAAAAAGAAAAAAAAGTCATAGTATAATATGTCAAAAAAAAGTCGGAAAGAAAATCATAGTATAGTATATCGAAAAAAAAGTCAGAACAAAAGTCACAGTATAATATGTCGAAAAAAGAAAAAAAAGTCATAGTATAATATGTCAAAAAAAAGTCATAGTATAAAATGTCGAAAAAAAGTCATAGTATATTATTTCGTAAAAAAATTCATAGTATAATATGTCAAAAAAAGTCATAGTATAATATGTCGAAAAAAAAGTCAGAAAAAAACTCATATTATAATATGTCAAAAAAAAAGTCAGTATATTATGTTGAAAAAAAAGTCAGGAAAAAGTCAATGTCAATGTCAAAAAAAGTCATAGTATAATATGTCGAAAAAAAAGTCAGAAAAAAAGTCATAGTATAATATGTCGAAAAAAAAGTTGGAAAAAAAGTCATAGTATAAAATGTCGAAAAAAAAGTCATAGTATATTATTTCGTAAAAAAAGTCATAGTATAATATGTCAAAAAAGTCATAGTATAATATGTCGAATAAAAAGTCAGAAAAAAGTCATAGTATAATATGTCAAAAAAAAAGTCAGAAAAAAATTATGTTATATGTCGAAAAAAAAATCGGAAAAAAAGTCATAGTATATGTCGAAAAAAAAGTCATCGTATAATATGTCGAAAAAAAAGTCAGAAAAAAGTCATGTTATAATATGTCGAAAAAAAAGTCGGAAAAAAAGTCATAGTATAAAATGTTGAAAAAAAAGTCATAGTATATTATTTCGTAAAAAAAGTCATAGTATAATATGTCAAAAAAGTCATAGTATAATATGTCGAATAAAAAGTCAGAAAAAAAGTCATAGTATAATATGTCGAAAAAAAAGTCAGAAAAAAATTATGTTATATGTCGAAAAAAAATCGGAAAAAAAGTCATAGTATATGTCGAAAAAAAAGTCATCGTATAATATGTCGAAAAAAAAGTCAGAAAAAAGTCATGTTATAATATGTCGAAAAAAAAGTCGGAAAAAAAGTCATAGTATAAAATGTCGAAAAAAAAGTCATAGTATAAAATGTCGAAAAAAAGTCATAGTATATTATTTCGTAAAAAAAGTCATAGTATAATATGTCGAAAAAAAAGTCAGAAAAAAAGTCATAGTATATTATTTCGTAAAAAAAGTCATAGAATAATAGGTCGAAAAAAAGTCAGTACATTATGTCGAAAACAAGTCATAGTATAGTTTGTTGAAAAAAGAAAAAAAAAGTCAGTATAATATGTCGAAAAAAAGTCAGAAAAAAAGTCATAGTATAATATGTCAGAAAAAGACAAAAAAAAGTCATAGTATAATATGTCAGAAAAAGACAAAAAAAAGTCATAGTATAATATGTCGAAAAAAAAGTTAGAAAGAAAGTCATAGTATAATATGTCGAAAAAAAAGTCGGAAAAAAATTCATAGTATCTTATGTCGACAAAAGTCCGAAAAAAAGTCACAGTATAGTATGTCGAAAAAAGACAAAAAAAGTCACAGTATCATATGTCGAAAAAAGAAAAAAAAGTCATAGTATAATATGTCAAAAAAAAGTCGGAAAGAAAATCATAGTATAGTATATCGAAAAAAAAGTCAGAAAAAAAGTCACAGTATAATATGTCGAAAAAAGAAAAAAAAGTCATAGTATAATATGTCAAAAAAAAGTCATAGTATAAAATGTCGAAAAAAAGTCATAGTATATTATTTCGTAAAAAAGTTCATAGTATAATATGTCGAAAAAAAAGTCAGAAAAAAAGTCATAGTATAATAGGTCGAAAAAAAGTCAGTACATTATGTCGAAAACAAGTCATAGTATAGTTTGTTGAAAAAAGAAAAAAAAAGTCAGTATAATATGTCGAAAAAAAGTCGGAAAAAAAGTCATAGTATAATATGTCAGAAAAAGACAAAAAAAAGTCATAGTATAATATGTCGAAAAAAAAGTCAGAAAGAAAGTCATAGTATAATATGTCGAAAAAAAAGTCGGAAAAAAAGTCATAGTATATTATGTCGGAAAAAGTCCGAAAAAAAGTCATAGTATCTTATGTTGAAAAAAGTCCGAAAAAAAGTCACAGTATAGTATGTCGAAAAAAGACAAAAAAAGTCACAGTATAATATGTCGAAAAAAGAAAAAAAAGTCATAGTATAATATGTCAAAAAAAAGTCGGAAAGAAAATCATAGTATAGTATATCGAAAAAAAAGTCAGAAAAAAAGTCACAGTATAATATGTCGAAAAAAGAAAAAAAAGTCATAGTATAATATGTCAAAAAAGTCATAGTATAATATGTCGAATAAAAAGTCAGAAAAAAGTCATAGTATAATATGTCAAAAAAAAAGTCAGTATATTATGTTGAAAAAAAAGTCAGAAAAAAGTCATAGTATAATATGTCGAAAAAAAAGTCAGAAAAAAATTATGTTATATGTCGAAAAAAAAATCGGAAAAAAAGTCATAGTATATGTCGAAAAAAAAGTCATCGTATAATATGTCGAAAAAAAAGTCAGAAAAAAGTCATGTTATAATATGTCGAAAAAAAAGTCATAGTATAATATGTCGAAAAAAAAGTCATAGTATAAAATGTCGAAAAAAAGTCATAGTATATTATTTCGTAAAAAAAGTCATAGTATAATATATCGAAAAAAAAGTCAGAAAAAAAGTCATAGTATAATAGGTCGAAAAAAAGTCAGTACATTATGTCGAAAACAAGTCATAGTATAGTTTGTTGAAAAAAGAAAAAAAAAGTCAGTATAATATGTCGAAAAAAAGTCAGTACATTATGTCGAAAACAAGTCATAGTATAGTTTGTTGAAAAAAGAAAAAAAAAGTCAGTATAATATGTCGAAAAAAAGTCGGAAAAAAAGTCATAGTATAATATGTCAGAAAAAGACAAAAAAAAGTCATAGTATAATATGTCGAAAAAAAAGTCAGAAAAAAAGTCAGTATAATATGTCAAAAAAAGACAAAAGAAAGTCATAGTATAATATGTCGAAAAAAAAGTCAGAAAAATTTATAGTATAGGATGTTGAAAAAAGATTTATAGTTTATTATGTCGAAAAAAGTCATAGAATAGTATGTCGTAAAAAAAGTCATAGTATAATATGTCGAAAAAAAAAGTCAAAAAAAAGTCATGTTATAATATGTCGAAAAAAAAGTCGGAAAAAAAGTCATCGTATAATATGTCGAAAAAAAAGTCGGAAAAAAAGTCAGTATAATATGTCGAAAAAAAAGTCGTAAAAAAAGTCATAGTATAATATGTCGAAAAAAAAGTCGTAAAAAAAGTCATAGTATAATATGTCGAAAAAAAAGTCGGAAAAAAAGTCATAGTATAAAATGTCAGAAAAAAATTAATAATATAGTATGTCGAAAAAAGTCAGAAAAAAATAATAGTGAAGTATGTCCTAAAAAAAGTCATAGTATAAAATGTCGAAAAAAAGTCATAGTATATTATTTCGTAAAAAAAGTCATAGTATAATATGTCGAAAAAAGAAAAAAAAAGTCATAGTATAGGATGTTGAAAAAAGATTTATAGTTTATTATGTCGAAAAAAGTCATAGAATAGTATGTCGTAAAAAAAGTCATAGTATAATATGTCGAAAAAAAAAGTCAGAAAAAAAGTCATAGTATAATATGTCAGAAAAAAGAAAAAAAAAGTCATTGTATAATATGTCGAAAAAAAAGTCGGAAAAAAAGTCATAGTATAATATGTCGAAAAAAAAGTCGGAAAAAAAGTCATAGTATAATATGTCGAAAAAAAAGTCGGAAAAAAAGTCAGTATAATATGTCGAAAAAAAAGTCGGAAAAAAAGTCATAGTATAATATGTTAAAAAAAAGTCATAGTATAGTATGTCGAAGAAAGTCAGAAAAACAGTCATAGTATAAAATGTCGAAAAAAAGTCATAGTATATTATTTCGTAAAAAAAGTCATAGTATAATATGTCGAAAAAAAGTCGGAAAAAAAGTCATAGTATAATATGTCGAAAAAAAAGTCATAGTATAAAATGTCGAAAAAAAGTCATAGTATATTATTTCATAAAAAAAGTCATAGTATAATAGGTCGAAAAAAAGTCAGTACATTATGTCGAAAACAAGTCATAGTATAGTTTGTTGAAAAAAGAAAAAAAAAGTCAGTATAATATGTCGAAAAAAAGTCGGAAAAAAAATCATAGTATAATATGTCGAAAATAAAGTCAGAAAGAAAGTCATAGTATAATATGTCAGAAAAAGACAAAAAAAAGTCATAGTATAATATGTCAGAAAAAGAAAAAAAAGTCATAGTATAATTTGTCGAAAAAAAAGTCGGAAAAAAAGTCAGTATAATATGTCAAAAAAAGACAAAAGAAAGTCATAGTATAATATGTCAGAAAAAGACAAAAAAAAGTCAGTATAATATGTCAAAAAAAAGTCGGAAAACAAGTCATAGTATAATATGTCAAAAAAAGACAAAAAAAGTCACAGTATAATATGTCGAAAAAAAAGTCAGAAAGAAAGTCATAGTATAATATGTCAAAAAAAGACAAAAAAAAGTCATAGTATAGGATGTTGAAAAAAGATTTATAGTTTATTATGTCGAAAAAAGTCATAGTATATTATTTCGTAAAAAAAGTCAGTAAAATATGTTGAAAAAAAAGTCAGAAAAAAACTCATAGTATAATATGTCAAAAAAAAAGTCAGTATATTATGTTGAAAAAAAAGTCTGAAAAAAGTCATAGTATAATATGTTAAAAAAAAAGTCATAGTATAGTATGTCGAAAAAAGTCAGAAAAAAAGTCATAGTATAATATGTCGAAAAAAGAAAAAAAAAGTCATAGTATAATATGTCGAAAAAAAGTCAGAAAAAAAGTCAGTACATTATGTCGAAAACAAGTCATAGTATAGTTTGTCGAAAAAAGAAAAAAAAAGTCATAGTATAGGATGTTGAAAAAAGATTTATAGTTTATTATGTCGAAAAAAGTCATAGAATAGTATGTCGTAAAAAAAGTCATAGTATAATATGTCGAAAAAAAAAGTCATAGTATAATATGTCAGAAAAAAGAAAAAAAAAGTCATTGTATAATATGTCGAAAAAAAAGTCGGAAAAAAAGTCATAGTATAATATGTCGAAAAAAAAGTCGGAAAAAAAGTCATAGTATAATATGTCGAAAAAAAAGTCGGAAAAAAAGTCATAGTATAATATGTTAAAAAAAAGTCATAGTATAGTATGTCGAAGAAAGTCAGAAAAACAGTCATAGTATGTCGAAAAAAGTAAAAAAAAAAGTCATAGTATAAAATGTCGAAAAAAAGTCATAGTATATTATTTCGTAAAAAAAGTCATAGTATAATATGTTGAAAAAAAAGTCATAGTATAATATGTCGAAAAAAAAGTCATAGTATAAAATGTCGAAAAAAAGTCATAGTATATTATTTCATAAAAAAAGTCATAGTATAATAGGTCGAAAAAAAGTCAGTACATTATGTCGAAAACAAGTCATAGTATAGTTTGTTGAAAAAAGAAAAAAAAAGTCAGTATAATATGTCGAAAAAAAGTCGGAAAAAAAGTCATAGTATAATATGTCGAAAATAAAGTCAGAAAGAAAGTCATAGTATAATATGTCGAAAAAGACAAAAAAAAGTCATAGTATAATATGTCAGAAAAAGACAAAAAAAAGTCATAGTATAATATCTCAGAAAAAGAAAAAAAAGTCATAGTATAATTTGTCGAAAAAAAAGTCGGAAAAAAAGTCAGTATAATATGTCAAAAAAAGACAAAAGAACGTCATAGTATAATATGTCGAAAAAAAAGTCAGAAAAATTTATAGTATAGGATGTTGAAAAAAGATTTATAGTTTATTATGTCGAAAAAAGTCATAGTATATTATTTCGTAAAAAAAGTCAGTAAAATATGTTGAAAAAAAAGTCAGAAAAAAACTCATAGTATAATATGTCAAAAAAAAAGTCAGTATATTATGTTGAAAAAAAAGTCAGAAAAAAGTCATAGTATAATATGTCGAAAAAAAAGTCAGAAAAAAGTCATAGTATAATATGTTAAAAAAAAAGTCATAGTATAGTATGTCGAAAAAAGTCAGAAAAAAAGTCATAGTATAATATGTCGAAAAAAAAGTCAGAAAAAAATTATGTTATAATATGTCGAAAAAAAAATCGGAAAAAAAGTCATAGTATAGGATGTCGAAAAAAGAAAAAAAAGTCATAGTATAATATGTCGGGAAAAAAAGTCATAGTATAGGATGTCGAAAAAAGAAAAAAAAAGTCATAGTATAATATGTCAAAAAAAAAGTCAGGAAAAAGTCATAGTATAATATGTCGAAAAAAAAGTCGGAAAAAAAGTCATAGTATAATATGTCGAAAAAAAAGTCAGAAAGAAAGTCATAGTATAATATGTCGAAAAAAAAGTCGGAAAAAAAGTCAGTATAATATGTCAAAAAAAGACAAAAAAAAGTCATAGTATAGTATGTCGAAAAAAGTAAAAAAAAAAGTTATAGTATAAAATGTCGAAAAAAAGTCATAGTATATTATTTCGTAAAAAAAGTCATAGTATAATATGTCAAAAAAAGTCATAGTATAATATGTCGAAAAAAAAGTCAGAAAAAAACTCATAGTATAATATGTCGAAAAAAAAGTTGGAAAAAAACTCATAGTATAAAATGTCGAAAAAAAACTCATAGTATATTATTTCGTAAAAAAAGTCATAGTATAATATGTCGAAAAAAAAAGTCAGAAAAAAGTCATAGTATAATATGTCAAAAAAAAGTCAGAAAAAAGTCATAGTATAATATGTTAAAAAAAAGTCATAGTATAGTATGTCGAAAAAAGTAAAAAAAAAAAGTCATAGTATAATATGTCGAAAAAAAGTCGGAAAACAAGTCATAGTATAATATGTCGAAAAAAAAGTCGTAAAAAAAGTCATAGTATAATATGTCGAAAAAAAGTCGGAAAACAAGTCATAGTATAATATGTCGAAAAAAAAGTCGGAAAAAAAGTCATAGTATAATATGTCAAAAAAAAGTCAGAAAAATGTCATAGTATAATATGTTAAAAAAAAAGTCATAGTATAATATGTCAAAAAAAAGTCAGAAAAATGTCATAGTATAATATGTTAAAAAAAAAGTCATAGTATAATATGTCAAAAAAAAGTCAGAAAAATGTCATAGTATAATATGTTAAAAAAAAAGTCATAGTATAGTATGTCGAAAAAAGTCAGATAAAAAGTCATAGTATAATATGTCGGAAAAAAAGTCGGAAAAAAAGTCATAGTATAGGATGTTGAAAAAAGATTTATAGTTTATTATGTCGAAAAAAGTCATAGTATACTATGACTTATTTCAAAAGAAGTCATAGTATATAGTATGTAATAAAAAGTCATAGTATAGTATGTCATGTGATGCCTATTGTGGTTATGTGAGCTGTGTTTATATTTAATATTGTGGTTTTATTATTAACAATGCTCATAGAAACTATCCTGTTAACTAATTCCACTTGCTCGGCTGTAAGCTCATTAAATCTCCTTATTGATCATTTAGAAGAAGAAATACTGAATTCAGTAGTTGTATGCATCTATAAGAACACTTCATGTGTTTGTACAATATTTGTCAACAATTATAAGCTTTCCAATGAAAACATATTTTTTATTATGACAACAGTATTTATCTAATAAAACTTGCAATTTTTTCATAATTGTCTTACTGTCAACGAAAGCCCATGAAAATACTAAAAACCAGCAATAAATAGATTCTACTCAGAAGTAGAGCCAATGCATGGATAACATGCAGTGTGTACCACAGGCCTCTAGGTGTCAGTGTAACCATGACATTAAACTGCTGCCTCAGTCCAGAGAACACAGCAGGAACAAGGCCCTGTTCACACCTGGTATCACTTTGTGCTTATTTAAAGTTCAACCATGATGTGGTTTTGTTGCCTAAACACAACCGCGACTGTTTCACGGTAAGTGGCGTTAAATGAAAAGTCATAGTAAAATATGTCATAAAAGATAAAGTATGTCATAAGTATGTTTACTTATGTTTTTATCACAGTAGAATATGTCGTAAAAATGTCATAGATTAGTAGTTTATTTTGAAGTTACGTTAGTGACGTTTGTCACATGTTTTCCGTTCTTATGTTACGTTGATCACGCACGTATTTTACTTAGTTTAGTACTTCAATTTTATTTTAAGTGCAACCATGATGTGGATTTGTTGTGTAAACATAACCGCAACCGTTTCTCGGTAAGTGGCGTTAAATGACATGTAGGAAAGCCCAAAATGCTGAGAGAGCTGCATAAAAACCAGTCAAATGTCATGTACTTGGTGAAATATACGTGATTCTGGGTTCACAGCACCAAGAACATTACTGGAGTATCTGAGTAAAAGTACTTTATTACTGACACTGTCTCTATAAATCAGCAGCAGGACCCGTCTGTGACTGCGCCAACATGTTTTGGACGCACCATTAGATGCCGTCACATCCACACAGCTGTCAACCAGCGGCAGCAGCACAACGGCCTCCATACGATTTCACACAGGAGATTTCTCACAGTAATGGCTGCCAGGTGAAATGACAAGCGGGCGTCGGTGACGAGACGTGACAGCGGCGGGCGGGATATGAAGGAACGTCTCGACACCGCCGCCGACAAAGAGAACACAAAGAGCCGCGGCTAATTACGGCGGCTGTCAACAGGCTTCATTAGAGATGTAGCACAGCTAATGGAGGACTGCTGCCTCACAATGCTGCTGCTGCTCAGCACATTATTTATAGAACATAGACACACACACACACACACACACACACACACACACACACACACACACACACACAGACACACACACAGACACTCACACTCACGCACAAACACACACACACACACACACACACACACACACACACACACACACACACACACACACACACACACACACACACACACACACACACAGAGGATGTAGAGCAAGTGATAGATGTTTTTGGCCAGCAGGCGTTGCAGTTGGCTGCTGAGCTAATTTTTTTCTTCTTCTATGAAAATAGGATGATTTAAAAAAAATGACATGAGACATCTTTTATATGATTCATATATATACAGCCAATACTGTAGAGGACATATACATGTCTATATGTAAATATATGTAGTAGCCCTTCCAGGGGGCTGGAATCTAACTAAGTACATTAACTCAAGTACTGCACTTTATTCTTAAACTTAACTACGTAGTTTGTTGCCTAAACCTAACCAAGTCGACCTATTCTTAAACCTAACTACGTAGTTTGTTGCCTAAACCTAACCAAGTCGACCTTTTCCTAAACCTAACTAAGTAGTTTGTTGCCTAAACCTAACCAAGTCGAACTATTCCTAAACCTAACTAAGTAGTTTGTTGCCTAAACTTAACAATCTTAACGATCTATTCTTAAACCTAACTAAATAGTTTGTTGCCTAAACCTAACTAAATTGATTTCTCCCTAAACCTAACTCAGTAGTTTGTTGCCTAAACCTAACCAAGTCGATCTATTCTTAAACCTAACTAAGTAGTTTGTTGCCTAAACCTAACCAAGTCGAACTATTCCTAAACCTAACTAAATAGTTTGTTGCCTAAACGTAACCAAGTCGATCTTTTCCTAATCCTAAGTAGTTTTATTTTGAAAAGACTGGAGTGGAAACGGACCCCTGCATCACGTGTTTCTGGACAACAGTATCAATACGTTGCTGGAAGTCGTGCTGAGCGTCACGAATCAAAAGGTAAAGTCGTGTCTATGTAGACGAGTCCAATAGATTAGATTTCCCGATATACAGAAACGTGCCGACTCCTCCAGTCTCTATGGAAACAGGTCCAGTCCATCCTGTCCTCTCTGAGTGTTTCTCTGGAGGTGATTACTGGCCTGAGGAGTCCTCATCCAGGACTGACAGATACATCCTCTGTAATTCTGCTGTGTTTGATGTTGCTTTCAGAGCGGAGAACAACAGAAACACAGCAGAGAGAGAAGGAGATAAATGGAAGAGGAGGGACTGTTAGAAAGAGATAGAGGAGACACACTCACTAATCCTGTTTCTCTTTGTCTCCGTAGTGTTGCTACAACACGTCCACTTTCATCTGGAGGAAACACCGCTGTAATAATCACTTATACTCATATATGTGTGCATGAAGCTCTTAACGCCGTCACCGGCTACAGTAAATACAAGTCACAAGCCTCGGTCCGGATCCATCAGGTGGTGGAAATACCACGATACTGAGCACGGCGTTTAGCGTGCAATAAGGACGCCTTCCGCGTGTCTTTTGTACGCCATGTATCCTGAACCGACTGCGATGTAAACACATCAGCGTATAAATACTACGACAAGATTTAGTGACGTAGAATAAGAAGAGAGAAAGACCAATGATGACGGTGGATCCAACAAACACAGGACTTTTAACCAGGAGACGGTTGTTGACCAGAGTTTTGTAGTTGTGTTTTACTTAGTTTACTCAAAGAACGTATATCGATAAGAAGTGAAAGTCAATTATCAGCTCCCAGCAGCAGAGCTACGCCTCCGCCATTCTGGACTGAAAGCGACGACCAGACGGCAGTAAAACGTCCTCCCACAAAGAGACAACAGTAAAACGTCCTCCTACAAAGAGACAACAGTAAAACGTCCTCCTACGAAGAGACAACAGTAAAACGTCCTCTACAAAGAGACAACAGTAAAACGTCCTCCTACGAAGAGACAACAGTAAAACGTCCTCTACAAAGAGACAACAGTAAAACGTCCTCTACAAAGAGACAACAGTAAAACGTCCTCTACAAAGAGACAACAGTAAAACGTCCTCTACAAAGAGACAACAGTAAAACGTCCTCCTACAAAGAGACAACAGTAAAACGTCCTCCTACAAAGAGACAACAGTAAAACGTCCTCCTACAAAGAGACAACAGTAAAACGTCCTCTACAAAGAGACAACAGTAAAACGTCCTCTACAAAGAGACAACAGTAAAACGTCCTCCTACAAAGAGACAACAGTAAAACGTCCTCTACAAAGAGACAACAGTAAAACGTCCTCCTACGAAGAGACAACAGTAAAACGTCCTCTACAAAGAGACAACAGTAAAACGTCCTCCTACAAAGAGACAACAGTAAAACGTCCTCCTACGAAGAGACAACAGTAAAACGTCCTCCTACAAAGAGACAACAGTAAAACGTCCTCCTACGAAGAGACAACAGTAAAACGTCCTCCCACAAAGAGACAACAGTAAAACGTCCTCCTACGAAGAGACAACAGTAAAACGTCCTCCCACAAAGAGACAACAGTAAAACGTCCTCCTACAAAGAGACAACAGTAAAACGTCCTCCTACAAAGAGACAACAGTAAAACGTCCTCCTACAAAGAGACAACAGTAAAAAGTCCTCCTACAAAGAGACAACAGTAAAACGTCCTCTACAAAGAGACAACAGTAAAACGTCCTCCTACAAAGAGACAACAGTAAAACGTCCTCCTACAAAGAGACAACAGTAAAACGTCCTCCTACAAAGAGACAACAGTAAAATGTCCTCCTACAAAGAGACAACAGTAAAACGTCCTCTACAAAGAGACAACAGTAAAACGTCCTCTACAAAGAGACAACAGTAAAACATCCTCCTACAAAGAGACAACAGTAAAACGTCCTCCTACGAAGAGACAACAGTAAAACATCCTCCTACAAAGAGACAACAGTAAAACGTCCTCTACAAAGAGACAACAGTAAAACGTCCTCTACAAAGAGACAACAGTAAAACATCCTCCTACAAAGAGACAACAGTAAAACGTCCTCTACAAAGAGACAACAGTAAAACGTCCTCTACAAAGAGACAACAGTAAAACATCCTCTACAAAGAGACAACAGTAAAATGTCCTCTACGAAGAGACAACAGTAAAACGTCCTCTACAAAGAGACAACAGTAAAACGTCCTCCTACAAAGAGACAACAGTAAAACGTCCTCTACAAAGAGACAACAGTAAAACATCCTCCTACAAAGAGACAACAGTAAAACGTCCTCTACAAAGAGACAACAGTAAAACGTCCTCTACAAAGAGACAACAGTAAAACATCCTCCTACAAAGAGACAACAGTAAAACGTCCTCTACGAAGAGACAACAGTAAAACGTCCTCTACAAAGAGACAACAGTAAAACGTCCTCCTACAAAGAGACAACAGTAAAACGTCCTCTACAAAGAGACAACAGTAAAACGTCCTCTACAAAGAGACAACAGTAAAACGTCCTCTACGAAGAGACAACAGTAAAACGTCCTCCTACAAAGAGACAACAGTAAAACGTCCTCCCACAAAGAGACAACAGTAAAACATCCTCCTACAAAGAGACAACAGTAAAACGTCCTCTACGAAGAGACAACAGTAAAACGTCCTCCTACAAAGAGACAACAGTAAAACGTCCTCCCACAAAGAGACAACAGTAAAACGTCCTCTACAAAGAGACAACAGTAAAACGTCCTCTACAAAGAGACAACAGTAAAACGTCCTCTACAAAGAGACAACAGTAAAACATCCTCCTACAAAGAGACAACAGTAAAACGTCCTCTACGAAGAGACAACAGTAAAACGTCCTCTACAAAGAGACAACAGTAAAACGTCCTCCTACAAAGAGACAACAGTAAAACGTCCTCTACAAAGAGACAACAGTAAAACGTCCTCTACAAAGAGACAACAGTAAAACGTCCTCTACAAAGAGACAACAGTAAAACGTCCTCTACAAAGAGACAACAGTAAAACATCCTCCTACAAAGAGACAACAGTAAAACGTCCTCCTACAAAGAGACAACAGTAAAACGTCCTCCTACGAAGAGACAACAGTAAAACGTCCTCTACAAAGAGACAACAGTAAAACGTCCTCTACAAAGAGACAACAGTAAAACGTCCTCTACAAAGAGACAACAGTAAAACATCCTCCTACAAAGAGACAACAGTAAAACGTCCTCTACAAAGAGACAACAGTAAAACGTCCTCTACAAAGAGACAACAGTAAAACGTCCTCTACAAAGAGACAACAGTAAAACGTCCTCCTACAAAGAGACAACAGTAAAACGTCCTCCTACAGAGAGACAACAGTAAAACGTCCTCTACAAAGAGACAACAGTAAAACATCCTCCTACAAAGAGACAACAGTAAAACGTCCTCTACAAAGAGACAACAGTAAAACGTCCTCTACAAAGAGACAACAGTAAAACATCCTCCTACAAAGAGACAACAGTAAAACGTCCTCTACAAAGAGACAACAGTAAAACGTCCTCCTACAAAGAGACAACAGTAAAATGTCCTCCTACAAAGAGACAACAGTAAAACGTCCTCTACAAAGAGACAACAGTAAAACGTCCTCCTACAGAGAGACAACAGTAAAACGTCCTCTACAAAGAGACAACAGTAAAACGTCCTCTACAAAGAGACAACAGTAAAACGTCCTCTACAAAGAGACAACAGTAAAACGTCCTCCTACAAAGAGACAACAGTAAAACGTCCTCCTACAAAGAGACAACAGTAAAACGTCCTCTACAAAGAGACAACAGTAAAACGTCCTCCTACAAAGAGACAACAGTAAAACGTCCTCCTACAAAGAGACAACAGTAAAACGTCCTCTACAAAGAGACAACAGTAAAACGTCCTCCTACAAAGAGACAACAGTAAAACGTCCTCCTACAAAGAGACAACAGTAAAACGTCCTCCTACAAAGAGACAACAGTAAAACGTCCTCCTACAAAGAGACAACAGTAAAACGTCCTCTACAAAGAGACAACAGTAAAACGTCCTCTACAAAGAGACAACAGTAAAACGTCCTCCTACAAAGAGACAACAGTAAAACGTCCTCTACAAAGAGACAACAGTAAAACGTCCTCCTACAAAGAGACAACAGTAAAACGTCCTCTACAAAGAGACAACAGTAAAACGTCCTCTACAAAGAGACAACAGTAAAACATCCTCCTACAAAGAGACAACAGTAAAACGTCCTCTACAAAGAGACAACAGTAAAACGTCCTCCTACAAAGAGACAACAGTAAAACGTCCTCTACAAAGAGACAACAGTAAAACGTCCTCTACAAAGAGACAACAGTAAAACGTCCTCCTACAAAGAGACAACAGTAAAACGTCCTCCTACAAAGAGACAACAGTAAAACGTCCTCCTACAAAGAGACAACAGTAAAACGTCCTCTACAAAGAGACAACAGTAAAACGTCCTCCTACAAAGAGACAACAGTAAAACGTCCTCCTACAAAGAGACAACAGTAAAACGTCCTCTACAAAGAGACAACAGTAAAACGTCCTCTACAAAGAGACAACAGTAAAACGTCCTCTACAAAGAGACAACAGTAAAACGTCCTCTACAAAGAGACAACAGTAAAACATCCTCCTACAAAGAGACAACAGTAAAACGTCCTCCTACAAAGAGACAACAGTAAAACGTCCTCTACGAAGAGACAACAGTAAAACGTCCTCTACAAAGAGACAACAGTAAAACGTCCTCTACAAAGAGACAACAGTAAAACGTCCTCTACAAAGAGACAACAGTAAAACGTCCTCCTACAAAGAGACAACAGTAAAACATCCTCCTACAAAGAGACAACAGTAAAACATCCTCCTACAAAGAGACAACAGTAAAACGTCCTCCTACAAAGAGACAACAGTAAAACGTCCTCTACAAAGAGACAACAGTAAAACGTCCTCTACAAAGAGACAACAGTAAAACATCCTCCTACAAAGAGACAACAGTAAAACGTCCTCCTACAAAGAGACAACAGTAAAACGTCCTCCCACAAAGAGACAACAGTAAAACGTCCTCTACAAAGAGACAACAGTAAAACGTCCTCTACAAAGAGACAACAGTAAAACATCCTCCTACAAAGAGACAACAGTAAAACGTCCTCCTACAAAGAGACAACAGTAAAACGTCCTCTACAAAGAGACAACAGTAAAACGTCCTCCTACAAAGAGACAACAGTAAAACGTCCTCTACAAAGAGACAACAGTAAAACGTCCTCTACAAAGAGACAACAGTAAAACATCCTCCTACAAAGAGACAACAGTAAAACGTCCTCTACAAAGAGACAACAGTAAAACGTCCTCCTACAAAGAGACAACAGTAAAACGTCCTCTACAAAGAGACAACAGTAAAACGTCCTCTACAAAGAGACAACAGTAAAACGTCCTCTACAAAGAGACAACAGTAAAACGTCCTCTACAAAGAGACAACAGTAAAACGTCCGCCTTCAAAGAGACAACAGTAAAACGTCCTCTACAAAGAGACAACAGTAAAACGTCCTCCTACAAAGAGACAACAGTAAAACATCCTACTACAAAGAGACAACAGTAAAACGTCCTCTACAAAGAGACAACAGTAAAACATCCTCCTACAAAGAGACAACAGTAAAACGTCCTCTACAAAGAGACAACAGTAAAACGTCCTCTACAAAGAGACAACAGTAAAACGTCCTCTACAAAGAGACAACAGTAAAACATCCTCCTACAAAGAGACAACAGTAAAACGTCCTCCTACAAAGAGACAACAGTAAAACGTCCTCTACAAAGAGACAACAGTAAAACGTCCTCTACAAAGAGACAACAGTAAAACGTCCTCTACAAAGAGACAACAGTAAAACGTCCTCCTACAAAGAGACAACAGTAAAACGTCCTCTACAAAGAGACAACAGTAAAACGTCCTCTACAAAGAGACAGTAAAACGTCCTCCTACAAAGAGACAACAGTAAAACGTCCTCCTACAAAGAGACAACAGTAAAACGTCCTACTACAAAGAGACAACAGTAAAACGTCCTCTACAAAGAGACAACAGTAAAACGTCCTCTACAAAGAGACAACAGTAAAACGTCCTCTACAAAGAGACAACAGTAAAACATCCTCCTACAAAGAGACAACAGTAAAACGTCCTCCTACAAAGAGACAACAGTAAAACGTCCTCTACAAAGAGACAACAGTAAAACGTCCTCTACAAAGAGACAACAGTAAAACGTCCTCCTACAAAGAGACAACAGTAAAACGTCCTCTACAAAGAGACAGTAAAACGTCCTCCTACAAAGAGACAACAGTAAAACATCCTCCTACAAAGAGACAACAGTAAAACGTCCTCTACAAAGAGACAACAGTAAAACGTCCTCTACAAAGAGACAACAGTAAAACATCCTCCTACAAAGAGACAACAGTAAAACGTCCTCTACAAAGAGACAACAGTAAAACGTCCTCTACAAAGAGACAACAGTAAAACGTCCTCTACAAAGAGACAACAGTAAAACGTCCTCTACAAAGAGACAACAGTAAAACGTCCTCTACAAAGAGACAACAGTAAAACGTCCTCCTACAGAGAGACAACAGTAAAACGTCCTCCTACAAAGAGACAACAGTAAAACGTCCTCTACAAAGAGACAACAGTAAAACGTCCTCTACAAAGAGACAACAGTAAAACTACATTATTTATATTTCATTGTCATATCCTACTGAGATGTGTTGAACAATAAAAACATAAATATGCATACTATTATAACTATTTACTTATCTATTTATAAGTGAACCTAACTAAGTAGTTGTTTTATTAAAAAAAAGCCTTAATCACTGTTTAATAATCAGAAATACTTTATTGATCCCCGGAGGAAATTACAGTTGTTCCATTTTAGAATAAACATATAAATATAAATATATATATATATAAACATAGAGAAGTTATAAGAAAAACAGAAATAAGAAGATGAAATGTAAATATGTGTATATTATCAAAAATAAATACAAATATAAAATGAACTATCAAAGAAATCTCATAAACTGAAGAACATCAGATTACTGCAGATCATTTACATGTTTTAATGAAATCATTTTAACATTTTTACTTAATACAAAAATAATTACAAGTTCCATATTCATCTATTATCTATGTTACTTTTCCTGATGTTTTAGGTTTTTGCCGTGGAATCGGTTCAGTATCGGTTCAGTATCTATCGGGTCAGTATCTATCGGTTCGGTATCGGTTCAGTATCGGTTCAGTATCTATCGGGTCAGTATCTATCGGTTCGGTATCGGTTCAGTATCGGTTCGGTATCGGTTCAGTACCGGTTCGGTATCGGTTCAGTACCAGTTCAGTATTGGTTCGGTATCGGTTCAGTATCGGTATCCAGATATTTATGTAGCGTATCGGATCCAAGTCAGTAGTTCGGAATCGTGACGACATTAGGTCGACTTCAATCTTGTGACTCCCTGAATGCCCACAAACCATGAAGTAATGTTAGTAGAGAAGAAACCCGTCTATAATGAATAGATGAGCTGGTGAATGAGGGAATGCAGCTGCTGCCAGCTGTGAACACATCATGGGTCTCCTCAGACAGAGAATGTTGACACAGTAAAACTAACAGAGACATGAATACTGCAGCGAGCCGCGGCGACCACGGTGAGATCTGATCCCCGTTCAGGAGCCCGGCGGCGAAACAGAGAGGAAACACGTCTTTAACCGCTGGACAAACAGCAGCAGAGGGGCTGTCTGTCTCCGTCTCCGTCTCTGTGAGAGGACACGCTGCTGTCTCTGATTTAATAATAGAAACTAATATGACACTCTCTCTTCATCCCAGCTGACAGCAGCTGTGTAACATCAGGATGATGATGAACTAACTGTTTTAATTCATCAGGGTCACGAGGTTGAACTGAAGAAATGAAGAAACGCACTGGAAGTGGTGACAGCAGTAATTAAAGGGACGGCGTCTCGTGATGAGATTATGTCGGTTCACATTAATAAAATCATTATCATGAATTAGAGAATAGAAATAAAGACATGAATGTATTAAATACGGCGTATGAATGAAGTTATTTCAACAACAAAAACAACAGCGTTCTCGCTTTAGGGGTCATTGAACGCCACGTAGTCTGAACTGACTCTAATATAAATGCATTAACTTGTTAACCTCTAGACCATGAAGGGAACAAGTTGAATCATCACTTCTAGAGACTTTTACTTTGTAAAATCTCTAAATGAATCCAGTAAATGTTTGACTCTCATCATGTCTGTAGTCAGAGACGTCCTGAAGTCAAATAGATCAGGATCAATGGCAGGAATTATTTATTATCCAGCAACCCAACAAATCAAAGAATAAAGACGTTTCCCTCTCAGATTAGTGGGACTTTCTTCTTCATTTATAATGTTTTATACTTCTGCTGAATATAATCCATCAATCTGATTTCCATAGATGTATTTAGTATCTACAGTTCCCTTTAACACCTTATTTTGAAAAGTGGACGTAGTCCCACGTGTCTACTTCCTCTAACTTCTTAGTTTATAGAGTCATTTTAAGGCCAGTGAACACGTCCCCCCCCAGAACCAATCACATCGCTGTTTGTCCAGAGAACCAATCACATCGCTGTTTGTCCAGAGAACCAATCACATCACTGCCTGACCAGAGAACCAATCACATCGCTGCCTGACCAGAGAACCAATCACATCGCTGTTTGTCCAGAGAACCAATCACATCGCTGCCTGACCAGAGAACCAATCACATCACTGCCTGACCAGAGAACCAATCACATCGCTGCCTGACCAGAGAACCAATCACATCGCTGTTTGTCCAGAGAACCAATCACATCACTGCCTGACCAGAGAACCAATCACATCACTGCCTGACCAGAGAACCAATCACATCGCTGCCTGACCAGAGAACCAATCACATCGCTGCCTGACCAGAGAACCAATCACATCGCTGCCTGACCAGAGAACCAATCACATCGCTGTTTGTCCAGAGAACCAATCACATCGCTGCCTGACCAGAGAACCAATCAGCAGCGTGTTTTATCTTTTTTAGTCTAGTTGATTATTACAAAAACACACTTTTTATCATTTTATATAAATATATATCATACACAATAATAATTATTATGTTTTACAGTGTTCTACAGTATATAGTTATATATATATATAACTATATATATAACTATATATAACTATATATAACTCTGTTTACCATAGACTGAAGCTCTGCTCCACTATTTCACCCGTTCCTCCGGGTTTCATCAGCAGCCTCTCACATCCTCCTGTCAGCCTGATGGACGACTACAGACACTCAACTCTAGTTAAACTACTGGTACTTTGCAGAGACGGACCAGGAGGACCAGGAGGTGGACCAGGAGGTGAACCAGGAGGTGGACCAGGAGGCGGAACAGGAGGCGGACCTGGAAGTGAACCAGGAGGCGGACCAGGAGGCGGACCTGGAGGTGAACCAGGAGGCGGAACAGGAGGCGGACCTGGAGGTGAACCAGGAGGCGGACCAGGAGAACCAGGAGGTGGACCAGGAGGTGAACCAGGAGGTGGACCAGGAGGCGGACCTGGAGGTGAACCAGGAGGCGGAACAGGAGGCGGACCTGGAAGTGAACCAGGAGGCGGACCAGGAGGCGGACCAGGAGGCGGACCTGGAGGTGAACCAGGAGGCGGAACAGGAGGCGGACCTGGAGGTGAACCAGGAGGCGGACCAGGAGGACCAGGAGGTGGACCAGGAGGTGAACCAGGAGGTGGACCAGGAGGCGGACCTGGAGGTGAACCAGGAGGCGGAACAGGAGGCGGACCTGGAGGCGAACCAGGAGGCGGACCAGGAGGCGGACCAGGAGGCGGACCTGGAGGTGAACCAGGAGGCGGACCAGGAGGCGGACCTGGAGATGGACCAGGATGCATTGCACGTAAACGGCGAGTTGGCTACGTTACAGCAGCTCTTTTAAACTGAATTGAAGAAGTAAGAACAGAACTTGGACACTCAGACTCGTCTCATTCCAACAGGACAGAAACAACAACAAACTCACCACAACGTCTCCTCCTCTTCATCATCTTCATCTCCTCGTCTTCATCCAGAAGATAACTCACTGATCTGTCATTTACTCTCATTTAAAATCATCTTTATTCATTTAATCTGATTTAAACAGTTTAGAACTTCAGCTTCTTCGTACATAATGAATAACTTAAGAGGAATGATTCAGTCTCATATCGTCTTTAAAAACTCCACCAGTCTCTCGTGTTTCCATCCCGGAGCCGGACTCCCCAAATAACATGTCCTTTCTCCTCCTTCAGTTTCCATCCATGATCTCTGCAGGAAGATAAAACTCCAAACCTCAGAGTTAGTCCGAAGATTTAAACCTGGAACCTTCGTTGATTTCATCCAAACATGTTGGCCCAAATAAAAATGTTGTGTTTACGCACCAACTCCAGAACTGTCAATATTCTGTATATATATATATTCAGTATTTCAGAGCCGTGGTCGGGGCCATAGATTCTAATTTACTGATATTTCAGAGTCGTGGTCGGGGCCATAGATTCTAACTTACTGATATTATAGAGTCGTGGTCGGGGCCATAGATTCTAACTTACTGATATTTCAGAGTCGTGGTCGGGGCCATAGATTCTAACTTACTGATATTATAGAGTCGTGGTCGGGGCCATAGATTCTAACTTACTGATATTATAGAGTCGTGGTCGGGGCCATAGATTCTAACTTACTGATATTATAGAGTCGTGGTCGGGGCCATAGATTCTAACTTACTGATATTTCAGAGTCGTGGTCGGGGCCATAGATTCTAACTTACTGATATTATAGAGTCGTGGTCGGGGCCATAGATTCTAACTTACTGATATTTCAGAGTCGTGGTCGGGGCCATAGATTCTAACTTACTGATATTATAGAGTCGTGGTCGGGGCCATAGATTCTAACTTACTGATATTTCAGAGTCGTGGTCGGGGCCATAGATTCTAACTTACTGATATTTCAGAGCCGTGGTCGGGGCCATAGATTCTAACTTACTGATATTTCAGAGTCGTGGTCGGGGCCATAGATTCTAACTTACTGATATTATAGAGTCGTGGTCGGGGCCATAGATTCTAACTTACTGATATTATAGAGTCGTGGTCGGGGCCATAGATTCTAACTTACTGATATTTCAGAGCCGTGGTCGGGGCCATAGATTCTAACTTACTGATATTTCAGAGTCGTGGTCGGGGCCATAGATTCTAACTTACTGATATTTCAGAGCCGTGGTTGGGGCCATAGATTCTAACTTACTGATATTTCAGAGCCGTGGTCGGGGCCATAGATTCTAACTTACTGATATTATAGAAACGTGGTCGGGGCCATAGATTCTAACTTACTGATATTTCAGAGCCGTGGTCGGGGCCATAGATTCTAACTTACTGATATTATAGAAACGTGGTCGGGGCCATAGATTCTAACTTACTGATATTTCAGAGCCGTGGTCGGGGCCATAGATTCTAACTTACTGATATTATAGAAACGTGGTCGGGGCCATAGATTCTAACTTACTGATATTTCAGAGTCGTGGTCGGGGCCATAGATTCTAACTTACTGATATTTCAGAGCCGTGGTCGGGGCCATAGATTCTAACTTACTGATATTTCAGAGCCGTGGTCGGGGCCATAGATTCTAACTTATTGATATTTCAGAGCCGTGGTCGGGGCCATAGATTCTAACTTATTGATATTTCAGAGTCGTGGTCGGGGCCATAGATTCTAACTTACTGATATTATAGAGTCGTGGTCGGGGCCATAGATTCTAACTTACTGATATTTCAGAGCCATGGTCGGGGCCATAGATTCTAACTTACTGATATTTCAGAGTCGTGGTCGGGGCCATAGATTCTAACTTACTGATATTATAGAGTCGTGGTCGGGGCCATAGATTCTAACTTACTGATATTTCAGAGTCGTGGTCGGGGCCATAGATTCTAACTTACTGATATTATAGAATCGTTGTCGGGGCCATAGATTCTAACTTACTGATATTATAGAGTCGTGGTCGGGGCCATAGATTCTAACTTACTGATATTTCAGAGCCGTGGTCGGGGCCATAGATTCTAACTTACTGATATTTCAGAGCCGTGGTCGGGGCCATAGATTCTAACTTACTGATATTTCAGAGCCGTGGTCGGGGCCATAGATTCTAACTTACTGATATATCAGAGCCGTGGTCGGGGCCATAGATTCTAACTTACTGATATTTCAGAGCCGTGGTCGGGGCCATAGATTCTAACTTACTGATATTTCAGAGCCGTGGTCGGGGCCATAGATTCTAACTTACTGATATTTCAGAGCCGTGGTCGGGGCCATAGATTCTAACTTACTGATATATCAGAGCCGTGGTCGGGGCCATAGATTCTAACTTACTGATATTTCAGAGTCGTGGTCGGGGCCATAGATTCTAACTTACTGATATTTCAGAGTCGTGGTCGGGGCAGTAGAATGTTTCTGATCAGTTGATCTGATGACAGATTAAAGAGTTGGTGTGTAAACTCCTGAATGAAGCTCTTATTTTGTTGATAAATGAGGTTTGACAGATTTGAACGTTGAAGGATCAGCTTTGGTTTAACTCTTCTTCTCTTTGTGTCGGGTTTTATACTCCGGGTGTCCCCGTGACGAGACCACCGAAGACCAGGATTCAGGTTCAGAGACCCGGATCAGGTGAAACCAGTCGGTCCGTCTCCACCTGACCTCAGGACGTGAACACCCGTGTCCTCCACGGCGTCCGACACGCCGCCGTATATCCAATCCGATCTGGGACAGACGAACACGCACGCGCACACACACACACACACACACACACACACACACACACACGTGTAGATTGAGTGTGTATCTGTTCACGTCAGTGTGTTTCTCAGTGTGTGTGTGTGTGCGTTCTGCCGGCGTCACGCCGACCCGAGGCTGTCGAAACCGCAGAACTTCCACCGCTTCTCCAGAGTCGCTCCGACGCCGCTCAGCTCCTGTCTGAACATAGAGGGGAGACGGACCATGAGACGCTCCAGCTCCCCCGCCGACACCTGAGAGACACACGGACAGAGAGACATGTTGATTATACTGATATCACCTGAAACTGGAAAACCTGATGAATCCATCGGTACCAACCAGGTCAGACTAGCTGGTCATGAAGGAGGTTAAATAACGCTCCAAACTTACACTAAATGTTGAAGAGGAAAAACTATCATGTTCATTTTCAAAGGGGTCCCTTGACCTCAACATATGTGAATGTGTGTAGATTTTTGTCCGAAGAAAAGTCTGAAAAATGTCCGAATAAATGTTCCAAATATTTTCGAAAAACGTAAAAAAAAAAGTCTGACATTTTTTCCAAAAAAAGTCAGAAAAATATTTTTAAAAAAGTAAGAAAATTGTCAAAATAATGTCCAAAAAAAAATCAGAAAAATGTCTGAAAAAATAAATTCATTATTATTTTAATTGATTGACAGCCCTATTATTTATATAATAAATACAATATTACAATTTTTTTTTTTTTGCAATTATATTAGCTGGAGTTACTTTCAAAATTAAGATTTTATATAAAAAAACATATGTTGAATTTATTAAATACAAATTATCCATAATAAATCTAAAAAGACGGTAATATTCAGAGTGATTGTGTGTTGTGTGTTGTGTATTGTGTATTGTGTGTTGTGTGTTGTGTGTTGTGTGTTGTGTGTTGTGTATTTTACTGCCAGAGCAGCAGAGGAGAGCAGAGAGCGTCTCTACCTTGGAGTCCAGTCTCTGGATGTACGACCACAGATACTCCAGGTTGGCTCCGAAGGGATGGACGTGGAGGAAGGTCGATATCACGCCTGCAGAGAGGAAGACAGACACAGTGAGAGTCAACACGTCTCTCTGTCAGAGACATGTTTACAAAGACAAGTCTCCATCAGACCTGTGAAATCAATACATATACTTCATACAGATATTATTTAACACGTCACACGTCTTTCAGGTCAATTAAGCTCAAAGTACACACTCCAACAGTGAAGGTGTTTCCTCTCAGTGTTCATAGAGCTTTAACAGTGAAGGTGTTTCCTCTCAGTGTTCATAGAGCTTTAACAGTGAAGGTGTTTCCTCTCAGTGTTCATAGAGCTTTAACAGTGAAGGTGTTTCCTCTCAGTGTTCATAGAGCTGTAATCCCAGCGGCTGATGGAGGCAGCAGACTGAGAGGACATCAGGAGGTTCAGACTCATGAAGAGCTGCACAATAAACTCACAGCTCCATAAGAACCGCTGGCCGGAGCACAAATAGCTCTTGAGTTGATTATAACTGAGAGGTCCTGAGAAGGTAGGCAGCCATGCAGACGGAGGGGGGGTAGAGCGGCGTCCCCTGGAGGACGCCACAAAGCCAATATTTATTTCCTTGATTTATGTGGCGAAACGCCGGCAATTACAGACAGACCTAATTCAATTCCTTCCAGCAGGCCTGATGACATGGGACAGAGGAGGACTGGGGGGGGGGCACAAGTTTAATGATGTTGAAATATATATATATATATATATCTGCTTCATCTGAGTCTATGTGGAGGTAGAAGGAAGTTACTGCTTTTATTGTGGTAGTCTGAGTAACGTGACGTCATGTCTTTTATTGTGGTAGTCTGAGTAACGTGACATCATATCTTTTATTGTGGTAGTCTGAGTAACGTGACGTCATGTCTTTTATTGTCGTAGTCTGAGTAACGTGACGTCATGTCTTTTATTGTCGTAGTCTGAGTAACGTGACGTCATGTCTTTTATTGTCGTAGTCTGAGTAACGTGACGTCATATCCGTTCCGTATCCGTCAACCAAAACAAAGCTCAGAGAGTGTAAAACGCTGGAGGGTCGTCGTGGATACGACCTGCACCCTCCAGTGTTAAATCCAGTGTGGTAAACACTACACACTATACACACTATACTAAACACTACACATCCAGGAAAGGATGGAAACACTTTGGGTTTCACACATTGACAGGAAAAGCAGAGCTAGACTGAATGTCTATATGTCTGAAGAAAAGTCAGAAACATTTCTGAAATGTGTCCAAAAAAAATCTTTAAAAAAGCCCGAAGTATGTCCGAAATATGTCATAAAAAAGGCCTAAAAAGGGCAGAAATATGCTCAAACAAAAGTCTGAAATATGTCTGAATAAAAACGTCTGGAAAAAGGTGTGAAAACGTGATGAGGAAACGTTGTGGTATTGCGGTAACACCCTGGCATGCATCCATGTATATGAACATGAATATAAAGTCAGGTGTCTGTATAATGTGTAACCTCCAGCAGCAGGAGGAGGAAGAGGAGGAGGAGGAGGAGGAGGAGGAGGAGGAGGAGCAGGAAGACAGAGCGCTGGGCCTCCTCTCTCCTTCATATCTGGATTTCTGGGCCTCACTAAGAGAGATTAATGTGCTGCTGTTCCTGCTGCTCTCTTCGGCTCCGGACAAAGCAGCCGCTTCACTACAAATAATACAGATAGCTGAGCGCTGTCCCCCGTCCCCCGTCCCCCGTCCTCCGTCCTCCCTCCTCCTCCTCCTCCTCTACCTCCTCCTCCTCCTCCTTCTCCTGCTGCTGCTGCTGCTGAGTAAGAGGAGGATTTATAGGACGAAGAGCAGCAGCAGTAATGGATTCAGCTGCTGTGGAGCTGCAGAGTGAGATGCATGAATGTGATCTCAGAAGAAGATAGGAAGAGAAAGAAGAGGCGGTTTGTGTTTCAGTCTGCATCACTGCTCCCTCCAACACCCCCCCACACACGAGGTGTCAAGTTCTGCACTTCATTTATGTGTTCAGTCATCTTTAATGTTCTGCTAACACAGAACACAGAACATCCCCATCATCAGGAGGTTCCAGTCAAACATGTCATCATCCCACAATGTGCATAAGAACCGTCTGGAGCTGGGAGGTTCTTTACACAGCAGAGCAAACGAAAAGATCAGAGCAGCAAATCAGCTCAGACGTTCAGCTCTGGGATCCGCAGCAGAACACAGCAGAACACAGCAGAATACAGCAGAACGAGCAGAACACAGAAGAACGAGCAGAACACAGCAAAACACAGCAGAACGAGCAGAATGCAGCAGAACACAGCAGAATACAGCAGAACGAGCAGAACACAGAAGAACGAGCAGAACACAGCAGAACACAGCCGAACACAGCAGAACACAACAGAACACAACAGAATGCAGCAGAACGAACAGAACGCAGCAGAACGCAGCAGAACAAAGCAGAACACAGCAGAACGAGCAGAACGCTGCAGAACGAACGGAATGAGCAGAACGCAGCAGAACACAGCAGAACGAACAGAACGAGCAGAACGCAGCAGAACGAGCAGAACGAGCAGAACGCAGCAGAACGCAGCAGAACGCAGCTGAACTGGCTGAACGCAGCAGAACGAGCAGAACGCAGC
The DNA here is from genome assembly GCF_015220745.1 of Sebastes umbrosus. Lineage (NCBI taxonomy): Eukaryota > Metazoa > Chordata > Actinopteri > Perciformes > Sebastidae > Sebastes > Sebastes umbrosus. The sequence continues at coordinate 310,200 of NC_051281.1, forward strand.
AGAACAAGCAGAACGAGCAGAACGCAGCAGAACGCAGCAGAACGAGCAGAACGAGCAGAACGCAGCAGAACGCAGCTGAACGAGCAGAACCCAGGAGAACGAGCAGAACGCAGCAGAACGAACAGAACGCAGCAGAACGCAGCAGAACGAGCAGAACGAACAGAACGCAGCAGAACGCAGCAGAACGAGCAGAACGAGCAGAACGCAGCAGAACGAGCAGAACGAACAGAACGCAGCAGAACGAACAGAACGAACAGAACGCAGCAGAACGAACAGAACGCAGCAGAACGCAGCAGAACGCAGCAGAACCCAGCAGAACGCAGCAGAACGAACAGAACGCAGCAGAACGCAGCAGAACGCAGCAGAACCCAGCAGAACGAGCAGAACGCAGCAGAACGCAGCTGAACGCAGCAGAACGCAGCAGAACGAACAGAACGAGCAGAACCCAGCAGAACGAGCAGAACGCAGCAGAACGAACAGAACGAGCAGAACGCAGCAGAACGAACAGAACGCAGCAGAACGCAGCAGAACCCAGCAGAACGAGCAGAACGCAGCAGAACGAACAGAACGAGCAGAACGCAGCAGAACGCAACTGAACGCAGCAGAACGCAGCAGAACCCAGCAGAACGAACAGAACGCAGCAGAACGCAGCAGAACGAACAGAACGAGCAGAACGAACAGAACGAGCAGAACGCAGCAGAACGAACAGAACGCAGCAGAACGCAGCAGAATGAACAGAACGCAGCAGAACACAGCAGAACGAGCAGAACGCAGCAGAACGAACAGAACGCAGCAGAACGAACAGAACGCAGCAGAACGCAGCAGAACGAGCAGAACGCGGAAGAACGCAGCAGAACACAGCAGAACACAGAAGAACGCAGCAGAACGAACAGAACGAGCAGAACGCAGCAGAACGAACAGAACGCAGCAGAACGAAGCTGAACGCAGCAGAACGCAGCAGAACACAGCAGAACGAGCAGAACGCAGCAGAACGCAACAGAACGCAGCAGAACGCAGCAGAACGAGCAGAATGAACAGAACGAGCAGAACGCAGCAGAACGAACAGAACGCAGCAGAACGAGCAGAACGCAGCAGAACAAGCAAAACGCAGCAGAACGCAGCAGAACGCAGCAGAACGCAGCAGAACGAGCAGAACGAACAGAACGCAGCAGAACAAGCAGAACAAGCAAAACACAGCAGAACACAGAAGAACGCAGCAGAACGAGCAGAACGAACAGAAAGCAGCAGAACGAACAGAACGAGCAGAACGCAGCAGAACGAACAGAACGCAGCAGAACGAACAGAACGAGCAGAACGCAGCAGAACGAACAGAACGCAGCAGAACGAAGCTGAACGCAGCAGAACGCAGCAGAACACAGCAGAACGAGCAGAACGCAGCAGAACGCAACATAACGCAGCAGAACGCAGCAGAACAAGCAGAACGCAGCAGAACGAACAGAACGCAGCAGAACGCAGCAGAACGCAGCAGAACGAACAGAACGCAGAAGAACGCAGCAGAACGAGCAGAACGAACAGAACGCAGAAGAACGCAGCAGAACGAGCAGAACGAACAGAACGAGCAGAACGCAGCAGAACGAACAGAACGCAGCAGAACGCAGCAGAACGAGCAGAACGCGGAAGAACGCAGCAGAACACAGCAGAACACAGAAGAACGCAGAAGAACGCAGCAGAACGCAGCAGAAAGAACAGAACGCAGCAGAACGCAGCAGAACGAGCAGAACGCAGCAGAACGCAGCAGAACGAACAGAACGCAGCAGAACGAGCAGAACGCAGCAGAACGAACAGAACGCAGCAGAACGCAGCAGAACGAGCAGAACGCGGAAGAACGCAGCAGAACACAGCAGAACGCAGAAGAACGCAGAAGAACGCAGCAGAACGCAGCAGAACGCAGCAGAACACAGCAGAACACAGCAGAACGAGCAGAATGAACAGAACGAGCAGAACGCAGCAGAACACAGAAGAACGCAGCAGAACGAGCAGAACGCAGCAGAACGAGCAGAACGCAGCAGAACAAGCAAAACGCAGCAGAACGCAGCAGAACGCAGCAGAACGCAGCAGAACGAGCAGAACGAACAGAACGCAGCAGAACGCAGCAGAACGAACAGAACGAGCAGAACGCAACAGAACGCAGCAGGACGAAGCTGAACGCAGCAGAACGCAGCAGAACACAGCAGAACGAGCAGAACGCAGCAGAACGCAACAGAACGCAGCAGAACGCAGCAGAACGAGCAGAACGCAGCAGAACGAACAGAACGCAGCAGAACGCAGCAGAACGCAGCTGAACACAGCAGAACGAGCAGAACGCAGCAGAACGAACAGAACGCAGAAGAACGCAGCAGAACGCAGCAGAACGAGCAGAACGAACAGAACGAGCAGAACACAGCAGAACGAACAGAACGCAGCAGAACGCAGCAGAACGAGCAGAACGCAGCAGAACGCAGCAGAACACAGCAGAACACAGAAGAACGCAGCAGAACGAACAGAACGCAGAAGAATGCAGCAGAACGAGCAGAATGAACAGAACGAACAGAACGCAGAAGAACGCAACAGAACGCAGCAGAACGCAGCAGAACGAACAGAACGCAGCAGAACGCAGCAGAACACAGAAGAATGCAGCAGAACGAGCAGAATGAACAGAACGAACAGAACGCAGAAGAACGCAACAGAACGCAGCAGAACGCAGCAGAACGCAGCAGAACGCAGCAGAACGCAGCAGAACACAGCAGAACGCAGCTGAACACAGCAGAACACAGAAGAACGCAGCAGAACGAACAGAACGAGCAGAACACAGCAGAACGCAGCAGAACACAGAAGAATGCAGCAGAACGAGCAGAACGAGCAGAACACAGCAGAACGCAGAAGAACGCAGCAGAACGAACATAACGAGCAGAACACAGCAGAACGCAGAAGAACGCAGCAGAACGAACAGAACGAGCAGAACACAGCAGAACGCAGAAGAACGCAGCAGAACGAACAAAACGAGCAGAACACAGCAGAACGCAGAAGAACGCAGCAGAACGAACATAACGCAGCAGAACGCAGCAGAACGAACAGAACGCAGCAGAACGAACAGAACGCAGCAGAATGAACATAACGCAGCAGAACGCAGCAGAACGAACAGAACGCAGCAGAACGAACAGAACGCAGCAGAACGAGCTGAACGAGCTGAATGAGCAGAACGCAGCAGAACGCAGCAGAACTAACAGAACGCAGCAGAACGCAGCAGAACGAACAGAACGCAGCAGAACGAACAGAACGCAGCAGAATGAGCAGAACGAACAGAACGCAGCAGAACGAAGAGAACGCAGCAGAACGAACACAACGCAGCAGAACGAACAGAACGCAGCAGAACGCAGCAGAACTAACAGAACGCAGCAGAACGCAGCAGAACGAACAGAACGCAGCAGAACGAACAGAACGCAGCAGAACGAACAGAACGCAGCAGAACGCAGCAGAACGAACAGAACGCAGCAGAACGAACAGAACGCAGCAGAACGAACAGAACGAACAGAACGCAGCAGAACGAACAGAACGCAGCAGAACGAACAGAACGCAGCAGAACGCAGAAGAACGCAGCAGAACGAACAGAACGAGCAGAACACAGCAGAACGCAGAAGAACGCAGCAGAACGAGCAGAACGCAGCAGAACACAGAAGAACGCAGCAGAACGAGCAGAACAAGCAGAACAAGCAAAACACAGCAGAACACAGCAGAACACAGAAGAACGCAGCAGAACGAGCAGAACGCAGCAGAACACAGAAGAATGCAGCAGAACGAGCAGAACGAACAGAACGCAGCAGAATGAACATAACGCAGCAGAACACAGAAGAACGCAGCAGAACGAGCAGAACGAACAGAACGCAGCAGAATGAACATAACGCAGCAGAACGCAGCAGAACGAGCTGAATGAGCAGAACGCAGCAGAACGAACAGAACGCAGCAGAACGAGCAGAACGCAGCAGAACGAACAGAACGCAGCAGAATGAACATAACGCAGCAGAACGCAGCAGAACGAACAGAACGCAGCAGAACGAACAGAACGCAGCAGAACGAACAGAACGAACAGAACGCAGCAGAACGAACAGAACGCAGCAGAACGAACAGAACGAACAGAACGCAGCAGAACGAACAGAACGCAGCAGAACGCAGCAGAACGAACAGAACGCAGCAGAACGAACAGAACGCAGCAGAACGAACAGAACAAACAGAACGCAGCAGAACGAACAGAACGCAGCAGAACGAGCTGAACGAGCTGAACGAGCAGAACGAGCTGAACAAGCAAAACACAGCAGAACACAGCAGAACACAGAAGAACGCAGCAGAACGAGCAGAACGAACAGAACGCAGCAGAATGAACATAACGCAGCAGAACGCAGCAGAACGAACAGAACGCAGCAGAACGAACAGAACGAACAGAACGCAGCAGAACGCAGCAGAACGAGCTGAATGAGCAGAACGCAGCAGAACGCAGCAGAACGCAGCAGAACGCAGCAGAACGCAGCAGAACGAGCTGAATGAGCAGAGATTATACTGCACTATAACAGAGATTATTATTTTAATTATACAAACAGATGATGACAGCCATAACTCCGATTAATTAATGGTGAATATCTGAAATATTCCTCCCAGATATCAGCTAGAAAGATATTATATATACAGTATATATATATATATAGATATAGATATAGATGTGTATTTACCCAGCAGCAGAGCCTCCCTCTCTGAGGCCACCGCTCCTCTCATGATGACATCACTCCTCCTCTCTCTGCTGACGTACGGCGAAGGAACACACCCGTTCACCACCTGGGAAACACACACACACACACACACACACACACACAAACACACACACACAAACACACACACACACACACACACACACACACACACACACAAACACACACACACACAAACACACACACACACACACACACACACACACACACACACACACACACACACAAACACACACACACAAACACACACACACACACACACACACACACACACACACTCACACACACACACACACACACACACACAGGTTACACACATAACAACACACCAGCTAATACACCAGAACACACTGAGGATGTAGAACAGCGGTGGAAAATAAACCAGTATGTAATCTTGTGTCATCAGGAGTCTCGGAGTCCGGTATCGGTACCAGCAGAGGGAGTTTGGTATCGGGACCAGCAGAGGGAGACCGGTATCGGTACCAGCAGAGGGAGTTTGGTATCAGGACCAGCAGAGGGAGTCCGGTATCGGTACCAGCAGAGGGAGTCCGGTATCGGGACCAGCAGAGGGAGACCGGTATCGGTACCAGCAGAGGGAGTTTGGTATCGGGACCAGCAGAGGGAGTCCGGTATCGGGACCAGCAGAGGGAGTCCGGTATCGGGACCAGCAGAGGGAGTCCGGTATCGGTACCAGCAGAGGGAGTTTGGTATCGGGACCAGCAGAGGGAGTCCGGTATCGGTACCAGCAGAGGGAGTCCGGTATCGGTACCAGCAGAGGGAGTTTGGTATCGGGACCAGCAGAGGGAGTTTGGTATCGGTACCAGCAGAGGGAGACCGGTATCGGTACCAGCAGAGGGAGTTTGGTATCGGGACCAGCAGAGGGAGACCGGTATCGGTACCAGCAGAGGGAGTTTGGTATCGGGACCAGCTGAGGGAGTCCGGTATCGGTACTGTAACTGTACTTCTACTGCTGATACTTTAATACTAGTGTTGTTAACAGAGCTCTGAGTACATTGTGTACATTGAGTACATTGTGTACATTGTGTACATTGAGTACATTGTGTACATTGTGTACATTGTGTACATTGAGTACATTGTGTACATTGAGTACATTGAGTACATTGTGTACATTGTGTACATTGTGTACATTGTGTACATTGAGTACATTGTGTACATTGTGTACATTGTGTACATTGAGTACATTGTGTACATTGAGTACATTGTGTACATTGAGTACATTGTGTACATTGAGTACATTGTGTACATTGTGTACATTGTGTACATTGAGTACATTGTGTACATTGTGTACATTGTGTACATTGAGTACATTGTGTACATTGAGTACATTGTGTACATTGAGTACATTGTGTACATTGAGTACATTGTAGTGCTGCACACTGACATGCTGCTGAATGAAGCCCGGCAGCATCAGAGACGTTCAGTAACAGGTTTATATAACGGAGGGTTTCCAGTTCAGCAGGTTGGAGGTTAGAAGTTCATCTCCATGATGTGTGTGATGTTTCAGGTCAGTGAACCTCTCTCTGTGTTGTTCTGTATCTAGATGAGCTTCTACTGTCTCTGCAGTACTTTATAAATATAAATATCCCCATAAAGAGGAGTGGTTGTTGAACATACAGACGTGAGCCGATTACAAACTGCAGCCCAACAGGCAACAACAGCTGTCAGTGTGTCAGTGTGCTGACTTGACTATGACTTGCCCCAAACTGCATGTGATGATCATAAAGTGGGCATGTCTGTAAAGGGGAGACTCGTGGGTACCCATAGAACCCATTTACATTCACTGATCTGGAGGTCAGAGGTCAAGGGACCCCTTTGAACATGGACATGATAGTTTTTCCTCTCCAACATTTAGTGTCAGTTTGGAGCGTTATTTAACTCCTTCATGACCAGCTAGTGTGACATGGTTGGTACCGATGGATTCATCAGGTTTTATAGTTTACTATGATACCAGTAGTAGCAGTAGTAGTAATAGTACTACTACTAGTAGTAGTACTAGTATTAGTAGTAGTAGTAGTAGTAGTACTAGTAATAGTACTAGTAGTAGTAGTAGTAGTAGTAGTAATAGTACTAGTAGTAGTAGTAGTAGTAGTAGTACTAGTAATAGTACTAGTAGTAGTAGTAGTAGTAGTAGTACCACGGTTGGTACTGATGGATTCATCAGGTTCTACAGTTTACTATGATACCAGTAGTAGCAGTAGTAGTAATAGTACTACTACTTGTAGTAGTACTAGTATTAGTAGTAGTAGTAGTAGTAGTACTAGTAATAGTACTAGTAGTAGTAGTAGTAGTAGTAGTAGTAGTAATAATAGTAATAGTACTAGTAGTAGTAGTAGTAGTACTAGTAATAGTACTAGTAGTACTAGTAGTAGTAGTAGTAGTAGTAGTAGTACCACGGTTGGTACTACTAGTACTAGTAGTAGTAGTAGTAGTAGTAGTACCACGGTTGGTACTGATGGATTCATCAGGTTTATAGTTTACTATGATACCTAATGTCAGAGCTGCTCTGGTGTGTTCTTACCGTTTCCTGCAGCTCTCCGTTGGTTCCCTCCACAGCCTCACCGTTACTGCCGAGCAGCTGCAGACAGACAGATATATATATATTTATATATATATATATATATATATATATATATATATATAAGAGAGATAACAGGACATGTGGTCGGTCGCTGTGAGAGAACAAAGCTTCAGCAGCAGCAGAGGAGCGCTTGTTTTCTCTGCTGTTGTTTTATAGATGGATCAGTTAGAGGAGTCAATAACACGCTGCAGAGTCTCTGTTACACCTGGAACCCCCCAACACCTGGAGCAGCACCGAGCTCATCCATGATGGACGACCACATCACACACCTGCATCATGCATGAAGACCACTGAACCTGGAGGACTGAACCTGGAGGACTGAACCTGAACCTGGAGAACAGAACCTGGAGGACAGAACCTGGAGGACTGAACCTGAACCTGGAGAACAGAACCTGGAGGACAGAACCTGGAGGACTGAACCTGGAGGACTGAACCTGAACCTGGAGAACAGAACCTGGAGGACAGAACCTGGCGGACTGAACCTGGAGGACTGAACCTGAACCTGGAGAACAGAACCTGGAGGACAGAACCTGGAGGACAGAACCTGGAGGACTGAACCTGGAGGACTGAACCTGGAGGACTGAACCTGGAGGACTGAACCTGGTGGACTGAACCTGGAGGACTGAACCTGGAGGACTGAACCTGAACCTGGAGAACAGAACCTGGAGGACAGAACCTGGAGGACAGAACCTGGAGGACAGAACCTGGAGGACTGAACCTGGAGGACTGAACCTGGAGGACTGAACCTGGTAGGACTGAACCTGGATGGACTGAACCTGGAGGACTGAACCTGAGGACCTGAGAACCTGAACCTGGAGAACAGAACCTGGAGGACAGAACCTGGAGGACAGAACCTGGAGGACAGAACCTGGAGGACTGAACCTGGAGGACTGAACCTGGAGGACTGAACCTGGTGGACTGAACCTGGAGGACTGAACCTGGAGGACTGAACCTGAACCTGGAGAACAGAACCTGGAGGACATAACCTGGAGGACAGAACCTGGAGGACTGAACCTGGAGGACTGAACCTGGAGGACTGAACCTGGTGGACCGGTTCTTTAGTCTGAACGTCTGACTGTCCAAACACTCGTCTCCTCCGTCTCCTCCGTCTCCTCCGTGTCCTCCGTCTCCAGCCTGAAGCATCCATCCTGACGGAGGCTACAACCAGCTGACAGCTGCTACGACTCTACGAGGCTCCACAGGCTGATGTACAGTCATCATCAACACTCAGTCATCACGGAGGCTGACAGCCGTCTGCTGATTAACACAACGACAGTCACAGAGAGACGGAGAGACGGAGAGACGGAGAGACAATACCACCTACAACCAGCTGCTTCAACGTTTAACCCTCTGAGATCGACCCACTTCAGCCTGACCTCTGACCTCAGGAGACTGTCTGTGAAGGTGTGACGCTTTTTGTTCAAAAAAATATCCCAAAAATGTTGGGGAAAAAAATTCCCCAAAAAAAAGTCTGAATAATTTCAGCAAAACTAAAATGTCTGCAACCGTTACTTCTACCTCTGGACAGATGTTTACTCGTCCATGTCTGGGGTTGATCCAGATGTTCTTCCTGCTTGCTCTCTATGGTAATCTGAGTCTATTGATTCTTTCCTCTGCAGCATTCAGCTCTTCTTCACATGATGAAACACATGCAGGGGTTCAATCAAATATTACTCTGGCTTGTTATTGTGGTTTGACGTAATGGATCCATCGATGCCTCCTGCAGGGCATGGGGGGGGGACATGATTTATGTAGTGCCGTAACACATCTGATTAGAGCTACTAAATGTTTGTTTAGCTCAAGTTTGGAGCGTTATTTAAGTTGTGTTAAAGAAATTAGTGGCGTTAAAACAAATTTGCGTTAACGAGTTATTATCACGTTAACTTTGACGGCTCTAATGTTTCAGTAACTAAAGCTGGTCCACACTATATTTATACTCTCTCAGGTCGAACCACTCTCACCTCTCAGCAGGAGAACACACAACAACATCCTGGCAGGTCTGTTGTTGCCATAGCAGCACCGCCGTCCTTCCAACCCCCTTCATCCCTCCATCACTGTGTGTGTGTGTGTGTGTGTGTGTTTTAGTCACAGATTAGAAAACACACTTTAAAAGAGAGTGAGGCCTCAGTCGCCGCTGATGTCGCTGCAGCGCGTCACATTCCCTCAGATGGTAGGAAATGTAGCCTGTCGGATGTTAGCGTTGTGGTGGGCGTGGCCTCTCTGAGGAGGGCGTGACCTCTCTGGGGAGGGCGTGGCCTCATCAGAGAGGCCACGCCCTCCTCAGAGAGGCCACGCCCAACATGCCCACGAAGCTACATTTGGTACCATCTGAGGGAATGTGACGCGCTGCAGCGACATCAGATGCACTAATGTTTTTTTTTTCGGGGGGGTTTTGGGATCCTTTTGGGACTGTTGGTGTTTGGGAACAACAACGGGCCGTCTTCTCCTCGTGCAGAGTTGGAGGTAGAAGCTAATGTCACAGTACAGTTATGTTTTCATAAATGTGATTATTTGTCAGAAGAAGAACTTGATGTTTGTGGGTTAAACCCCGCGGACCAATCAGAGCGAACCCACCTGGTCTCTGAGGGTGAGCACCCCCCCCTCCAGGTAGCGGTGCTCCTCTCTGGCCTCCTCCAGCTCAGCTTCTTTACTGCTCAGCTTCTCCTGCAGACTCAGCAGTTGCTGCAACACAAACATTCATCTTTAGAAACAGACTTTAAACCAAGCCTCCGTTGTCACAGTACCTCTAGATCTAGTTTCTGTTGTAGACGTCACAGTACCTCTAGATCTAGTTTCTGTTGTAGACGTCACAGTACCTCTAGATCTAGTTTCTGTGACCCCCCAACCTGACAGTTCAAACTGCTCCTATGATGACGGTGCAGATGGAAGCTTATTATTTAAATAAACTAATATTCATCATGTATGTATTTGTTTCCTTTCTGAGCTGTAATTTCATCATATATTAGTTTCAGTACAGCTCGTCTGCAGAGAGAAACAGGAAACATCAGCAGGTGACAAACGAGAAGCGACAGTCGTTGTGGTGTTCGCTCAGAAACCAACGCATTAACAACCAGCCAGCAGTGTGTGTGTGTGTGTCCTGTTCTATCAGCGCTGTCACTTTAGATCGAGAACGACAGGAAGTCGAGTCACATCAGGCTAACTCGTGTCAAACGAGCTCGGAGCTCTAACAAAGCTCTGTGCTGCTTTATGAAATCAGTGGAGTGAAGGATTGTGGGAGAACTCCGAGTCAGCAGAGAGAGACACTGCTTTACTAAAGTTAACTTTCACTACAGTCACATGATCTCAGCAGCCTATCATGTCACTTCTCTCACCTCTACGCTGATTTACTGTGATCATAATCTGAATCCAACAAAAACACAAGATGGTGAAGTAACATCTCTGAGAACCAGAATATACAGAATATAGTTTATATAGTTTACATTCTGGTGTTAATATAGAGTTTAGAGCAGTGAACTTCAAACTGGGGGGATTCATTCATTTAAATCATATCTTTTTTATAGTTCAACAAATGATATTACGTCGTTGCGTTACGTCGTTGCGCTACGTCGTTGCTTTACGTTACATCGCTACGTTACGTCACGTTACGTTACGTCACGTCACATTACGTTACGTCACGTTACATTACATTACGTTACTTTGTTACGTTACGTTGTTACGTTTTTACACTACGTCAATACAGTACATTATTATGAAGTTACATTAAACTGAAAATAGATTGAGAACATCTGGATTAGAGGAACCGACCTGCTGCATGTTGTGCATGTTCTGCTGCAGCAGCTGGATCTGAGCCTCAGCACCGTGTGGTTGCGGTTGATCGTCGTCCTGTCGGCCGTATCGGCTCTGTTCCTGCCTCAGCAGCTCCACCTCGTTCCTGTAGGCGTCCAGCTGCCACCGCAACGAGTCGTTCTCCTCCTTCAGAGACGCCTGAGTCTGATCGAACAGTCCTGCAGGACAGGAAGGACACCGAAGTGATCAGTAGTGTAGCTTCATATCTTAAGACAATAAGTCGTGTCTAAAAGGGAACCCGCAAGTTGTGGTAACTCTTATGGTAGCTCGTATGGTTAGGCATAGGTTGCCCCGGCAGTCGGTGTTTAAATGTGTGATTTATAAACATGATACTGACTCCGGTCTCTCGTACCGTTTTCCTCGGTTCGCATCCTCTTACAGGGATTTTCATCCAAGTCGTCATCTGACATCTCCATCTCCTCCTCCCGTCTGATGCCCATGATCTCCTCGCTGTGGGCGTTCCTCAGCTCCTGAAACATCACAACCATCAGAGTGAAGCACTATGGCCCCGACCACGACTCTATAATATCAGTAAGTTAGAATCTATGACCCTGACCACGGCTCTATAATATCAGTAAGTTAGAATCTATATCCCCGACCACGGCTCTATAATATCAGTAAGTCAGAATCTATGGCCCCGAACACGACTCTATAATATCAGTAAGTTAGAATCTATGGCCCCGAACACGACTCTATAATATCAGTAAGTTAGAATCTATGGCCCCGACCACGACTCTATAATATCAGTAAGTTAGAATCTATGGCCCCGAACACGACTCTATAATATCAGTAAGTTAGAATCTATGGCCCCGACCACGACTCTATAATATCAGTAAGTTAGAATCTATGGCCCCGACCACGGCTCTATAATATCAGTAAGTTAGAATCTATGGCCCCGACCACGACTCTATAATATCAGTAAGTTAGAATCTATGGCCCCGACCACGACTCTATAATATCAGTAAGTTAGAATCTATGGCCCCGACCACGACTCTATAATATCAGTAAGTTAGAATCTATGGCCCCGACCACGGCTCTATAATATCAGTAAGTTAGAATCTATGGCCCGACCACGGCTCTATAATATCAGTAAGTTAGAATCTATGGCCCCGACCACGACTCTGAAATATCAGTAAGGTATGTTGTTATATTATATATTATTGTTTTGATTAAGAGCATCAGAAAATTAAATATTGTACATTTAAACAATTATCAAAATAGTGAAATCAGAAGTCAGATCATGTATTCAGTCATATCTGTGTCTCTCCGGTGAGCTGATCGATGAAGAGAGCAGAAAGCTTCAGCCTTCCTGCTGCAGAAGCCTTCTGGATAATCATATCTTTTTATTCATCATCTCTGCTGTTGCTATAGCGATAACAGTCACATGTAGACTTACCACAGATACTAGCCATTAAAGGACGACTGTTTCTCACCACCGTGTCTTACCTCTTTTCGGACCATAATACTAAATGTGGTGACACCGATCAGACAGGATGGATTGGAAGATTTAAAATGCAGAAATAAAAACATGTATTTCCTTCTTATGTGTGTATTAACTGTGTTATTCAATGAAAATCATCTTTAAGGGAAAATCATGTAGCCTTGACTGAGTGAATGCTCCAGTCACAACATAGAAAATCTATATCAGTGTACAGTATATTTAGAATATTTTCACCGATTACCTCACCGTCACACAGCCTTTTTCTGACGGGGAACTGAAGCTGTTATATCGCTCTCTCCAAAGCCACCAGACTCCATTCAGAAAAGCAGTAATTTAACCTCTCAGAACAGGAGAGTTGCTGGTCTAAAGGGTTAGTGCGGTTTCACTGTCACCTGTTCTGAGGGGTTAAATTACTGTTTTTTTCAATGTAGTCTGGTGGCTTTGAAGAAAGCGATATAACGGCTTCAGTTCCCCGTCAGAGAGGGCTGTCTAACGGAGAGGTAAAGTGGTGAAGATATTCTAAATATACACTTAAACTGATATAATTTTTTTTAAGGTTCTAAAATCCGTTTTGCTATCACTGTCTTCACAGCCACCAGACTCCATTCATAAAACCAGTAATTTAACCTCTCAGAACAGGGGAGTTGCTGGTCTACCGCTGCATCCATCGGTTAGTTAGTTTGTGTTATTGTGTGACTTTCTGATCTGAACTAACGTGGCGTCCACTGTAGTACATCGCTCCAAACTGGGAGCACGCCGACCGCCATCTACTGTAGGTAATACACTGACTATGGCAGCCCAGTCGCACAGCAGTTCGTAAAATAGTCACGAAATTTTCTGTATTGATTTGTGTATATAGACACGAATTTCAAATTTTTTTTCATCGACAAAATCAATTTATATGTAATCCACGTAATTGTGAACCAGGAAGTATAAAGAGCGGAGACCACCGTGTAGGGAGGAGGTCGGGGTGGATGGGTGGGTCTAAAAACACCAGACTGTCACCAGGAGACCACATATTGGTGCCCCGTGTGAGGCCAGAAGACAACACTGATTTATGTGCCACGTAACTTTTGTAATTAAGTTACGCCACTTCCGTATTTATTTTAACCCAAACCACCATCTTTTCTTAAAGCTAACTAAGTCATTTTTGTCACATAACTTACGTGACTGGAACATGTTTCTAATGTTATGTGGTAATTAGTCCGAGCAGCGCTAACAAAACGTAAAAAAAGCTGGTAGTCCACCATCTATTATTGTTTCTGGCGCATGCTCATTACACAAAGCAACAAAATGAGGAGAGGATGCCATCGTTTCTCCAAACGCTCTGTTTTACATCCACACTGATACGAAGGAACCAGAGGTTTTAAAAATCTGAACCGTAGAAGGCGTTTTCAAAAATATCCGTTTTTGTGACCCAAAACTCTGTGCGAGAACGACAAAGACAAGACGCTGAATAATCGCCCTTTTAACATATTTGTCATTGAATCATTAGACACATAAAAATGAGATAATATAGCAGTATTTCACTTCGTTTCTTCGTTGTTATTTCTGCAGTTTAATGTTCCATATCTGGCCCCCACAGATCGACGACACTAAACGTGTTCGTTCTTGTCGTCTAGATTTGACTCGGGGGGTGAATAACTGATCAGAGACTTTAACCCTGGAAATCCCTGTTGCCATAGCAGCGCCTCACTCCTTCCAGGAGGCGTCAGATGTTTCAGATGTGGGCTGCAGGGAAGACGAGACGATCAGAGGCCGCCGTCCGTCCGTCTGTCTGTCTGTCGTTGAGGGAAACATCAACCAGGACTCTGACTAGAGGACTGTCTGTCAGCTGGACTCAGAGGTGACAGCAGGAGGAGGGGGGGGGAGACATCACTAACAGACTAACAGGTACCAACCTCACACTGCTTCCTCCAAATGTCTACGTTCTTTCTCTGAGCTTTAGAGAAATGGTCCCACGCCTTCTGCCTGGTGGCGGCGGTGAAAACGGCCGTGATCTGCTCGACTAACGGGGTGAACGGGGAGGAGGAGGAAGAGGAGGAGGAAGAGGAGGTGGAGGAAGAGGAGGAGGAGGAGGAGGAAGAGGAGGAGGAAGAGGAGGAGGAGGAAGAGGAGGAGGAGAGAGAGGAAGAGGAGGAGGAGGAAGAGGAGGAGAGAGAGAGAGGAAGAGGAGGAGGAGAGAGAGGAGGAGGGAGAGGAGGAGGATGAGAAGGAGAAGGAGGAGGAAGAAGAGGAGGAGATAGAGGAGGAGGAGGAGGAGGAAGAGGAGGAAGAGGAGACAGAGGAGGAGGAGGAGGAAGAGACAGAGGAGGAGGAGGAGGAGGAAGAGGAGGAAGAGGAGACAGAGGAGGAGGAGGAGGAAGAGACAGAGGAGGAGGAGGAGGAGGAGGAGGAAGAGGAGGAGGAGGAGGAGGAGGAGAAGGAGGAGGAAGAGGAGGAGAAGGAGGAGGAAGAGGAGGAGGAGGAGGAGACACAGGAGGAGAAGGAAGAGGAGGAGGAGGAGGAGGAGGAGGAGGGTCAAGACAAAAGAAGGTGTTTATGTAGCGTTAGCAGTGACTGCGGTTCAGACAGCAGCCAGAGGAGAGACCGTTAGTGGACATGAATAGAACACCGATCAGTTGTATTGATCCTTCACTGAGGCAGCTTTACAGGTGACGTCATGTGATCATGTGATCATGTGACCATCAGGTCTCTCTGCTGGCTGCTGGTCTCTACTTACATCAGCTGCAGCTTCACGACTGACTGACGACACGTGGACCCAGAATGGATGACCTGTCACCACGAGGTGATCTACAGCAGCACCTGATGAAGGGTTCATTATCAGAGCTGGACGAGCCACCTCCTAGTTCCATACCATCACCATACCTGGTGCTGATTCCATACCATCACCATACCTGGCTGCTGATTCCATATGTACTGAGATTCGATATTATGATTTATTGTGATTGTTGTTAACTTGTTTAACACTAGACCATGAGAACAAGTTGAATCTACTTTGTAAAATCTCTAAATGAATCCTGTATAATGTTTGATTTCCAGCTTGTATGTAGTCAGAGATGTCCTGAAGTCAAGTTTACACCGATCACCTATAACATCAGGTCAGCTTGGTCACCCTGACGGGTCCCCATCAGGTCACCCTGATGGGTCCCCGTACCAACAACCTGCTCCTCACTGTGTGTTCTGACACCTTTCTATCAGAACCAGCATTAACTCTTTCAGCAGTTTGAGCTCGAGTAGCTCTTCTATTGGATCAGACAACACGGGCCAGCCTTCGCTCCCCACGGGCATCAATGAGCCTCAGATCGGACCCTGTCGCTGGTTCACCGGTTCTCCTTCCTTGGACCACTTTTGGTAGGTCCTGACCACTGCAGACCGGGAACATCCCACAAGAGCTGCAGTTCTGGAGATGCTCTGACCCAGTCGTCTAGTCAGCACTATCTGGCCCTCATCAAAGACGCTCACATCCTTACGCTGGCCCTCCTGACGCTGGCCCTCCTTACGCTGGCCCTCCTAACGCTGGCCCTCCTGACGCTGGCCCTCCTCACGCTGTCCCTCCTTACGGTGGCCCTCCTTATGCTAGCCATCCTCACGCTGGCCCTCCTCACGCTGGCCCTCCTGACGCTGGCCCTCCTTACACTGGCCCTCCTCACGCTGGCCCTCCTGACGCTGGCCCTCCTGACGCTGGCCCTCCTAACGCTGGCCCTCCTAACGCTGGCCCTCCTGACGCTGGCCCTCCTCACGCAGTCCCTCCTTACGGTGGCCCTCCTTATGCTAGCCATCGTCACGCTGGCCCTCCTCACGCTGGCCTTCCTCACGCTGGCCCTCCTTACGCTGGCCCTCCTCACGCTGGCCCATTTCTTCTGCTTCCAACACAAAGTTCAAAATGTTCACTAGCTGTCTAATATATCCCCCCCACTGCCCGGCGCCATGGTAACCAGATAATCCATGTTATTCCCTTCCCCTGTCAGTGGTGTGAATGTTCTGGACGATCGGTGTAAATCGATTCTGGCATTAAAACATCAACATTATTTCAAAATCGTAAATAAATAAATAAATCACGATACATAGGTGAATCTATTTTTGTTCCCACTCCTATTAATAACTGTCAGAGTATAACTTTATTAAAATCATCCATTCTGAGTTTACATGTCGTCTCACACAGTTTCTGTTCTTTAACATCATCAGAGCTTCAGACTGAGATTTCCTGACAGACTGACAGATACCAACTCACCGTCTGCAGGCCTCCGACTCCGACAGACTGAGGCCTCGATCAGATGGAATGTTTCAGTAAAATAAAGGACCAAAAGTAAAAGTACTTAATCTGCAGAATAATCTATATAATATTATTGTTTTATATTTATTATTTTTATGATATTCTACTAATGTTTTGGATGTTACTAATATTTTTTTAGGATATTTTAGCATTTTGTTTATCTGATAATTTAATCTTTTTTGTCTGATATTCTACTAATATTTTTAGAAAATTGAAATACTCCAGTGAAGTAAAGTACAGGTAAGAGAGTACTTCATTACCTCCCACTAGGAGCTTGTGGAGACCAAACCAGAGCTAAAAGAGGCGTGTACGTGTCTCTAAATGAACGCTGTCACACGTCTGCTGACTGACCTGAAGGCCTCCTCACACTGTGCTGGAGATACTGGAGCTGATGGGGGGTTGTCATGGAGACTGGGCTGAGTACATGAGGATGTGGTGGGAATGCAGCTGGGTGCTGGGAGACGGACTGGGACCAGACCGGGACCAGACCGGGACCAGACCGGGACCAGACAGGGACCAGACAGAGACCAGACCGGGACCAGACCGGGACCAGACCGGGACCAGAATGGGACCAGAGTGGGACCAAAATGGGACCAGAGTGGGACCAGAATGGGACCAGACAGAGACCAGACTGGGACCAGGAGGACTAACTGAGGATAACGTGGACATGTAGTCGGTGTAAATGTGATCCGGGTCAAGCCGTCGTTGTTGTCGGCAGCAGCTGATCAAACCAGAACTCATCACTGGGATTACTGAACAGCTGGTGCAGCATCAGAGGAGTTAACTCTTTGTGTACTGGACACCATCAGTCCATCAGTAGGTACAGTAGAGCTGACCTATGACATTCATACTGTCATATTGATATTATACCCCATCCTCCCATGTTGATAGGAGGATTAAACACTTGATAAATCTCCTTTAAGGTTCATTTTGAACAGATCAACTGTGGGACTAATTTGTGATAAAGTATTTTAATCGATTGACAGCCTTAATATTTATTTATGTTAATATGTTAATATTTATTTATGTTCATTAAAGGTTTTTTCTCGCAAATGTTAAAGTTCCTGTTAGTAACTTCTTCCACGTATAAATCCTTGCTGGTCGGTGTCTCATGGTCTCTCATGTGTCTCCGCTGTTCAGACTCAGACTCCAACACAAACTCCAGTGAAGCACCAAAACCTCTTGGTTGTATCTGGTGAAGCTGTTAAACAGTGTTGGCCGCGGTCGGAGGACGCGGGGGAGACCGTAGCTTTGGTCTCCAGGACCGGAGTCTCTGCTGTACTCTGCTCCTCTGCTCCTCTGCCTGCCTTCACTCACACACCGCGCTCGTTCTCGCTCCACCTCTCACGTGCATGCTGCTCACTCCACACTGCAGAAGAGTTAGTTTAGCTCTGAGAATATCTAGTGAATGTTCAGTGGACGTTTGTGTAGAAATAACTGCTGCAGCTCCTCCAGACCAACAGAGGTTTCCCGTGTCTTGTGAAGTGACGGGGCTCCGCAGAGAGAAACGTTATCGTCTCCCACCAAAACTCCGGTGTGTCGCGATGCTCCTTCATGTCTATGTAGAGCGAGCACAAGCGCGAACCCGACGTTGACTCTCATTGACTTAACGGCCACAGGTGATGCTGTTATCAAGACATTTCTGAAAGTTACAAATAGTCCCTTTAAATAAAGTCATTTCTTTTTGATTTTTTTTATTTACATTTTTTTTCGTCTAATTTGAATTATTTATTAATAATGTGAATGTTGAATATTATTTTGTAACGTGGTGAAATGAAACGTCTCAAACATGAACATGATCTGATCGTCCACTCTGGTTTACTGTCTCCTCATCCGTCCTCATCCGTCCTCAGACTGATGACACTTTATGAAACATGAATCATGAGTGGAACGTACCTGACCCGGTCCTGACCCGGTCCTGACCCGGTCCTGTTCCTGACCCGGTCCCGACCCGGTCCTGACCCGGTCCGTGAGCCTGGCGGATGCGTGTTTGGAGTAGTAAAGGTTACTTACACTGCGTCAGGATGGCCAGCAGGGCGTTCTTGAAGAGCTCCTTGGCGTGCTCCATCTCCTCCTCGTGCTGAGCCTTCTCGCTCATCAGACGCCGGACGTGGCTGTTGGCCGACTGGATCATGGAGTAGAAGTGGTTGGCGGTGCGGCGGTTGACTTCGCCGCGGTCGATCCAGGTGAACAGCACCGCCGTCGCCTCGCTGAACTTCTGGTCGTCTGAGGGGGGGGGGGTTACACGAGAGTGAGAGACAGACAGGAAGTCAGCAGAAGGAAGATACTGGAGGTATCATCTGGTTCTAGACGCTCTAGAGGACGAGGAGCTCGTCTCCATGGATACCAACAACTTCTCTTTCCTCCATCTCCTCCACGTTTCAACTGGTTTTAATCTGAGCCATCATGAAATTCACTACCAACTAAATAAATAGAGACATGAATAAATACATGAATACAAAAATAAATACATGAATACAAAAATAAATAAATGCAAACATAAATAGAGGAATAAATGAATTAATTAATAGAGAAAAAAATAAATACATGCAGAAATAAATACTGAATAAATAAATCCAGAAATAACTAAATAGAGGAATAAATAAATAATAATAAAATGTATAAATAAATAAATAATTCAGAAAAAATAAACAAACAATAAATACAGAATGAATAAACATATAAATAAATAAAGGAATAAAAAAATAAATACAGCAAAAATAAATGCAGGAATAAACATATATAGAGAAAAAAATAATAAAATAATAATTAAATGCATAAATGAATACAGGAATAGAAAATAAATAGAAACAAATATTTAAAGAATAAATAAATGCATAAATAAATAAATAGAAGAATAAATAATTACAGCAAAAATAAATAAAATAATAAATAAATGCTTCACATATTTTACATATTTTTTGGAAATTTTTGGGATATTTTTTTACATATTTCTGAATGTTTTATCAGACAATAATAATTAACCCTTTGAGACCCACTTAGACCTCTTGGAAAATGGCCATGACAGTTTTCTCTCACCAAAATGTAGCCCAACTTTGGAGCGTTATTTAACCTCCTTCCTGTCAAGCTATGATAACGTGGTCGGTACCGACGGGTTCAGGAGGTTCTTATACATCTTTCTGCTCATGTACTTTCACTTCATGAAGCTGAGAATACTACTCGGTTAGAGTTTGAAAGCAGTGCTGTACTGGTACTGTGAATACTGCTTCCTGTTTGATGCCCCATCACACTGAACGGAGAGAGCAGAGCAGGATGTGAAGTCATTTCACGGGACCTTTAACATCCAGTCGGGCTAAACCAACAACAGAGCAGCTAGCGAGGACTCTAAGCGTCCTCTCGGGGCGTTCTCCGTTCACGCCTCTGTGAACCGCTCCGCAGCCACCGAGCACAAAACGCATTTTTGATTTTAAACTTTTCAACCAAAACGTCGAGGCTCAGCCATTAAAGGGCGCCGGGTCTCGGCGGGCCTCCGTCGACGGCGTTCGCCCCCCATTTGAATAATAATTGAAGCGCAGACGGCGGAGGAACAGAGTGAATTAGAGAGCGTTTAATGAGCTCAATACACAACCTGTAAGAAGACTCTTCCCCCGCTCAGATAAAGGCCCTTTCACACTCAGCAGCAGATTACAGTCACATTACAGCGAGCACAATGCAGCACGCCTCAACGGGGACGCCGGCGCGGAGAATGGAGACGGATTTCCCCCGCTGGGCGAAGAATGAATCCATAAAAAGGTTATTGAGAGGAAACATGCTTGTTTATGTTAGGAATATTATTATGGAATTAGAGGACCGGAGGATGGGGGGGGTTAAAGGTTCGCTATCGCAGAGTCAGACGCAAACACCAACAAACACCAACAAACATGCTGCTGGAGGTAGACACACAGAGGAGAGGTAACTGCTACTGCTGAGCTATGGAGAATGAAAAATGACTCAGGTATCAATCAATAAATAATTACAGAAATTAATGCATAAATAAATAAATACGGAAAATAAATACATGTATAAATAAATAAATAAATAAATATAGACAAAAATAAATAAAAGAAAAAAATAAATTAATTTATAAATACAGAATAAATAAATGCATAAATAATTAGAAAAAAAATAAAAGAATATATATATATGCTGAAATAAATACAAAATAAATAAATACATAAATAAATTAATACGGAAATAAATACATGTATAAATAAATAGAGAAATAAATAAATATGGATATAAATAAATAAAAGAAAAATAAATGCTGAAATAAATACAGAAATAAATAAATGCATGAATAAATAGAGGAATAAATAAATTAATAAATACAGAAAAAAATAATTGCAGAATAAATAAATAGAGGAATAAATTAATACAGAAAAAATAAATAAAATAATAAATAAACACATTAATAAAAACTGAATAAATAAATGCATAACTAAAAAGAGGAATACATAAATAAAAACAGAAACAAAATTAAAAGAATAAATAATTGCTGAAATAAATACAGAAATAAATAAATGCATGAATAAATAGAGGAATAAATAAATGAATAAATGTAGAAAAAAATAAATGAAACAATAAATAAATGCAGAATAAAAAAAAAAAAATTTAGAAATAAATAGAGGAATAAATAAATGCTTGTGATAAACAGTCTCTGTTATTTTATCTCATCTATCTGCAGATATGAACCGTGCTCTGATTGGCTCCAGCCAGTGGATGGAACGTTGTCACGGTAACGGTGATGAGCAGTGAGCTGGATGTGAAGGAGATTAAACGGTAAAGGTGACTCCTGCTGAACGCTGGGAGAAGACAAACAGCTCTCTACTGTAAAACTGGAGGAAGACGAGGAGGAAGAGGAAGAGGAGGAGGAGGAGGAAGAGGAAGAGGAGTGACCTTCACAGTGATGAGGGATGATGTTGTTGTGGAGGAAAAGGAGTGACCTTCAAACTCTTCCTCCACAACAACATCATCCCTCATCACTCCCTCCACTCCTCCGCCAATCTGTCCTCGTGCTCAGAGAGCTGCTTTATCACATCTGTACTGTTATTCTGTTACTGTTACTGCTATACTGTTTATATTAGTGTATACATGATTATATTATGTATTTAATATACAGTATATGTGTGCAGGAATTGACTATTCATGCTGGGCAGGAAGGCCCGCCCACAGCCAGATTATTGAAAGCTTCAAGGAAGTAGAAAAAGCAAAATGGAAAAGAATAAAGAAAATGATGGGATAAAAATAAATAAATGACTACATGAATAAATACATATTTTTGTAAATATACAGCAAAAAATTGAATAATTTATATGTAAAAAATAAATATATATATTCGAAAATATATGAAGAAATAAAATAAATGGAAATGTTTAGAATTATTATTATTTGTCAAATATAAAGAAAAAAATGAGTAATTTATATGAAAAATATAAGTACATATTTTTAAAAATATATAAATACATACTAGCATGAAAGCATAAATAAATGTAAAAAATAAATGAATATGCTTATAATTATTAGTTTATATTTAATAATGTTTCTTAATTTTTCCACATGTATTTTCTCATTCTTTTACAGATTTATTCTATTTTTATGGCACTCCAATGACTCCGTACAGATAGATGTGAGTTTCTGTGGTGAAATGAGGCTGATGATTTAACTGTTAATCTGCTTCATGAAACACCGTCAGGAGAGTTTAATGTCCACCCAGACGAGAAGGACTCCACCTGTCCCCAACATGCTGAGGACGGACGACGAGTTAAAATAATAAAATCGTCTCTGTGTTGCTGCTCGTCTGAAGCTCTCTGAGCGTCTCTCTGCAGTCAGAACAGCAGATACACAAACACACAGATAGAAGAAGAAATACCAACACAGAGACACACAGACACAGAGACACAGAGACACAGAGACACAGAGACACAGAGACACAGAGACACAGAGACACACAGACACAGAGACACACAGACACACAGACACAGAGACACAGAGACACACAGACACAGAGACACAGAGACACACAGACACAGAGACACAGAGACACACAGACACAGAGACACAGAGACACAGAGACACACAGACACAGAGACACAGAGACACACAGAGACACACAGACACAGAGACACACAGACACAGAGACACAGAGACACACAGACACAGAGACACACAGACACAGAGACACACAGAGACACACAGACACAGAGACACACAGAGACACAGAGACACACAGAGACACACAGACACAGAGACACAGAGACACAGAGACACACAGACACAGAGACACAGACAGAGAGACACAGAGACACACAGACACAGAGACACAGAGACACACAGACACAGAGACACACAGACACAGAGACACACAGAGACACACAGACACACAGACACACAGAGACACAGAGACACACAGAGACACACAGAGACACACAGAGACACAGAGACACAGAGACACAGAGACACAGAGAGACACACAGACACAGAGACACACAGACACAGAGACACACAGAGACACACAGACACAGAGACACAGAGACACACAGAGACACACAGAGACACACAGAGACACAGAGACACAGAGACACACAGAGAGACACAGAGACACACAGAGACACACAGAGACACACAGACACAGAGACACAGAGACACACAGAGACACACAGAGACACAGAGACACAGAGACACACAGAGACACACAGAGACACACAGAGACACACAGAGACACACAGAGACACAGAGACACACACGGTCTGTTGGAGCTTCACACCGTCTCCACTCTGCTGGAGACAAACTGAGCAGTTTGTTCAGGATGAATATCAATAACTCTGCAGCTTCATATCAGCGAGTTATCAGGCTTCACAGCAGGTGAGCTGATACAGTCAGACAGATGTGCAGCGTTGTTAGCGGTGACCTCTACCAACAGGATTCTAGACCATAATATAATGTATTTGATAAAGTGATTGATTTTTACCCCCCGTTATCGTATCCATGACGACGGCTGCAGATTCCTCAGCAACAGCCTCCTGAAGCCTCCTGAAGCCTCGGTGAACGTATTCTACTCCACAGTGTGTTTTCATTCACGACTCTACATGTCTGAACGGTAGAGTCCTCTTTACTGAGAGATCATCTTTTCTTTAGTTTTCACATATTAACTTTATTTTTATTGTTTTTTTTGGGACATTTTTCACATATTGTTTTTCACATATTTTATTAATAATTCTTGGTATATTTTTCCCATATGTCTGAATGTTGTTTCGTGGTTTTAAAAACAGCTGATTTTGAACTCCGTTCTGTCCTCACCTTTCAGTCTCTCTGCCAACATGGCCGCCTCGTGTTCAGAGAAGTGCACTATGGGAGGAGGAGACGGCGGTCGCAGCCGGTCCTCGTGGATCTTGCGGCGGTGTCGCTCCTCTCGGGCGAAGAGGCGCTGCTGACACTCCCACTCGTACAGGTCGTCTCTGGCCTGGGCGAAGTCCACGTGGATCCTCCCCGAGTCCTTCTTATCGGTGCTGGACCCGATACGCATCCGGTACCCTGAGAGGGGACCAGACCGGACAGGAAGTTAACCCCACCAGACAGGAAGTTAAACCCCACCAGACAGGAAGTGAAACCCCACCAGACAGGAAGTTAACCCCACCAGACAGGAAGTTAACCCCACCAGACAGGAAGTTAAACCCCACCAGAGAGGAAGTTACACCCCACCAGACAGGAAGTTAAACCCCACCAGACAGGAAGTTAACCCCACCAGACAGGAAGTTAAACCCCACCAGACAGGAAGTTAACCCCACCAGACAGGAAGTTAAACCCAAACAAACAGGAAGTTAAACCCCACCAGAGAGGAAGTTAAACCCCACCAGACAGGAAGCTAAACCCCACCAGAGAGGAAGTCAACCCCACCAGACAGGAAGTTAAACCCCACCAGAGA